>NW_015971399.1:0-440495 GCF_000769745.1 Penicillium expansum
TGTCATTTTGACCATACATTGCTGTACCGGTGATTTCCGTCAGCTAATTATCTGCTCCCACGAAGACGAGGCTGGAATTCACGCCGACCGTCTTGGATTGCACAAAGACTACTGTAAAACTCTTGACAAAAAAAGAATCCAATAGAAATCAAATATGTAGAGGACTAAACGTCTTGATGACCCTTACTACAACAGTTGTAGTTGACTCAGGGGATTTTAGACGACAAGTGCAGGGCGGAATCTAAACCCTTTTAGGAAGAAGCCATTGTTTTGTAAAACGCCAAGACTCTTCTCTTCTTAACCTCCCACTTAGCATTTTCTAGGATATGCTGGACAATGCCCGAACTGGCGCGGTCAATCCCTCGCTCATGGACATCGACGTTGAAACTTCCTAAATCCTCATTCCCTCCACGCGTATCGGCTGTCGATCGGACGAAATACCTGAAACGATGCACCGATGATCTCTACGCCTGGCAACGCCGCGAAAGGCCCACCGACCAACCATTCGTCTTGCATGATGGTCCACCATATGCGAACGGCGACCTCCATGTCGGACATGCGCTCAACAAGATCTTGAAGGATATCATCTGTCGCATACAATTGGGTCGCGGGAAGAGGGTGCGGTACGTGCCGGGATGGGACTGTCATGGACTGCCAATCGAGCTCAAAGCGCTTCAAGGCCTGCGAGCCGAGGACATCGCAAGCGGATCAGTCAGTGCGGCCGTTATTCGCACGTCCGCGCGAAAATTGGCAAGACAAACTGTGAAGGAGCAGATGAAAGTGTTCCGCGGCTGCGCGGTCATGGCCGACTGGGAGAACCACTGGAAGACCATGGATAAACAATTCGAGATGCGACAATTGGGTATTTTCCGGGGAATGGTGGACCGTGGCCTCATCTACCGAAAGTTCAAGCCGGTTTACTGGTCACCTTCAACGGGTACCGCTCTCGCGGAAGCAGAACTGGAATACAAGGATGATCATATTTCGACGGCCGCTCTGGTTAAGTTCCCTCTTGTCGATATCCCCACGTGTCTATCTGAGAATCCTCTTCTACGTGGAAAGGATATCAGTGCTGTGATTTGGACTACTACCCCCTGGACGCTGCCTGCCAATGCTGCCATTGCAGTCAGCGAGTCTTTGGAATACACTATTGTCTTGTCGGAAAAACATGGCCATCTTCTTATCGCTCAGTCGCGGTTCGAGTATCTTCAGAGTATGCTGAAAGAAGATCTCTCTGTTATTGTGCCGTCTATCCTGGGATCCGAGCTGGCAGAGCAAACTACGTATCGACCTCTATTCAAAGGAGCCGAAGCTCGGCCACAGCCCATCTTCGCTGCGGACTTTGTTACTGCTGATTCTGGCTCTGGCATGGTTCACTGCGCGCCTGGTCACGGAATGGATGACTACGAAGCATGTCTTGCACGTGGCATTCCTGTGTTCGCTCCCGTCAACGACGAGGGCAAATTCACAGACAAAGCCATGCCCCTCGATCCTACACGTTTAGCCGGAAAGCCTGTCTTGGGCGAAGGTAATACCGCAGTGTTGGAATGGGTAGAATCGTGTGATCAGTTGCTTGCCCAACATAAGTACGAGCACAAGTACCCTTACGACTGGCGTTCAAAGCTTCCGATCATTGTTCGAGCAACGGAGCAGTGGTTTGCCGATGTGGCTGACATCCGCAGCAGTGCTCTTCGAGCATTGGAAGATGTCCGGTTCGTCCCAGAAACTGGCAAGCACCGACTCGAGAACTTTGTGAAAAATCGGAGTGAATGGTGTATTTCGCGTCAGCGCGCGTGGGGTGTTCCGATTCCTGCAATCTATCACCGGACCACTGGAGAGGCCGTCTTGACTAAAGATAGTGTTTCACATATCATGGCCACAATTGAAGAGCGGGGAATTGATGCTTGGTGGACCGACAGTGCGGATGATGCTGCATGGATTCCTCCGTCCTTGCGGGGGGAGGCTGGAGCGGGGTATCGACGTGGAACGGACACCATGGACGTTTGGTTTGACAGTGGTACTAGCTGGGCAGAGATCGATGTTCCTATGGAAGGTCGGAGTCATCCAGCGGACGTGTATCTCGAAGGTACTGATCAGCACCGTGGTTGGTTCCAGTCTGGGCTTCTCACGTATATCTCACACCAGCTCGGCTCGGGTCAACCCACAACGCCTCGTGCTCCGTTCAAGCATCTCATCACCCACGGTTTCACCCTGGATGAACATGGGCGGAAAATGAGCAAGTCCATTGGCAATGTGATGTACCCGCAGACCATCATGGATGGAACTCTGCTGCCTCCTCTTAAACCCCGCAAAGGCAAAGGAAAGAAGCAACCGGAGAACCCAGAGCCCGTGTACGACGCTCTTGGCCCCGATGCGCTTCGCATGTGGGCGGCGAGCAGCGACTACACGCGCGACGTGGTGATTGGCAAACAGGTACTCCAGACTGTCAACACTAGTCTCCACAAGTTCCGTGTCACCTTCAAGTTGTTGCTGGGTGCCCTCGCCGATTTCCGCCCAGAGAACGTTGTCCCATACGGGCAGCTGCAGCTGGTCGATCGAATTGCACTCAAGCACCTCTCGGACATGGTACTCGCGTCGCAGAAGGCATATGACAACTTCGAGTTCTACAAGGGCGTGAGCACGATGAACCGGTGGGCCAACCTCGAGTTTTCTGCTTTCTACATGGAGGCGATCAAGGACCGACTTTACACCCTTGGTGAAGATAGCACGAGTCGTCGGGCCGCACAAACGACCTTATTCTACATCTACAATCATCTTCAAGAGACACTGGGTCCTATCACACCTGTGCTTGTGGAAGAAACCTGGGAACATACTCCCGAGTCTATCCGCACCCAATCTGAGCACCCCCTGCAGCGTATTATTTCCGCCCCAGCTCCGGAGTGGCAGGATTTAGCCCTGAACACCAGCTACCAGGAGCTGACGGTGGTCCACTCCGCCATCAAGAACTTGCAGGAGCAGGCCCGTAGTAAAAAGCAGCTTGGCTCCTCCCTGCAATCCTTTGTCCACGTTGTGCTCCCCACCAACTCTGGTTTATTCCAGCAGTATCTGTCCGAGCTCCCTGATCTCTTCGTTGTGTCTTCTATCACCCTTGGATCCCACAGTGAAGCACTCCCAGCCGACATCAAGGATGCTGAATGGCAATATGAGGAGACATTTGAGCTGGGTGGCCAACCAGGCAAGGTCTATATCTACGCGCCACAGGCCTCCAAGTGCCCACGGTGCTGGCGGTACGCCATTCCGGAGCCGGTGGCGATCGAAAATGCGATCTGCGACCGGTGTGATACAGTGATACATGAGGCAAACGCCTAGATCACTGCACAAGTTTGTATACTTATTTCTCATGTATTATATCGATCATCTCCAGGGTTGCATGATTGGACCATAGCGGCCAATTTAGCAACTGCAGTGCAACCAATAATCTAGAACACCAAACATTTAAATTAAAAACCAAGCTGAAAGAAAATAATCCATGTAAATACATCTTTTCAAGTGTATTTAATTCAAGTAGTTGAATGTTATGGCTATGACGACAGTACCTAGTCAATGACGGTTGTCCCAATCATCCCCCAATCCTGCTTTCATGCAACATTGAATCGTCATGCTATTCATATAGTCTTGCTTTTCTCTTCTTCGCTTTCTTATTCTTCTCCTTTTCACTTATCATCCTTAATTCAACATGATTCAACCTCCATTTGATCAGTTTGCTACTCTAACGGCCCCCGCCACCACATCTTCAGTGGCGCCTATTCCCACTGTCATTCCGGGGTCTGAAGTCTACCAGGAACTTCATGATGTGGGCAAGCGAACTCTATGGTATGTGCACATTGTAATTTATATTGAATGCTTCATGATTTTAACATTTATAGGGTTGTCACTGTGTTGATGGGCATCTCCTCGCTGGTGTTCTATACTCTGGCCGCTCGTGCTCCTCTAGTGAGTCTACCCTATACATCCCCTCTATGATCTACAGATATCTAATATCTACCCAGTCTAAACGAATCTTCCATATTCTAACCTCCCTCATAACCACCATCTCTTTCATAATCTACCTAGCCCTTTCAACCGGTCAAGGCATCACAACCAAACACACCATAGTCTACGAGTCCCATGAACATGTCCCAGACACACACACAGACTACATCCGCCAAGTCCTATGGCTGCGCTATGTAAACTGGGCATTAACAACACCTCTGCTCTTTATCAACTTCGCCCTTTTATCCGGCCTACCAGGCGCAAACCTACTTATCGCCACTGTCGCCCACCTGACCATGCTGGCGACAGCTCTATTCGGCATATTTGCAGGCCACGGCCCCGAGCGCTGGGTCTGGCTGACCCTCACGTGTATTTCATACCTGGTCGTGATCCACCATGTAGGCTTCCACGCGCAGCGAGCGGCAAAGAGCAAGGATGCTCAGACAAGACGGTTATTCGGTTCTATTTCTGGGTCCGCCATTGCAATGCTAGCTCTATTCCCTATGTGAGTTATATGTCTAGAAGGATATCCTCAAGTCGGTTCAAGGCGAATGCTAATGTTGGGTAGTTCCCTCGCGGCTGGGGCTCTTGCGCTTAGGTTGAGCGTTGACACCGAGACCATCCTCTTCGCTATACAGGACGTCTTTACGCAAGGTGTTCTTGGATACTGGCTTCTATTGTCTCATGAGAGCGCGTCTGGAATGTGAGTTTCCACCTGAAATTTTGTATGAGATGGCATACTAATTGCTGCAGTGCGCTCTACATGGAAGGATTCTGGTCCCATGGTGTCGGCAACGAGGGCGCTATTCGCATCTCCGACGAAGAGGGCGCGTAAGGAAATTACTTTTTTTCACCTACATTCAGATTGGAATTCAGGCGACAGGATGTTTGTTCTCTCTGTTCTTCTTTTAACTGACTATCAGATCTCTCCTACTTGCGGGTCAGTTTCACCTTTCTCTTAGTTTCATTTGTTTTGGTGAGAGTTGTATGAGGTATGAGGTATGAGCATGATGATATTGATTACTTTTTGGTTGTGCCTACTACTCTACATGTATTCCATCTATTCCGTACTCTACATAAGAAGCAAGAATGACTCGAACAAATCCCTTTTTTTTCTTACACGTACACAACAGAATGATGATATTTCCCTGGCGGCATGCTCACTAGAGCTCCCTGGGGAAGGCTCTAGTGAGCATGCCGCCGCCAATGAACACGGACACCGTCCGTTCACATCCTCGAGGCCCCCAGGCCTCCCACCGCAGCGGTGAGGTCAGCAAGTACCTCCTCGCCGAGCTCCTCGGTGGAGCCAGCCACGGAGGGCCCGTCCTCGCCCCGGGCCACTCCAAACTCGTCCGAGTGACGAACTCGGACGTCTCGCTGGGCGCGAGACAACCAGAAACCGCAGTCGATGCAGTCCTTCTTGAAGTGAACCTCCTCGAGGTTCCAAAACCACATCCCGAACGGGTCCCCGTCCACGGCGAAGCCGGTCAAGGTGAGGTGCTTGACCGGCAGGGAGGGGGGGACGGGGAAACCGGTGCAGAGGGCCAGCATCTTTCCCTTCTCGATGCAGTACTTATCAAGGTACTCGCCGTACCCGATTTTTCTCGAGATCTCACCGCCGCCTTGGCCACTACAAATCGGTTAGGTTAGCATATGTCACATTTCTCACTTTCAGATAACTCTCAGTTTGGTAATACTCACTAGTAAACGGGGGCTGCACGCGACTTCACATTCATCACCCATCCCTTCTTGATGGGCGCCCACCCACTTGGACCCACGGGCTTGTTGATGTCCAAGCCTACTGCCATCTCCAGCTCGAGAGTGGTGAGCTGGGGGTTCAACCACACCGTCTGCCAGATGATAGGCTGGTATGATTTCATCATACCAACTAGCTTCAGCACACGCAGGTTGCAGAACTCGAGCAAGGGCCGCACTTGCTCCAGGGTGAGAATGGAGATTCTGATCTCCTCTGATGACTTCTTGACGGAGTAGTGAGCTCCGCGGTCTTCGGTGGCCTCAGTAGCCAGGTGGTCACCGGTGGTCAGCTCGTTGGTACCACACTCCGTGCTGACATCAGTCTCAGCAGTGCCCTTGTCAGCGGGCAGGTTGTCGGTGGCAGAACCCCCAATGTCGAGTTCGGCCATGGTGGCCTTGTCGGTGGCAGCGGTCTCGGTGTCGAAGCCTGTCATGGTGACCTTGTCGACCATGGCGGTGGGGGTAATGTTAGAAAAGTCGATGCCAGGGTCGGTCATAGTAGCTTTGTCGACCATGGCACCTTGGTCAACACTCTGATCATCATCGAGATCAACAAGGCTCTTAGGCGAGACCTTGCGAGCGTCGAAAAACATGTTCAGTTCTAGGACTGAACGGGTGCGAGGGATAGTATCCCAAGTACCACCATCGTTGAGGTGGGCCATCAGGCTGATGCGAGAACTGCGAGCTGGGTGAGGAGTGGTTACAGTTTCAGGGTGAGGATTACTTTCTCTCTCAAGCCACTCTTGAAAACTGATAATTCTGGGACGGCTCGGAGAAATTGTGAGAAAGGGATGAAAGCCCTCAGAAGGGTTGGGGGGTGCAATATCTAAGTTGGCAGCCGAAGGTCCTCTATAGAGAGACCGAAAAGCAGGGCGGGGAGTGTTGGGGATGGGGGGAAGAGGAGACTCAGGTGGGAGGAAAGTAGAAGGAGATAGGATTGAAGGACGAGTAGGCTTCTGGAGTTCAACAATACCCTCAGTTGACGCGAGGATGGGACCTCTGCGCTTGAGACTGAGATTCTTAAAGGAAGGTAGTCTTGGAAGACGTAAGCTACCCTTCTTTGAACTCTTCTCACTCTTTGTCGGGCTCTTCTCGGGTGAGGTTGTAGTGTCGGTCCCTGCGGGGGAAGAGTGAATGGTGTTTCGGAGTCGGAGACTATTGAAAGAGGCAAGTTGAGAGAGTTGGAAGTGACTCTTCTTCTTTGGACTGTTCTCGGGAGAGCTTGTGACTGCAGTCTGAACAGGATTCTTAGAAGGCAACTGCGTAGGGCTTTGATGTGGCAATTGACCAGTTAGGGCTAAGTAGAGATGAGATTGTTAGCACGAAGTATACATCAACCGGGTCGCTTATATGTAGTGCAATCACTATAAAAATGATGCAGCACACGTCAACACATACCTTGTTCCTCACTTCCAACAAGCTCCTGGGTGTCTTGAGTCACACCCTCCCAAAACGGTGCTCCCATGAGGCTGGCGTCCCATTGTTCACGTAGCGAACGCTTGTAGAGGTTATCCATACTGATTTTGGATTGATAGTAATGAGAAATAGATGAAAATAAGTACCTGAAGGATAATAGGAACGTGGGAGGAGCATGGGAGGAACGAGAAGTCGGATGAGAGAAGGGTACTTCCCATGTGTTCTTCCCAAGTGTGCTGTCGTCGCGTTAACGAGCACTCATGGCAGGTACCATTCTCGCAAGTAGTCCCCGCCGAGACCGAGATCAAGGGCTCCGGTTCAATTCTGCGCGCTCGCCCTTATATTTGTTTTGACGCCATTAGAAAAATACTTTGTATCATTTTAAATTCCCAGGCCTAGGACGAAGCAGCAAAATGATGATAAAAGCATCGCGGACCAGCTCTACTAGCCCTAACACGTCGACCACGACGTGACACAGCCTAGACCGAGATCCACCAAAACAGCACGCTACACAGCTCATCATACTGGACATGAATTCCCAGAAAGGTACGTATACGAGGCAGACGAGGACATCCTCAATTGTGCATTCGAGTTGGGGAAAACCAGGCGTCTCTGTAGTCATCAGATAGGATGATCAAGGTTTAGTTCGTATTTAGTAAACCATTCTAACTGTCATTGTAGCTATATAAGAAATTGCTTTTCTGAGTTTATCGATCTTAAGATGAAGTTTACCATAATAAGTAATAGTTCTAGGATCACCTCGCCTTAGCACCGAGAGTAGCGAGATTCACATCGGCAGATGTGATATTGTGAATCTTATTATGTTTTCGAAGCAATACAGGACGAAAGGTTTCTGTCCACTATATCAGCTACGATGCGTGGTTATAATCAAATCCCTTACCTGGGAGAAATATCAGCGCAGGCCATGAAGCTCCGGCGATGATCAACCCAATCCAAAACGTCCATCTCCAACAAATATTAGAGATGTAACCAGAGATTATCGGTCCTAATGTAGGGCCGAGTGTTGTAGCCTATTCAAGTAAATACTTTGACCACAAATGTGGTCAGATGTAGTTGTCTCACAGCCATAAATCCAGCCATCGATCCTCCCCTTGTCCTAGGATCAGGAAAGATATCTGCATACAACCCTCCACGACCGCAGTTGGCGAAGAAGCAAAGATACCATAAAATAGCCTGAAGATAACAATAGCCGCAAAATTAGGTGCAACAGCACAAGCGAGAGTGAAGATTGTATATCCTGCGAATGTCCATATCACCACTAAACGCCTGCCATATGTCTCTGACAATGGAGCGAAAATAACAGGCCCAATAACATATCCAATCAGGCACGTAGTCAGCGGCAGTACGAGCAGTTGCTGGTTTTTTATGCTAAAGTCGGCCACGATGGAATCTATCGCACCGCTTGGAAGGGCGGATCCGAGGGTGCTGTTCACGGCTATCACCAAGCCCCAAAATGCCTAAGACTCGCCGATGCCGGACCCGCCGATCCGCTTATCCGTTTAGGTTTTGGCTAGTGACGGCCCGCGACGGACATCCGGCGGTCCACCCCCAGAACCTCAATTGATCCAAGATTCCGATGTCAGGGCTACATACTTCGTCTGAGATGGCTATAAACCTGCTGGAACTCTAGTCTACGTTTGTTCTGTAGGACTGAGAAGTGGTGGGGGGAAACAGACAACATGTCGCAGCAGCAAGAGCAAAAAGACATCTGGTCAGCCGACCTTTACGGAGAAAAGGTGGCCCCCTTCGTCGCAACTTCGACTGACAAGGTTCTTACCTGGCTAGACCCCAAGCCAACTGGTAAGTCTCTAGATAATAATCATAAGACTTAACTAACAAAATAGATGAAATTCTTGATATCGGCTGCGGGGAAGGCCCCTTGACAGCCCGCATAGCTCCCCATGTCAAACGAATCGTGGGAATTGACGGCTCACCCAACATGATCGAACACTTCAAGAAGGCCTACCCACACATTGAGTCGCATGTTGTCGATTGCCGACTACTGGATCAAAAGTCCGACCTCACAACCGGAGGTTTCGATAAGGTCTTTTCGAACGCCGCCTTGCATTGGATTCTGAGAGACCCTAAAACCAGATCCAATACAACCAAGGGCTGTTTCGAGGCGCTTAAGCCAGGTGGTCTTCTGGTTAATGAGTCCGGTGCGTTAGCGAATATGGCCGAGGTACATTCCGCAATTATCAGCGGTCTAGTCACTCAAGGTATTCCCGTGGAGCAGGCGCGAGAGACATCACCTTGGTGGTTCCCATCACAGCAGGTTATGAAGGAGCTTGTTGAAGGAGTGGGGTTTAAGTAGGTCAAGGGGGAGATCCAACTCAGACAGACAACATTGACGGAGAATGAGAAGGGTAGTGTTGAAGGATGGTAGGTCTGACACTGATAAACTATTGACTTTATACCTGATGGCGTATAGGATTTGTCTGTTTGGTGAGCCCTTTCTTGCACTCCTGCCAACGACTGAAGCACGCGATGCAGCTGTCAAACACGCCGTTGAAGTTCTCGAAGCTGTTGGCAGACAGCAACATGATGGTTCTTTTACTGTCAATTACATTCGCCTTCGCTTCGTTGCTCAAAAAGCTAGAGTAAAAACACCTTAGCTCTAGGAAAGTGCAGTCTTCGGATATAATTTATGATATTTCTTACTCCAAGATCATGGTGCTTATCTATTTAATCTCAAGAACCCCAGTAGGTATAGTTATCCTTCAGCCGATAGGTCATCTATTTAGTCAACTTGCAAGGACCCTTGGAAGATGGATGTTGGATAGAATTCAATATTCTGCACTGTTGCACGAAAGGCTGCCGTATTAAAAGTGCCCAAGCCCACCTCACCCGCATACCCGGGGTTATAGATACTCTCCACAGCTACAAAGTCGAACAAAATCCGCAGGAAGCCCCGACTGCATTCGGGAACAGAATCCGCAACGACGTATACGAAGGTAACCATATCAAAGTTCAAGTCTCCCCAAAACACATCATCAATGGCCCCTCCTTCGACCTGATGGATTGACCACAGAACTGATTACTGGAGTTTATCAACGCAGTCATTCTGGCTAAGATGAATCCCGATTGGAATTTTGGCACAGCCCCTAGTCCAAGTGGCATCATGACTTGGAACGCTACCCTCACAATCAATATTTGGAAATAAGTCCAAGAAATATAGCTGAACTTATGAAATGAAATGAGACGAGAATGAAAATGAAGCAATTTGTACAAGGAGCTAAATCTATTTTGGTGACCCATATTACATGCACCTGAGGATGTGAGATATATATTCATACGAGATCACTATCATCCTCTCATGTTACTTTCTTGATTTCTTAGATGTTTTCTAGGTTGTCTTCCAGGATGTCTCCCAAGATCTAAATATATCTTGGATGGAGAATTCCGATGATACTCTCGGTGTCCCCCGTGGCTTAAATATGGAGACAGCTTTTACTTGGACTGGTATCTACAACATAGCTTAGTACATAACTGTGACAGTTTGTATGTGCCCCGGTGTGAATACATCAAACGTCTATATTAGGCTTCTGATAAAACTGGGGTATGAGCTGTCTATCCAAAATTTTCTTTGGGGATATGTATGATGGTATACAATGGCCTGATGTCAAACATGACAGCCTGGACGCCAGACTAGTGTTTGTTTGCACATTGAGCTGCCTGGCAACCTATCTATGCACACTTGTCATATCGATAGTATAGGCTGTATGTCAAAGATGCAAGCTAGAACCATAGATTGGCACATTGCAAAGCTGATGCCTATCAAGTGAAAAAAAACCCCTACTGCCCTACTGAGTACAACTACGGCTCAAAGAACAATATGGCTGGCAAATGGCCCGTGGACTTCGCTATTTTGTGTCCCTCCCCATGATAAATACATCCAGAGCGGTGCGGAGATGTCTCTCGCACACACGAACCATCTTTTAATCGCCAAGCACAGAGGGAGAAGTTTTAAAAGAAACCCATTGGAATTGTCGAACAAAAATCATGCATCATCCATAACCTAGTACTTCTTGCCCTGGCGGAGGACATCACCGAACTCCTCAAGAGGGCTGCGGATGAGCTTATTCTCGGCCCACAGGTTGGGGGTAAGGAAACCGTAGGTGTTGACGACAGCGACGAAGGTGGCCTTGAGGGTGTTCTCGAGGGTCTTGGTGGAGCCGGAAGAGGAGGTGTAAGCGTCCTGGACACCGGCGAGCTGGAGCAGACGCTTGACAGCGGGGGAAGCGACAAGGCCGGTACCGCGGGGGGCGGGAATGAGCTATAGTCAATTAGAAACCATTTCCTCAGATCACTGGCCGTCCCAAAAAAAAAGGATCAAGACCAGATATAAACAACCGTAGGAAACTTACACGGACGGAGACGGAACCACACTTTCCACTCTGCTTGACGGGCAGAGAGTGGGGCTCACCAAGGTTGGTACCCCAGTAACCGCGACGGACGGGGAGGACAGCGAGCTTGGCGATGGTGATAGCGGCACGGATGGCAGTGGCGACTTCCTTGGAGGTCTTGATTCCGAGACCGATGTGGCCCTCGGAGTCACCGATGAGGACAATGGCCTTGAAACGGGTACGCTGACCGGCACGGGTCTGCTTCTGGACGGGCTTGATCTGTAGGTTGAAATTGACGTTAGTTTCTGGTCTGATTTTTTCGATGTATTCGTTGTCTCCGCTCGAGCTTCCACTGCGCAATCATGTGCAATTGTCGCATTCCAGTCGAATCCCGCTCAATCCTCCAATTTCAAAAAGTGTGTGTCGATCCGTACCTTCATAACCTCATCCTTGAGCTTGGGCAGGAAGAAGTCGACAATCTGGTACTCCTTGACGGGCAGAGAGTGGAGGTAGATCTGCTCCATAGAGGTGATCTTGCCGGCCTTGACGAGACGGCCGAGCTTGGTGACGGGCTGCCACTCCTTCTCCTCCTGCTTGGGGCCACGACGGCCGCGACGGCCACCACGGCCACGTCCACGCTCACCACCACGGTCGCCGCGCGAACCGAAACCACCACGTCCACGGGGAGCAGCGTCAGCCATATTGATGTTGTTATGGGAAGCGACGGGGAGGGTTGTCGGGATTGAGTTGGTCGTCGAGATTCACGGCGCTGAGCACTGTTTGCCCGAAATTTGCGCGGGTGGGCTAAGCGAGCGGGCAGCCCTAGTGGAGACCCTATGCCCTAAATTCCCGATCGGGAAGGTGGCACGTGCACTTAAAGTTTCCAGGGCGGTGTCACCTGACGGGGCCCAGAAGTATATCGATTGATCGTCGGTGTTTAGAGGGGCATTGTCGCTGTAGAGGAAGGACTAGGTTTATTTTCTAGTGATGTTGAGTTCATTAGCTATAGCAATATTTAAAAAATATATCAGGGGCTTTATGCGAAATTGAGTCTTCATAATGTTGTTATTCCTCCCCCTACGTCACTCCAAAATCTGCTGAAGGCGGATGCACTTCCTATTTGGGAAACGCGACAGGGCAATCTCGACTCCGCAATTTCAAGATTGTTCCCCCCAGTTGCCCCCAGTTGCCCCCAGTTGCCCCCAGTTCAATAGTATTTTCAGCGCCTTTCCCCTGCTCTTCTGCTTTTCATTAAATCTTTGCATCCTTATCTGCTTGTGTTGCCTTTCATACCCACTCAATTGCAGTTATGTTACGCTGGTAAGTCTCCCTTCCTACTCACCTCCTTGAATCGAAGCTCAAAACAATCTTCAACCAGGTACCAATCCAAGTTGGCGAAAAGGCCCATCCTCACCGCAAGCATCACCAGTGCCGTACGAACCTCTCTTTTCCCCTTCCCCTGGACCAGCTCCTGATCCTTGTTACAACAGTTTCTATTCAGCAGCGGTGATGTTCTAGCACAGCAAGCTGTTGACCGGAGAGGTCTCCAAAAGCACGACTTTGCCCGCACTGGGCGAATGGCTCTTTACGGTGGAGGTATGTTTTCAATTTCTCAAGTCTCTTCTACATTGCTGATCAGTGTCTTTTCCTCTTAGTCGTCTTCGGTCCGGCTGCCACTACCTGGTTCGGCATCCTCCAGCGCCATGTCGTTCTCAAGGGCACTGCGTCCACCACTGCTGCCCGTGTTGCCGTCGATCAGCTCTTCTTTGCCCCGGTCCAACTCTCCTGTTTCCTATCCTCGATGGCTATCATGGAAGGCGTTGATCCTGTGCAAAGGTGGAAGGCTGCCTTTGTTCCCGCCTACAAGGCCAACCTGATGGTCTGGCCCTTTGTACAGGGTGTCAACTTTACCTTTATCCCGGTAGAGCTGCGCTTGCTGTTTGTCAACGTGATCAGTTTGGGTGAGTACTTTTCTTCCAAGTGTTGCTAGTTATACTCCTTCAGTCACTAACAAATAAACAGGCTGGAACTGCCTCCTTAGCTTGATGAACAGCGGCGAGGAACTGGATCTATAATTCCAAGTCGCAATATGAGATACCCTTAAAGTTTTAATTGCCAGGTATTCTGTGCTTTTTCACGTCGGCGCACCATTATATAGATTTTTTTTGGGGGGTTGTTGGGTTATGCGGCCCTCAGGCATCGTGTTCGAGAAGATTTTTATTCTGCATTTTTCGGCTATATAGATTCTAGATAATATAAATCTGAATGTGAATCTCAATATTCAAATTGGATTATTATAATAAATCAATCAAATGAAAGACGAAGTAGAAATAAGGGCAAAGTGAAGATCGGATGTATCCATAACAGGTGGTTGATTATGTTACGGAAGAACCCAAAGAGGCAAGGCAAGTTTTTGTGGCTCGAACTTCAAAACTTCCACTCTTTGCAGTCGATTGTCGCCCACCTCCACTCTGATCTCACACTGCCTGGAGCAGACTATTACTGCTAACTCGATCCAGGCTCGGATTCCTCTTACCTTCTTTGTGTGAAAAGCTCTGATTTGCGCTTTCCCTGAAATTCTCGCCCCTCCGACTTTCCGACTCGATCGTCTCCCCTCCCCTCCACATCCCACTCACCATGGCTACCGTCGCAGAAAACGGTACTCCGGCTGTTGCCGATGAGAACTCCGCTCCTGTCACCGAGACTCAGACTGGTGATGCCGTCACTGTCTTCCACAACCCCGATGACTTCAACGTGAAGCACCCTCTTATGCACGAATGGACCCTGTGGTTCACCAAGCCCCCCAGTGGCAAGGTAGGAGACACCAGTTGGGTATATCGATATCAATATGCTTACCAATGGAAATTAGGGCGATAACTGGAACGACCTGCTTAAGGAGGTCGTTACCTTCAGCTCCGTTGAAGAATTCTGGGGCATTTATGTATGTTCAATCTGAGGTCTCCCCCGATCAACCATCACACTAACCTCGATCGCTGTTAGAACAACATCACGCCGACCTCCGAACTTGGCCTCAAGGCCGACTACCACCTCTTCAAGAAGGGCGTACGACCTGAGTGGGAGGACCCCCAAAACAAGCACGGTGGAAAGTGGTCATACCAGTTCAAGGACAAGCGCTCCGTCCCCATCGACGAACTCTGGCTGCACGCGCAGCTCGCCGCGATCGGCGAGACCCTCGAAAACGACGACGACAACGAGGTGATGGGAGTAGTTGTGAATGTGCGCAAGGGCTTCTACCGTGTCGGTCTATGGACACGCACAGTCGGCAAGAGCATCCAGGGCGATAAGCACACCCGCACACAGGCGCAGGGCAAGGAGATTCTCGAGGCAATTGGTCAGCGGTTCAAGGACGTGCTGCGGCTCAACTTGGCGGATGTGGTGGAGTTCTCCGGCCACACCGACAGTGCACACAGTGGTAGCACGCGCGCGAAGGCCAAGTACACCGTCTAAGGGTGGTTGGTTGAGACGGTGATATGCAGACGAGGATCAAAAACGAAAACAGGGGACGGATGGCGATGCGCAGATTTCACGATTACGGACGACACGAATCGAGGGGAATTGACTCGACTCGATGTGCGGTGCTGGGAACTGGGGGTGATTCACATAGGGACCGAGGTCCCCCTCCTTTATGCCCGCCCCGCTGCATAGTTCTGCAGGGACGACCTGATTGCTTGCGACTTGTATCTTACTCTACCAAACACATTTTACGAGGCTTATGCCGTGGTTGAGGTCGAGGTCGTGCCAGTATGATGGTATTTTCCTTACATTATTCTATACAAATATGACCTGTTCATGGATGCATTCAACTTTTGGTGTTGGCGTGCTAAGTCGGTTTTGGCGACTCATGCACCTGAGTAGAGCTGCTAGTTTTGGATGCGCTTATGCCGTAGGTGTAGTCCAATAGCAGCCTAAAGGTCTGAACCCTGTTTCATAGGTCTTTGTTTCTTGTTTCATCGGATTAGCGTCGCGAGTTGAAAGGCTTCTAGGGCCTTTAATGGCACTTTCTGGAATGTATAGCCACAAAAACTGTAGGAGTAAGTTGCAGGGATGATGCTTCGAGTGAGCACTCAGGGTTTCAGAGCTTCGAACATGTTCTGCGGATTTACACCGCATTTACACCGCATCTACGCCACATTCATATGATCCCTTGGAGATATAAACCTCTCTTCGCCGGAGGAACTTGTACACATCACCAGCACAGGAATATCAAATTAAGCTTTTGATGCTTTCGTTATGATCAAGCCTGAAGATAGGTTCTACTCAGAGGATCAGAGCTATTTTGGCCCAAGGGAAAGGCCTACAACCGAAACCCATTGCAACGTATGGGATTGGGATCAGCTACGATTGATCAAAGTTAAAGGAACTGCCAAGCTTTTTTCGCCTGATGAAGATATTGAGAACTCAGTTCTTACTCAATTCGTTGATTTCCTTTCGCCGGAAGTTCGTGCAATCGTAGTCGACGATGACGGGCTTCTTACTGGAGTCTCGACAGATCCGATAGAAGATGAGACATTCTTTGTTGGATATATTCCCTTCTCACTCTGTCCATCCCTCGCAGATTACTCTACGGTCTATTTCTCTCAACTTCAAGAGCTCGACCGGCTTGGACCAGGTGTCAATCTCTCATCATATGATGGTCAGAGGGTCGCATTCAAATTCAACCCTTTAGGCATGCCTCGAAGACTACAAATATCCTGGAAGTAGATCAACCTGCTCAGCAAACTGCCACCACATCCTAATATAGTACCATTTGATCGCGTCGTTTTTGAAGACGTAGAGTCTTGAGTGATTGGATTCACAACAAAGTACATACCGGGTAGAACGCTAGCAAATACCGATCCGAAAAGGCCCTTCCGATTGAAATGGCTACAGCAGCTTACCAAGGTCGTGGATTTTCTGAATCTAGAATTAGGGATCATGCACTAAGATATTGCACCTCGGAATTTGCTTGTCGATCCCTAAACAGACAAGATTCTCCTCTTCGACTTTGATTGGACCACCAATGGAAAGGAATACCTGCTGGACGGTCGAGACGATGTGTCTATTGTTGTGTTTATACTATATGAGGTCATCACAAACGATTCACATTTTGCGAGCATTCCTCACTGGGAGCGAAATATAGATGTGGTGCAGACCATCGAATGGACCTGTCACCGCGAACTAGACTCTGACGTGTCAAAATTCCGCAAGTTCTTGAATGAATGTATAGTAATGAGAACCGACAGAGCCATGGAACGATATCTCAATGCACCCAAGCGGCTTATACGGCCGGGTCTCCCAACCCCTCCGGACTACCGTGTGCCCTATGAGATGGGTTGGACAAAGGAAGGGGAAACCATCTGGCAAACAGGTGCACGTACGAGAAGTATTGCACTAGAGAAGGGACAATATTGCTTTCAGTGGCAAAGGCCACCGCAAAGTAGGGTGTTGAAGAAAGCAAAAGAATAGCACGTAGTAGCATGTAGTAGTAGATGACTGAAATATTGCTCTCGTTCGGCTCGAATCTGAATTGACCATTTGTCAGATAGGAGAAGATACAAATCGAAACATACAAAAAGCCTTGTTCAGATCCCATATTTACCTAAAAAGTTGTCACTTATGATGCGATCCAAGTCTTGTTGTGGTGATGGCTCTATACTCGTGACATTTGAGACAGGCAATTAGCTTTCCATAGAGAATGATCAGATGCCTATTAAATATCTCGATTTAGTTTCCTCATATTATTTCTGTTTTTTATTTTGAAAAGTCTACGAATTTTCATCGGATAATACATCATGAAGCACATGGTATAGATGCAAGGTGCGCTACTCCTGTAGCGTTATGAATAGATACATTCCATAGGAAGTATTTAGCTAGATATTTTGATCATCAGAACCTGCAGCTACTAAGAATTTTGATACAGGGAGTATATCTCCAAGGTTCAATTAGCGATTCTAGTGTATCTTTATAGTACATATAATATGTAATGCCACAAGGGTTGGGATATATATTTTCTGCTCTGAAGCTTAAGACAAACTTTAGATGCCTGCAAAGGCGCCTGATGAACGAAATTCCCCATTAAATTTTGAAACTAGTCAGCATATGCGGAGAAAGAAAAGGTATGAAGGAAGAGAGTATAATACATATTCCTAGAACGAGTCACACGCACGATCTTCGAGACGAGCATCGATCAAAACGTCTCTCCACACTTATTTTTCATAACATACTCCGTATGATATTCCAATATTAAACATATCCTGGGAGGATAGATAGAACGCTGACTTATCAACTGTAGGAACTAGCTCTCGGTCTCTAAACGGGGGGGGGAACGAATACCTCGCACCTCCTATCCAAGAGGTTACTTCTCGAACGTCGAAACCGTCTTGTTATTTCCCCCGAACTCGCTCTATTACATGATGTTCCCGTACTTAAAGAGGTTACAATGGTATATTGTAGTAAATAGAAGACGAAACCCGATGGACGATTGGGCTTCTTGAGACTGGAGTAGATAAATTACC
The DNA here is from genome assembly GCF_000769745.1 of Penicillium expansum. Lineage (NCBI taxonomy): Eukaryota > Fungi > Ascomycota > Eurotiomycetes > Eurotiales > Aspergillaceae > Penicillium > Penicillium expansum. The sequence goes on from NW_015971399.1 coordinate 18,047, forward strand.
GGATTAATAGACTGAACTAGTGCCGGTGAATCTGTAAAGAATCAATGGTGGAAATTTCAGCTAAAAGAGCCCCACGATGGAGTCTAATGTACTCCGTGTGGGAAATGACAACGGTGGAAAACCGGAGCAGCTGAACTCCTTGGGACATGACCTTGTGGCTTAGTATCCCAAAACAGGCCCCAGGGGACAAAGAGTGCTTCGAAGTCATGAACATTGGAAGGAAGTGGAATAATTATTCTATCCGCTCGTATGTTGTATATCTGAGGATCGGATCCAGATAGCCGAAGACAAGGGTTGAGCTCATGTCCACAGAGAGGCCTTAATACTGTTGGCTGCCTAAGGGCAACAGTGAATTTCATTCCGGCAAAACTCCGGACCTAGCAGCCTTAGAACATTCCCATCGAATGTACTCCGTACATGTAAGGCATGATGCCCTTTGATCCTTGTTTAGTGATGAGACGCATCTAGGAATCCTACCAACTCGTATGCTTTTTTTTTTTGTAAAGTCAAGCAGTCGTAAACACGTAAGTTGAATGATTTGTTTCCCAAACCAACTGCTCTGACCCAAAATTAGAACAGTCGAACACCAAAAGAGGACAGAGAGAAAACAAAGGCGTCCAATCGCCTTGTAGTAGAAGTTTATTTCGCATGGGCTAGCCAATAGGACACAGTTATTTATCGAGGTAAGCAAGCTGCTTCTGAAAAATCTTCAATCGGCGCAGTAATGATATCCTTCCAAGTCTCAGCTGGGATCAAAATGCCCTATCAAACACCTAGAAACAACCTCTCAAGATCTGACTGTCAGATTTCTTCGCAGTTCATGGATAGCCATTCTCATCACAAATACTCCGTACGGAGTAAGGAGTCCAGCGATAGCATTTATGCTAGGTCAGCACTAGGATAGTTTGGATACAATCCACAGCAATAATTCACCCACGGAGATCGACCGAGTTGCTCCGAGTGGCTGCTCATGTCGCAATATCAGAATTTCTACTCCGTACTCCGTACTTGGTTGGGGGCCGACATCGCAATATGTCGGAACAATGGTGTTCTCATATTGGTTCAACCACTCTGTACAGAGAGTAATCCTAGCTGGTTCAATTGGAAGGTCGCCACGGTATCACATGGGACTTGGAGGGTTGAGATAAAGAAAACATGCTAACCAATTGGGCTTGGCGAGTCAGCCAATGGAAGCGCACGCAATTCAAAGGGCCATATTGAAACAATATACTCCGTACTCCGTACTCCGAAGTAGCCTCGTGGAATATTCCAAGCTTGACGTTGACAGATTTTACTCATCGAACCCGGGGACTTGACGTGTGATATATTTCGGGCGCCGGTGTCGGGATTGCCAATATCTTGGAGAATCTTAGGAAAGTCTTGGTGGAACTCTCTCTTAAGGCGATAGGCACTTGGCGGATGATGGCTGAGAGGCCCCCAAGGCTTGGGAGCTTACGCCATTTGAGGGTGAATGCTAGTGATAAGCTCTCTTGTTGGTGGACCTAAAGCTCTTCCCTATCCACAAGCGAGATCGGAGCTCAAAGGGCGTGTGCTATGACTCTTGGTGTTTTCTTGGTGATTCTATTTATGAGCGGTGTCCCTCTGCTGTTTGATCTGTTTTTGATCTTTTTGGTCTTCTCCTTTTTTTATTTTTTTTTCTCTCTCTCTCTTCCCATTTCACCCAAAAAATTCTTTCCTATGAAATAACTTACGATGTCTATACATCTACCACATCTACCTTAAAATCGCCTACTAATGAACAAGACTAACAGAATCCTCTCTCTTATCTTCCGTGGTCTTGGCAGGCACCGAGCACAAACCAGATCCACCTCCCATCGCCTCTACTCGACACTTTTTTACGAGAGAATAATTACCCCGGAACCAAGACCAGACCAGATCAGACCAGACCAGACCACGATAGGAATGAAAATGGTTTCTCTCAGGTCATCACTTCAGATGACATTGAATGGTATTGGCTATTGGTTACTGTCAGACAAGGTGCCGGGGTAAGCGGGTTCAAGCTTTTAAGACACACACAACGGGAAATCGAGGGGAAAAATGGCCCCAACGTTACATTCGGAAAGGAATATGGGGGAATGTGGACAATCATATGGTGAAGATTGATGATCATTGACTTTTGCAGAAGAAGAATCCCTTTCAAACGTCCAATGATCGAAAACGGATTTGTTTCTCCCCGGTCCAATCCCTGCCGCCTCACCCGAAGGCGTTCAAGGTGGCCAACACCAATATACACACAACTTACAATATGAGATCTCGGTCAATGAGATTACCGATTATATTCCAACTTCAAACTTGGCGGAGTATCGACTTGACTCCGGTGATCCAAAAAAAAAACAAAAAAAAAAAACACAAAGATAATTTGCCCTCGTGGCGAATTCCACCGGAAACGTTCTCAACTGGGAAATTTTCCACTTCACCGGCAATCTCCGACTGGAAATCTCAATGTGATTCGATAACACCAAAGTGGACTCGGACTGGCCCTTCCAGAAATCCCCAGATGCCGAAATGCAAGACAAGCTTATTCGCTACTCTGATTGACCCAAACCTGAGTCAAGTCCACTCCGTACTCGGCCTTTTGTTGCTTGACCGTTCACTTCTGTGTGCCGTCTGGTTACATTCGTGGGTCAATTTCCTCCAATTCAGCCATTCGCCGTTGGACGATAACCACTGCCGATCGCATCCACGGTCGACCTGCGCGAACAATGGCCCATATTGGACCTGCTCAGTTGAGCCTTCTTGGCATGGGGGCATGGGGGATGGCGTGCCTTTTGATTTTTTTTTTGCTTTTTTGATTTTTGATTCTTTTTTCTTTTTTTCTCGAGATAAGACAGTGCTCCGGTCCCACTCAACAGCGGTTGTTGAGTAAGGAAAAATTGCATATATAGTATTATTCACGCCCGTTTTTTTTGATCTCTTTCTCTCTACTCTGATTGTGATTAATTTTCTTGCCCTCTTGAAAGAGAAGGCATCAACTGGTCTCGTAGCCATGGCGTCCACAGACCGTGAGATTGATACTACTGCGTATGTATCTTTCTGTGTGTGGGAAATCCCAGAGCGCAGCTAACCCTATCTTCAGAGCTCCGGCCTACGATAATGAAGAGGTCACCCAGCATGTCGTCCTGAATGAAAAGGCCATGGATGCCGATTTCGACAAGGAGAACCAGATTACCCCGGATGGTGGCGAACCCACTCTCTCGGAGAAGACTTCCCTGCGCCATATCGCAGAGAACCTTCCCCTCTCCGCCTGGTTGGTGGCCGTCGTCGAGCTGTGTGAACGTTTCACCTACTACGGCATGTCTGGTCTGTTCCAGAACTACGTCCAGCGACCCCGGGATGGTAGCGAGGGACGTGGTGCGCTCGGTATGGATCACCAGGGTGCCACCGGTCTCACTACCTTCTTCCAGTTCTGGTGTTATGTTACCCCCATCCTCGGTGCCATTATCGCCGATCAGTATCTCGGCAAGTACAAGACCATTGTGCTGTTCTGTATTGTCTACATGGTTGGTCTGCTCGTCCTCGTCTGCACCTCCATCCCCACTGCCCTGGATCACGGCTCGGGTATCGGTGGTTTCATTGTCGCCATCTTGATCATCGGTCTTGGTACCGGTGGTATCAAGAGTAACGTCGCTCCTTTGATTGCCGATCAGTACAAGCGGAAGAAGATGGCTGTTACCACCACCAAGAAGGGCGAGCGCGTCATCATCGACCCGGCCCTGACCATCCAGCGTATCTACATGATCTTCTACGGATGCATCAACCTCGGTTCCCTATCCCTTCTCGCCACTCCTTACATGGAGCTGTACATCGACTTCTGGCCCGCCTACCTTCTCTGTCTCTGCATGTTCATGGTCGGTACCCTGACCATTGTTCTCGGCCGCAAATACTACGTTGTCCGCCCACCCCAGGGTTCCGTCATCACGAACGCTTTCCGCGCCCTCTGGATCATGATTAAGAACCGCGACATGGATGCCCCCAAGCCCTCATGGCAGAACGAGCACAATGGCGTGTCGGCTGTCAGCTGGGACGACCACTTTATCGACGAGCTGAAGCGTGCCCTGGTCGCCTGCCGTGTGTTCGCCTTCTACCCGATCTACTGGGTCGTCTACGGACAGTTCTCCGGCAACTTCGTCACCCAAGCTGGCCAGATGGAAGGCCACGGCATTCCTAACGATCTGATGCAGAACTTTGACCCCATCTCTATCATCGTCTTCATTCCCATTCTCGAATCCTGCATCTACCCCGTGATGCGCCGCATGAAGATCCCCTTCCCCCCGATCACCCGTATCTCCCTTGGCTTCATTGTTGCCTCACTTGCCATGATGTACGCCGCTATCGTGCAGCACCTGATCTACTCCGCCGGCCCCTGCTACGGCCAACCTCTGTGCGCAGCCTCCGAGGTTGACGGCTCAGCCCAAGGCAACAGAGTGCACATCGCCATCCAAACCCCGGCCTATGTCTTCATCGGTCTGTCTGAGATTTTCGCCTCTGTTTCCGGTCTCGAGTACGCCTACACCAAGGCCCCGCCCAGCATGAAGTCCTTTGTGCAGTCGATGTACCTCCTCACGAACGCGTTCGGCTCCGCTCTCGCTGAGGCCCTCACCCCCGCCGCCTTCGATCCCGCCATCATGTGGATGTTCACTGGTCTTGCCGGTGCATCCTTCTTGTGTGGTCTCGTCTTCTACGCCATCTTCCGCCACCTCAACGCGAAGGAAGATGACATGAACGCTCTTGATGCCGAGGACGACATGCCCGAAGCTCCGCTCGATACGGAACGGCGCGAATCCAAGCCCGAGTAAGGATTTTCACTGGTGTTCTTTTTGTAATATTTTGTTTTTCTTGTTCTTTCGGCATTGGCATTCGCATTGCAAGTATCTCTGCGCTGGGATTGTACTTTTTTTTTCATTGGTTGCATCATTGGAGCAGGACCCTCTGTGTGTTCTAAAACTGCTGTGCAGATCGTGAGACGTGGTATGATATGATGCTTTAATTTACATGTAGTATATATATGACTCACAAATATAAATGAAAATAATCAACATAATTGTCCTGAACCTACTAAGACTCTTTGTATAGGAACGCTATATAAAAGGTTGAGATTAATAGCGTCAATAAAGACCATTTAAATGATAATGTAGTATCAGGGACTATGGTCCCAATGTTTCAATAATTAGTGTAGTCCCTGGAGAAGAAGAAAGACAAGGCTTCCCCTGTAGGTGTGAACACCTTATAACCCAAGCGGAAATAGGGGAGGCATGGCCTAGGGCTTACTACGCAGCTACACAGCTACGGTATACTACCTATTGCATGCTATATGACAGCAAGATTAGAATCCATTGTAGTTAAACTGCTCCAAATGGCAACCCAACCGTGGCTGAAGTGGTTGAACCGAGTCTCAGATATAATACTAACGAATCCGCACGTAGTGTTTTTGAGCCTTTATAGTGACAGCAATAGTATGATAACGGTGGCTCTACGAAGTGTATGGTGTACTTACTCATTTGATTGCAAATGAGGATGCACAGCGTCTTTGACTCTCCCGACATGTTCAGATTCAAGGCTTACCCAGCACCCGAGCGCAACAACCCTCTCGCCGGTGCTGTATCTGCAAGAAACTAAAGTGACTTCCGAGTCAGAACAGCCAATGCTACACACAGGCGAGATAGAGACGGTTAAGGCACGTGGAAATGTCGAGAAACAAAGGGTTCTGATCGAACATAAGTATTATATTCCGCCAGGAGACTTTGCCCAGTCTCAGCTCACCAATAATCCTGAAACCTCAATATCCTCTATCCCCCCAAACGTAACCCAGCTGGCAAACCTGTTGGCCACCTCTGGAGCCAATAAAGTGGGAACTCTACCCCTCAAGGGGTTTCTGGACCAGCCAGACAAAGGCCGATTCGCCTTCCTTTTCACATGTCCAGAGAAGACGCAAAGCATGCCTCCATCTTCACTTCATGAGCTCATTCGACAAGCAACCGAGAACAAAGCTCTAGCCCTCGAACTTGGACTTCGATTCCAAATCGCTCACTTCCTAGCAAGAACGGTGAGAATGCTGCACGTTGACCGCTGGACCCACAAGAACCTCAGCAGTCATTCGCTAGTATTCTTTAATGATCGACAGCAGGGAACACCCGTCTTCCACGATCCGTATCTAGTTGACTTTGAGTACTCGAGGCCTGACTCTGGCTCGTCACTACGTCTTGTCGATAATGATGTGCAGCGTAACTTATACCGTCGCCCAGAAATCCGGGGCTTGGGTCGTCCTGCCTTCAGTCGCGCCGATTTTTTATTTTATAATAGATATTCATTATAATATGGGTTCAAATCCCATAGGTCTTAATAGATTATTATAATCTAAATTAAAATCCCAAAAATGAAAACCAACTTGTGGGCTCCAGCCCCAAAAGCTGCTCACGATGCACAAGGGAACAAAGATCAGTAAAAGGTTCAAGTTGGCAAGCAACTTTGGCAGAGAGGCGAGGGAAATGATGAGCTTGGCCGTGAGCCGGTACCATCTTCGATCATCTCCCGCAGCCTTGATTTCCGGTTGAATTCTCTTCTGAAACTCCCGACGAAACCATTCCTCATTATGCTCTTTTCGTTTGCGAAGGATAAAGTTGCGTCGTACCGAAATGATCTTAAAAACCGGATGGGGTTCAAAAAGTACGCCTCAGAAGGGCTATCTTCTAGACATTCGAGTTGTCGTTCGGGTAAAGCAATTAGTCGATCTTGCAACAAGCTTACTTTAGGCTCCTTGAAGGTAATTGAGTCAATATCACCGCCGATACTTGTTTCACGATACCCCACCTGGCCATTAGAATAGTGGATTGACTCCCATCCTAGGGGGAGTTCGAGCTGAATATCGCAGTTAGATGAATGCTGATAAGCAGATTGAGAAACTCGCGCCCTTCTCGAGTATCCCGGCAACTCATAGCAAGGTGATTGTTGACGTCTCTGGCGGTGACATTAAACCCGATCTGGATAAGATACTGAACCACCTCATAGCAGCCAGCGCGGACAGTATCTTGTAGAGTTGTAGTCCGCGGAGAGTTAGAGACACTACTACCAATCACATCTCTGTCTAGAGATGCAAGACTACCCAAGTAAAATAGCTTGGAGTGGGGGTTCGCTTGGTTCATACAAGCAATTCGCCGGAAATGTCGACAGACAATGAGGGCAGATTTTTTCACAACGAGGCTGCGCAGATACACCTCAAAAACTGACCTGTGTGGTATATAGTTAGTTCCTGGTTTGACAATAGGAAAACAAAGGTAAAGAGAAACGAACATCATATTCTCCGGTTCAAATTCCTGCCCGATGAAAATGTCGCTGTCAAGAAGTACTAGCATTCGCTCAGTTCTACACAGATCGTCATGACGATGACCTCCCTCGGAAATGTCGTTGACAAGAAATCTGAAATCTGAAGGGTCCAACTCAAGAGGATGATCCTCGTCGGCGACACTTTTCCCCCACAAGGCCCATGCTACACTGGAATCGCATCCGGCTTGCTGTATATATTGGAGTGCTATGTCAATTATGAGGTGGCATGTAGACCTATCAAGGATGCTCCTCCAACAGCACGGTAAAAACCTACTCCGGGCTCTTGCCAGAGCGTACCATGCATGATGATGAGGGTCGATTGGATCCATGCCATTCTCCCGAATCCGTTGGATTAGAACATCGAGCCTTGCCATTCGGTCGGGATGTAATTGAAAACATGGCTCTGTAGGATCGTGGCTAATCAAGTAAATATCCTCTAGATTGTGTCCTATTAAACCTACAAATACCCGATGATACCTTTCGTAAACCCATTGTCTTGACACGCCAGGACGCAGAATGGGCAACCAGGTCTTGATGTAGAACGTGGAGATTTCCAGAAGCCAACTGTTTAGGCTTTGCAACCTTGCTTGAGCCGTGTGTACATGAGCTACACACATTTCAATCATCACCAGTAGCTGATTTGAAGATATGGGATCCTCTGTTCCGCTTATCGCTTCGCGTTTGACCAAACGGGGGAACGGAACCGGGAGTTGAGCGAGGCCCTGTTGGAGATACATCCACAGTCGTGGGCTTCGAAGAAGAGGATGATCATTAAGTGCTAGTGAAAGTACGGTTAAGATCTGATTCACCTCGGGTCCGTAGTCGGTGATAGAAACAGGCCTGGAATCATTCGAGGGCGATCGAGCTATGAAAGCGATCATTCGCAGGAGCCAGGAGGTCTCAATTCTCAATGGCAAACTCTCCCGATGCTGGGGTTTGCTTTTTGTATAGGATTCCATATCATTCAATACCATTCCATAAGTCATGTGCTTCCCCCACTTCTCTTTGATGGTATCCTGATAGACATCAACCATGGGGCTATGCGCATTTTTGGTGAACATCGCGGCTCGCCCATACCACCAGCCCATATGCGAATACGTCAAACATTCGCAAATCGATCTTCATCATCGGCTTGCAATATCTTTCGGGCGGTCGCCTCATCGGTATACTGTGATACCCATCTATGTGCGAAGGCGTCTTAGTCGTGGTAGATGAGTCAAAGTCGCGGATGAACATGGACAAGTCAAATCTGGCTCGCTCAAGTATCAGTAAGGGTAGTCGGGGAGAGGAGGATCGCTCCTCCAAGGCATCCAAGCAAAGCCCCAGCCCTCGCGTCGAACGGCATTCGAGCTCTTGAATTTATTATTGTATAGGATGTTGAGTTCGTTCAGAGCAAATTCAACCTGGCCAAGATGCGATTGCCCTGGTCGGCCATGGCGCAGTTGTTTCATGACACATCGACGCCAGAAGTTGGTAGAACGCCGGACATTCTCCTCCGACTTTGAGCCTTCACCAAAATTAAGCAACCGATCGGAGAAGGGTTTGGACGGTGCCTGAACAATGCTTTGCCCGCCTTTTCCGACAGTATCAGAAAATTCCTCTGGAGCTTTATCGAGGCGAATTAGTTGCGGGCCCGGGATATTATTATCATGGAGAATGTCAGGAAGTTTGCTAATATCGTTAAATGCATCCCTATGGCGAGGGCCAACGAGTAAATTTAGCTCCAGCTTCACCTCGGTCTTATATCTGGATCGACGACTGTCAGATGGCGAAGCCCTTGAGCTTCCGCTCTGATTCATGGCCAGTGGGTTTCCAGTGAGAGGCTCGAGGGCTAGATTAGCGGGAAAAAGGGTTGTCAGAAAAAAGGAACTTTTATCAACCGTGCATACGAGACTCTGACATGGTCTCTTTGGCCTGCAGTCTGGAGTAACATAGGTTTACGCAGGTTTCATATGCAAGTCCTTTTTTCGTCTAGCGTAAGCGCTACCATATGCAGTCGAATCGCTACTGAAGAGGGGTAGAACATAGATCGAACGAGAAAATAATTAGCACCAGATTATTGCGGAGAGCAGGAGGAATTCCTGTAAAGTATGATGCGTTAATATCTTTGATAAAGATAGAAGTATTCATATGTACGTAAAGCATGGCAATATATGCCATTCGGTATGTAACTCTACCTTTACTCGGTAGTAGAACTAAAGATGACAAAATCAATGGACAGACATGTATACACTTTGGTTCTAATAAAAAGCGTAGATCTAGATCTATAAACCTAGCTCTATATAACTCTAGAGGGATTAACACCTATTATCTAGGTACTATAATATATTATAGTCTAGCATAGACTACATCCCCATAAGTTATAGTTCCTCGCACTTGAGGCTACATTATAGCCTTTATGATATTCTATGATATTTTTCTATATAACCTGGAGGGTATATTCTGTATAATATTGCATCATTTGACAGTCTGAATCAGGCAGTCATAATTCTTTCACATTCTAAAAGGATACATAAAGAGGCATCAACGTTAAAAACCATATTTCCCTATTTATATAATCCTTACATACAACATAGTTAGAACTAGTTAGTTAATGCCTGACATGAGGCTCATGGAACCTTCCAAACGTCCTGATTGGCCAAGTTTCATAGTTTCACACTCAGTTGACATCCAGTTTTCAGCTCTTTTAGGTTCCCTACATACGCATGCTATTTCCGACTTGCCTCCAGGTAACAGCATTTGATGTCCTCTGGATTTTATTCCTATTGGAATAGCCCGTTACTCCGTACATACATATGTCTTTCATCAAGTCGATACATCATAATCATGACGTGCAGACTCGCGTTGCCACAGCAGACCCTTGAATAAGTACTGGGTACTTCTTTAAAGGTGGATCTTCCATATCAAGGCTAAGTACCCAGTACTTTGGAAAATATATCCCACCGCAATGCCGATCCACTTTTGGCCGTCGAATCATGCCGATCTGACTTGTGTCTTAAATAGAACAGCCTCAGCCACACAGGGTGAATGGTCAATTTCAGACTCCATAAAATCGCAAGGGAGGTCGTATTCGGACTAATGTAGGAACAAACGGTGCACTGTCCACTCTGTAAGAAAATGTTAAAAATAGGGGGGGGGGACCCCTAATAAAACAGTAAATTCGAAGACCTATGAAACTTATGAAACTCATGAAACTCCATTAAACAAACTCATTTAATTCCAACGAAATTAATGCTTAATTCTGCGATTCAGCGCGACTAACACCCGGACCTTATTGGCTTTGCTGTCCTGACACCGCCGGCGCTTCTGCCGTAACCTCCACTTCTCCCGTCTCACCCTTCCCTCCTTCATCTCCCCCCCCTACTATCATTGTCTTGTTTCACGCCTTTGAGAACTTGAGAATCTGCACATCATGAGTGTGAGTGAACCAATGTCAACCTCCTTGATTCCCTGAATCTGCTTTCTGACGCGACTTTCCCTAGTACCAGAGCTTAGGGGATTCCAACTCAGGCGGCTACGGCCAGTACAACCCGTACGGAAGTCAGCAGCAGAGCAATCCCTATGGAGGACAGGAACAACAGCAGAGCTACGGATATGGTGGTGGTTATGACCAGGCTGGTGCTGCAGAGCAGGGAAATGGTGGCTATGGTATGTTGACCCGATATTCGCGCAACCTTGCACCGACTCTAATTCCTCGACAGAGATGTCCAACATCAACCAAGCCTCATCTGGTGGCCCAACTGGGATTCTGAACAAGTGCAAAGAGCTGAACGAGGGAATCAACGAGCTGACCAAGAAGCGCGAGACCCAATTGGTCGCCGCCCAAAAGGCCCTTTTGGACTCGAGCACCGGCAAGGAAGACCAGGCCTCGCGCCAAACCCTCGACTACATTGAGGATGAGATTAATACCGCGCTGCGCTACCTGCGCGATCAGTTCAAGCGTATCAAGGAGACCCCTGGATCCGGCGACTCGCGCGTGCAGGGCCAGGTCGAGAATGTCAGTCGCAACCTGCGCCGTGAGATTGAGCAGTACCAGCGCACACAGAGTGACTTCCAGAAGCGCCTGGAGGAGCAAGTGCGCCGCCGATACGAGATTGCCAACCCCGAGGCTACCCCCGAGGAGTTGGAACAGGGTGTGCAGAATGTCCTCATGGGACAGGAGCAGAGCTTTGTTGTATGTTTTGCCCGAGTTGGGTCTTTCTGAGTGGGCAGTTGCTAATATGTGAGGAATAGGTTCCCGGTACTCGCACTCGCCAGGCCAATGATGCCCGTCAGGCTACTCTGCAGCGTTCCGCCGCCATCCGCAAGATCGAGCAGGATTTGATCGAACTGAGCCACCTATACAACGAGGTTGCAGAGCTGGTGCAGCAGCAAGAGCCTGCAGTCCAGCAGATTCAACACGGAGCCGAGGAGACACACCGCAACGTCGAGCAGGCCAACACCAAGCTTGACAGCGCTATTCAGAGCGCGAAGAACGCCAGGCGCTGGAAGTGGTATGCACTGATTATCATCAGTAAGTATTTACTTGCCTACACACAATTTAATGGCCGACCCGCTGACCTAGTTATCCAGTCATCATTATTGGTATTGTCGTCGGTGTGGCCGTCGGTGTCACCGAGGCCAACAAGAGCAAGTAGTGATCTGTCTGTTGCACTACATCCCCTTCCCACCTCCTCCATGTACGACCTTCCCCGGGGATCGACGCATCTTCGCATCTTCCCATTTGTCTTTGTCCCCTCGTTATACCACCCCTTCGCATTTCCTTCTTGTGTAAAAGCAATGTCTTTCAACCCTTCTTTCCTTTGTGTCTTTGCCTCCTAGCTGTACCTGCGTGTTCGTGTACAGCTGCTCGTCTGACATGCGATGGCCCTTGATGATTTTCGCTTCGGGGCTTGTGATGTCGCGGCGCATGGATGTATATACTAGATTGTTGCTTTCCTCGGCCCCTGTTTGGTGCTAGAACCTATGTAATACTGTCTAATAATCGATTCCTTCACACATGAATCTGATGTATACCGTGGTAGCTGAGTTCCGTGATCGTAGGTGATCTGTACAATGTAATGTAATGCATTTCGAGTCATCGTCTGGGGGTATTCGACTCGACAAGACTTCAAAACAACGAGCACCTGAACGCCCAATCAATCGGTTATCTATGCCTTCTCCTTCTCCTTTCTCTCCTTCTCGCGCTGCTCCTCGGCCGGTGTCTTTGTCTTCAACTGCAGTGCATGTAGTCCGCCCTCACGAGCCATCTCTTCCTTGAACAATGCGTAGACCATGCGGTGCCGAGCGGGTTGCATCTTCGACTCGAAAGAATCAGAGACAATTGTCACACTGCGAGAAATTAGACATTCCGTCGTGTAAAGTTCGGTTGTGGGGGGAACGAACTGGAAATGCGTCTCCTTCGACACTGACCCTTCCATTGCAGCGTGGTGCGCATGGAGATGAGAGTCATTCCGGATCTCGAGTTTCGAAGGTGTGAATGCGTGAGCGATCTATTAAGAAAAAAGAGAGGAAATGTTAGCAATGGCAGTCAACAACACGGAGTGGTGGCTCACCTTGTCGCGCATGACATCCTCCAGCGGCGTATTGGAGGCCATCCTAGCAGAAACAGAGAATAGACGGCGAGGGATCAGACCCGGAAGGCTACGAGGAAGCATTTAGAAGAAAAGAAGAAAAGAGGCGATCAAAGAGAGGAGCGAGGAGGAGAGAAACGTCCGCAATTGAAGCCAATCGGATGTTTTCGATTTCGGAACTTCACTCTCATGACATCAACCTCTTTTTTCTCGACACCTCAATTGCTTCTCTCTTTGAACGGGGTGTGTATGCTGTGAGATGAATTCCCAATATTAAAAAAAATCCGAAATTCAATATGTCTGGCAGTTTACTCTCCCTGATTTCGCGTTCCAATGCGCGCGTCTGCTTCACTCCGCGGCGAACGCCTTTCAGCGCAAGACTCTTGTCGACTCTCCCCAACACACATATCTTCCGCGCAATCCAGAACCATGACCCTGAAAGTCTGGCTGTCGTTCATAGCGCGTCTTCCCGGTCATTCACATACGGTAGTCTAATTGCCGACATCGTCCGCGCTAAGGACGACCTGGAACAAAAGGCCGCGAAAGCCCAGGGCCAATTGGCTGGCGAGCGGGTTGCCTTCCTCGCGGAGAACAGCTATGACTACGTAGGTACTGTTGTCTTGAATCCTAAAAATATATCTAGAGTACTAATGGCTATGTAGTGACGCTGCTGGCGATCTTTGCTAGTGATGCCATTGCGCTCCCGCTGTCGCCGTCTTTCCCGACTGCAGAGCTGAAGTATATCCTGGATAATTCGCAGGCTAAAGTGCTTCTGGCAACTGAAAAGTATGCCGATAAAGGCATGGAAATCTTGCGAGAGGGATTGGAACATGAGCCTCTGTTTGCTATCCGCAATAAGCTCACAGAGGGCGCGTCGGACCGCGAGAGCGTAACCCTACATGATCTGAAGCAACCTTCGTCCGGTGGGATGATGTTGTATACATCTGGGACCACGAATCGACCGGTAGGTTTACTTGGTTCTCCACACCCAAGGAGCTATTGCTAACACGGCATAGAAAGGTGTTCTCATCCCCCAATCAGCACTGGCCGCACAAGCATCTTCACTACTCGAGGCATGGAAGTACACACCGGATGACCGACTTCTTCATCTACTCCCACTCCACCACATTCATGGCGTGGTAAACGCAATCGTGGCGCCTATTGTAGCAGGCTCCTCAATCGAGTTCATGTATCCCTTCAACCCGGACAAAGTCTGGAAACGACTAGCAGCACCCTTCCTCCCATCCAGCACTTCAAAATCACGCATCACATTCCTCACTGCCGTTCCAACCATCTACAACCGCCTTATGGCCACCTTCCCCAAACTAACCCCGGAGCTCCAAACAGCTGCAAAAGAAGGAATCTCTCCACAAAACCTCCGCCTAAACATATCCGGCTCTGCCGCCCTCCCAACCCCAACTAAAACTGCCTGGACAAACCTCAGCAACGGCAACGTCCTCCTCGAGCGCTTCGGCATGACCGAAGTCGGGATGGCTATCAGCTGCGGCCTGGACGCCGCAGACCGCGTCGACGGCAGCGTCGGTTGGCCGCTCCCAGGTGTTGAAGCCCGACTCGCCGACCTCGAGACGGGTGCTGTAATCCCCATTGAAGAAAAGAATGCCAATGGCCGAGAACGCGAAGGCGAGATCCAGCTCCGCGGCGAAACAATCTTCGACCATTACTGGGGAAACGAGAAAGCCACGCGCGAGAGTTTCGTGCAGAGCGATGATGGAGGCAGAGCGTGGTTCTGCACAGGCGATGTCGCCACCCGGAGGGTAGTTGATGGAGCTGGTAGTGGAGCGAGCGGAGCTTGGGCTCAGGGACCGATGTATTTCATCCAGGGACGGAAGAGTGTTGATATTATCAAGACTGGGGCCGAGAAGGTTAGCGCGTTGGAAGTTGAGAGGGAGTTGCTTTCTCTGTAAGTTGTCTCTTCTCTTTCGGATATTCACTTGGGAGATCTATACTTATGATGGTACTCTAGTCCCCAAGTCACCGAGGCTGCGGTCGTTGGTCTGCCGTCTGAACAGTGGGGTCAGAAAATTGCTGCTGTCGTTGTTCTATCTCCTGATGCGGCTGCGTCAGGTCGTAATGGCCAAACCTGGGGTCCGATGGATATGCGACGGGCGCTGAAAGGTTCTCTTGCTTCTTTTAAGATTCCACAGGAGATGAGGGTTTTGGAGGCTATTCCGAGGAATGCCATGGGAAAGGTTAATAAGAAGGCACTTGTGAAAGAGGTCTTTGATGTTTGAAGATCGAGGCAACCACACTGTACAATATTGAAAATCTACTAAAATCTAGAGTTGAGGTGAGTGATGGAGACCTGTGGGCTTATATTACTCTCTACTCGGGCAAAACATGTACAACATTATGCAGCAAAAAACATTGAAGAATTGATTCATTTGTGGTATTCAAAAACTAAATTGCTTGCTATTAATTTCAAATTCGTGGCATCATGTCAAGGCCCCAGTGTTTGACTCTTTCCCATAAAGATAGAAACCAAAGGGTTTAGTTCTCAAAGTCCCTAGATCTGACGGTGAAGTCCACTCTGAGCATGGGTAGCATCGGTGTCGACACGGGGATCAAGCTTGTTGGCGATGCTCGAGCTGTGAGGGGCAGTGGTACCAGTAGCACCAGTGGTGGTTCCAGTGGCAGGAGTATTGTAGCTACTACCAGCAAGAGCATCGTGGTGACCAGTAGTACCAAGACCCGAGCCACCAATGGCCGAGCCAGTGGGAGCAGCAGTAGCACCGCGACTGTGGGTACCGTGGGTGGTAGTACCAGGGCCAGTGCCAGAGAGACTGGAGTGCTGGGCATTGCTGTCACGGTCCGAGTCAACGCGGGGGTCGAGCTTGTTAGCGATGTTGGAGCTGTGAGGTCCAGCATTGGTGCTGCTGCTGCCGGGAGTAGCAATGGGTGCGGCGTGGGTGGTACCAGTTCCAGAGCCCAGGGTCGAACCATGGGTGCCAGTGGTGGTGGTGGTGCCGTGAGTAGATCCAAGGCCAGCACCGGTAGTAGCACCAGTAAGACCCTCGTGGCGAGCGCGGTTGTCGCGGTCAGAGTCAACGCGAGGATCGGCCTTGTTGGCGATGTTCGAGCTGTGAGGACCAACGTTGGTGCTACCAGTGGTGCCGTGAGTAGATCCGAGACCGGCGCCAGTGCCAGTGCCAGTCACACCAGAGGTGCCGTGAGTAGTGCCAGAGCCCAGGGTAGAGCCGTGAGTAGCGTGAGTAGATCCAAGACCAGCACCGGTAGTAGCACCAGTGAGGCCCTCGTGACGAGCGCGGTTATCGCGGTCAGAGTCAACGCGGGGATCGGCCTTGTTGGCGATGTTCGAGCTGTGAGGACCAGCGTTGGTGCTACCAGTGGTGCCGTGGGTAGACCCGAGACCAGCACCGGTGGCAGTCACACCTGAGGTGCCGTGGGTAGTGCCAGAACCCAGGGTCGAGCCGTGAGTGCCTGTAGTGGTGGTTGGGGCATGGGTAGAGCCAAGACCGGCGCCAGTCACACCGGTGTGGGCAGCACGGTTGTCGCGGTCAGAGTCAACGCGGGGATCAGCCTTGTTGGCAATGTTGGAGCTGTGGGGGCCGGCATTGGTGCTGCCAGTGGTGCCGTGTGTAGATCCGAGGCCGGCGCCGCCGCCAGTCACACCAGAGGTGCCGTGAGTAGTGCCGTGAGTGCCTGTAGCGGTGGTGGTGCCGTGTGTAGATCCAAGACCGGCGCCAGTCACATCAGTGTGGGCAGCACGGTGGTCTAAGGTAGTCAGCATCATTTGATATTCTGAAGGTGGAATGTGGTGAGGTGGAATGACAAACCTTTATCACTGTCGACCCGGGGGTCAAGCTTGTTGGCCAACTTGGACGAGTGAGGTCCATGGTTGGAGGACTTAGTCGAATCGTGCGACTCGTCTTTCTTGCCAGTCAGGGCCTCTTCGGCCTTGCGTACAAACTGCATGTTGGTGGTGGTGATGGTGGTGATAGTGTTGATGGTGTTGATGAAATTTGGTTGAAGTTGATGTCAAGTAGATGTGGGATGTGATAGATGGAGAAAGTAAGAATCGATTACCCCAGGGGGAAGAGGGGTATTTATATCCACTTTATTGATAGACAAGACGCAGGCAAACATTGGAATTCATGACGTTCGTGTTTTCAACCTGATGGTGTACAAACATTCACACAAAGTATAGCAAACGCCTTCAGGTGCCACGATCTGCTATTGGACATGATGTACATAGCCAATCAGTCAGCCACTTAATTCAGGGTATTGTCATAGAAGGGTTCAATTAGAAACAGGCCCTAGAAACCTGGCCATCATCCTTGATTTGTGCAAATACGCCATATATCAAGATCCCAAAACAATTGCGTCATGGCTCAGGGCCTGCCAAGAAACATATTGCCAACTATATGCACCTGGAGAGTTGTACTGACTACTCCGTACATCCTAGTCAATTCTATAGCCAACCAGCATAAACTGGAATGAGATCACCGTGACTAAAACTACGTATTTTTTTCTTACACCGTAGTCTCAGCTTTGTTGTATCTACGTACGTTTACAAGGTTGTACTCCAGACTTGTGATAGGGTATGGAAGTCGAAGTCAAGAAGACTAGTTGCTTTGTTTATTAGTGGAGTTACTATCCAGCCAATGGCGTAATATACATGAAGATATACTTGCACCGTACTTTTTTCAGTTATTTAAAGAATAATCTCAGTGAGAGTGTTGTTGTTGTAGTCTACGTCATCGAACTCTATAAGATATATAGTTCATAGTCACATGACCAGAGTCATCTCGTGTTTTGACTCTCTTCTTCGCCAATAAGTGACATCAACCGTGATGTGTAAGAAAATATGAAAGTACACACATCCTCTTACTTCGTTTGTGACACTCGTACATCATGGATCATGTGGCATGAACCTCTTGAACTTCTTGGCGTCTTGATACCAGGTCCTGCAAAGACCAAACCCTGAAGCCCAATTTGGCGAGCCGCAATTCCTTGTGGGACCAGTAGCAGGCCTAGGACTTGGTTATTAGGATCGGTAGTATAAAGCTACTCTATCTTCACCTGATGAGCGGCGAAGTGCCATGCCTGCCAACACCTGAATCGGATCTGCATCAACATGGGTGCCAAGCGATAACATTAGTACGGGCAGCTCCAATCATTGCAGTGCAAAGCTAAGATCTACAAGACATTGCTGGGCTATATTATTTCTCAGGCCACCACCGCTGAGAATATATCGATCCAGAATGTTTTCAAGGTTTGCCACCCAACGACTGCGCAAACATCTCTAGCTAACTCACCCATAGAACCATTCTACAGAATCACCGGACGCATTCCAGAGCTTCTTGCTGCAAGGTGTTTTAGGAATCATCATGCCCCGATGCAAACTCAAGGACCTCATTGAGTCACATCATCTTTACACTGCTCGCTTGAACAAGCAGCTAGACTTATAAAATCTCAACTGGAGTCCGTACTCTTTCGAAGGTCCTGTTTCCTGACAAAAGTATCACATCACCCTCGAATTCAGAAATGCACTTCCAGTCACTGTGAACGAGATCGCTAGCTCCACCTTGAAATTTCCTGCGCCAGCTATGAGGGGCGATGATGATTACTATCACCAAGTATATCCAAAGCTTCTCAGTCGGAAATAATCTGAACAATACAGACTCCTTCCAAGTTATCCACCCTCATCACACGAGCACCCTCATGGTCAATTGAAAATGAGGCTGAAAGAGGCTCCACCAAAGCTGCTGATGTCAGCATCCGGTTGATCCGGTTCGGGACGCGTCCGAGATAGAAGCTGTCCGCGATGAAGTTACATGGAGTACTCCGTACCTGAATTCGGTAATTCAGATCTGTGGGGTTGCATTGCTAGATTTTAGGGATCTTTGCTGCCAGGCGTGGTAGACCCGCCATTTTCCCCCTTGCTTGCGACCCCTGACTTTTCACATTCATGTTTAGGCGAGACATTTAGATTGAAATTGTTGAAGGAGTACCCCTTGCAACCAATCATAAATACAAGCTCTTCCCAGGCATCCCACTCTTTCGGTCTGAAGATTCCGGCACCCCACGGGTCGCATAACAAGCCACCATGTGGATTCTCTCGTTCTGGATCTTCCCCGTGATATCCGGGTGCATGTGGATAGGTAAGGGTAAACGCACGAGGGATTGAGCTTACTTTACTGACAGCCTTGTAGCTACACTAGTAGCCATGCTGTCCACCTGGGCGGCGGATGGAAAGCCGATATATTCCACCATGAGCGATGGGCTCACCATTCCGTGAGTCTAACTAATGAACATGCTGCCAACATAGACTGAATCAATTGAACAACCAGTTACATTTCCCATATCGGAGCCGAAGGACTCAAACCGCTGTTCATTGCAGGCAGTGTAGTAACAGTCGTATTCATGGATCTTGGTCTCCTTTCTGAACGTTGGCTTCGCCATGCCGGCCAACTTGCCCGAAACAAAGGGAGGTTCGACAAGACCTGTGCTGTTGGATCGATTTTTTTCTCGATTGCTGGGGCTCTGGGTCTTATTCTTCTGTCCATCTTCGACACCAAGCATCACAACAACCTGCACAACGGGTTTTTGGCCATGTTCATCGCGAGCTATGTGATCTGCGCCCTCCTGGTGTGTTTGGAATACATTCAGATCGGCCGATTCTACCACCCACAAGCCCGGATCTTAATAGTCAGCTTCGCTATCAAAGCTCTTTTCGTCGTGTGCGAACTCGGTGTCGCGATTGCATTTGGCGTATGCATGAAGTCTGGAAATAAAAAGAACGCTGCAGCTGTTTGTGAATGGGGTAAGTTTTCAGCCCTGTTTCATTGTGCGAAAAGAAGCTAAGTTAAGCAGTTGCCGCCCTTATATTCGCATTCTTTGTCTTTTCTTTTGTCATTGATCTCTTACCGTCTGTTCGTACCAAGAGACACGTTCCTCAGGGTGAAAAGTATACTCGGCCAGGTGTGGAGGATCGTCCAATTGACTTTTAGGTCGAGAGTACGGTAATTCTGCTCAGGTGATCTAGTATTTAATAGTTAATCCATATATACCCGTGGAAATTATACTCGTTTTGCCAATAAGAGACCAGTCTTGGACTTTGGCCACATGTGGTGATATCATCCATCATGGGGGGAAAAAGGAACAAAACCCCCCTAATTCCTCGGAAAAAGAACCCTGAACAATTCATTCACTAGTTTCAAGAAGTTGATGAATTAACAACTCATTATTATCAACATGGGATTCTTCAAACACCCTTGTGGTGCAATCTCAACCATCGCCCATATTATCCAATGCATCAGTTCATTGATCGTCCTCGGGATCACAGCCTGGGCAGTCCGTGACACTAAAACCCTTACTGTGATCTTCTCCTTGGTGGTGGTACATCTCTCCAACCAGATCTTAATATCTTCAAAATGTAGAAATTCTAAATACTTACAGGCGGTCCTGACCCCAATCGTCTACGGCATAACACTAAGCACCAGTTGCATTACCAGACGCCGCAGATGGCAAGTTCTCCCTCTGCTTATGGTCGATGCAGCGATTTCTTACCTGTAAGCATGACACTATTAAGCACACTCGTGTTGATAAAAGTAAATGCTCATCTTCCATCTAGCTGGCTCACTGCATTCATCTTCCTGGCTCTGCATTTCAACAACGTCAGCTGCAGCATCCACCTCTGGAACGGAGAGGAGGTATGTAGCCGGAAGTATACGGCCGAGGCATTCAGTTTCATTGCATTGTATGTGACATTGTTTTTGTTTTGAGTACAATGAGTCCATTGGCTAATTGCATGACAGCTTTGCTACATTCATGGCTTTGGTATTCGAGGTTTTGTATACTTACCTGCCGAAAAAGGATACCTCCATGCAGGAGAAACAACAAAATAGGGCGACGAACTTGGAGGATAATCTCCGGGGAGCCGGGATAATAAGCTCATGAACACAAAATGCCTGCGAATGCTTCATAGTGATGTTCTCCAAGGCGTCAAATTCTTCAATTATATAACGATTGGCGATTCCTAATGAAGATGCATATAATACAGTATTGTACAAGTAGTCATTCAAACTTAAGCCCATTCGCCTTTCCTCTCGAACGGCTTCACAAACCTAGTCGCCTCCATAGTCACCTGTAGAGTCGCCATATCGATGGCAGTGATGTGAGCCTCGACCATGCAGAAGATATCTAGCTTATCTTTATCTGGGAAGTCCTGGGG
Source organism: Penicillium expansum (assembly GCF_000769745.1). NCBI lineage: Eukaryota > Fungi > Ascomycota > Eurotiomycetes > Eurotiales > Aspergillaceae > Penicillium > Penicillium expansum. The sequence continues at coordinate 39,176 of NW_015971399.1, forward strand.
GATGGTGACCGAGCAGTTCACGCCAAGACTGGTGATGACACCGGAATACTCTTCGTCCAGATGTCTGGCCTTGGTGCGCGGGGTGCGTAGCAGACATGGGAATGTGACGGGGAGATTGCACTCGGAGAAGTAGAATGCGCGGAAAAGGAGCATACAAGCCCAGTGCTGGGTGGAGAATTTGTCAATGTTTCTGAGACGTCTGCGCAGGGGCTGGGAGTAGATGAGGTGGGCGTCGACGTCGGATTTGGAGAAGGGGAGGAGAGAGGTGGGAGTAGTGTTTGTGTTATTGATGGTGATTTCAGTGGCAGTCTCTGCTAGACCTGTCTCCGCTAGGTCCGTGTCCACTAGATCGATATCTGCAGGGTCGGGACTATCAACAAGAGCGTCAAATTGACGGCCGTGTTCATGCTCGAAACGCAATGCTGCCTCGATCTGGTAATGCGCAATAACATCCGTGTATCTGCGCAGCGGACTGGTGCTCTTGACGTACGTATCCAAGCCCAGGGTTTCGTGCTTAGTTGGGGTTGAGGAAGAGTAGGCCAGCGGCACGCTGAGCTCATAGAAACCCTCACCGCCAAAATGGGCCAAGTTTTTGTTGGTGACGCGTCCGTACTCCGGATCGTACCAGGTGCCGTCATAAACAACGGGGATATTGCGTGCAGCACAGAATTGGCCGGAGACGTGCCCAGCCAAATTCATGATTAGGGAGACCAGATTGTACCGCGATTGGTCGCGAACGTCGTATGGGTCATGTGAGTGCACATTGAGCCGGATTACTGGGTCACCGAGATAATGGCGTCCGGTTGTGGATTGTAAATCGTACGGCGGCATCGGGGCGTCACCCGATTGAACTGCGACAGAAAGCTCTGGGCTAAGAGGAGTAAGGTCCATGGCGCCGTTCTTTCTGCGAGTTTGGCGGAATGCGAGCATGAGTTGACGCATGATGTGGAATCGATCTTTATCCTCGGGCCGCAGGCTTTCTTGGATTGTTTTACCATGTGGTATTGGTGGCTCGGTAAACGCGCCACCTATGGTGAAGGATTCTGACTGTTCTTCGGAATCGGGGTCGAAGAAGTCGCGCAGTGTTTTGTGGGTGAGATTGATGACGTTGTGAATTGTCCCGTTTTTTATCTCACTATCCAACATTTCTCCTCGAAGATTCATCTTCGCACTGAATGTTAGTACTGGCCGACCAGCCGCCAAACTGAAGTGGGGCTCAGTGAGAGATTTTGGAAGCATGGGGTAAGTGCGCTCTGGGATGTAGGTGGTGAAGAGTCGTGAGGCTGCATACTGGATGATAGGGTTGTCATGTCCAATAAAGGCTGTTGGATTGGCAACGTGGACATGCACCCAGAATGTATTACGAGATCCTGGGATAGGCTCCAGCGATATACCGTCATCAATTTCTTGCGCAGTCACATCGTCCACACAGTAGACTGGCATATCTCCCCAATCCTTTCTCAGGTATTGCATAGAATCTTGCAACTGATCGGCAGTGGTCTTAGAGCAAGAGTCCTCAATCGCTTCCAACTCCATGTCCTTTGCGAGGGATATGCCATGCCCCGGAAGCATCAGATATTGGTCAAGGGGTTGAAGGTTCTCCCAAGGCGCTATGATGCCGATCTCTTGTAATAAAAGACGTGTTGAAGCCTCACTCAGACCAAGAGTATTGTACATACCAGTGGCACGCATGATATGTGTTGCCGTTGACCTCAAAGTGCCTGACGGCATGACAGTGGCAGGGACCGAGTACAGCTGCAGATATTCGATGATCTTTTGGTCATCTGCATTGAACTTTTCGGTGGGCAGTTCTCGGAACACCAATGGGTTTCCATCCTGACCAGGCGAATACCTGTTGGAGGATGGACCCACGCTGGACATGATAGTCGGAGAGCGGAGCCTTCTGCTGAGGCGAATCAGCCGCTGTGCTTTGGCGATAAACCGGTGCATAGGGTGGTCTTTAGACCCCGGGGTGTCTTTGTGCATTGTGGTACGAACACAATGTGCTTGGTGTTCATGAGTCCAGTCAACGACCTGTTTGACAATGTTGGTGATCCGTTTTGGCTGCACGATGTATATCCGACTGAACAAGGAGCTGCCATCTTTTTCTATGAGGAAAGGATGCCGGCGAACAGCTTGATGAGTAGCAAACATATTGACGCTGGTCAGCTCAGATTCGTCAATGCCAAGAGCAGTTGTTGTCAATTTTTCGAGGGTCAAGTGGAGAACTTCGGTATCGTCTGCCACTGCATCATGAAGATTATCCAGTATCTGTGAGTTTTCTCGATAAAATTTCAAGATATGAGTCTTGAAGTTGCCCATCATCCTCAAAAGAGGAGCACCGAGTGGCCTCGGAAGACCACCCTCAGGGGTTAGCTGAATATCTTGACTTGCGATAGCCTCGCCATCCGGGAACCATGGCGTGAGAGGCTCAACAAGTTCAGTAGGTGCGAATCCTTTGATAACGTAGTCAAGCTCCGCGTTGGAGCAAATGCGCCAGTTCCCATTGCCATTATAGAACTGTTTCTGTTTGTGAACAGACCGCACGTAGATTCCGTAATTGAACACTCCGTCTGCGTTCAACCGGGCGATTAAGTCACCTTGCTCGAGATGTTCACCTTCAAATTCTTCTTTATCCATAGCCTCTTGGTACCTGTTTGGGTCACCCCAAGCATCGATTGTGTCGCGGCCGTTGGGCATTGTGCCAATCGATTTACCTGGTAATTCCAATGGCTGATTCTTGGAGTCGGATCGGCGCACTGGATCCATACTATTGGGGTTTGTATCCTGCCATTTCTGGAGATAGGTTCGAATGTCTCCATGCAATTCGAATTGGGACCTAAGGAGGATATTGCCATCGATGGGAACCTTTGAAGGCTCGTCTTGCTCGGATTTTTTCTGCTGAGATAGGAGAAAAGTTAGCTAAAAAATAGCAGCATATCCTTCAGTATAACATGCCTCACTGTCAGCTGGAACGGCTTCAGCTGACCCCAATGTTCTCGTGGTAGTCAAAAAGCATCGCCCCCCAGACAACACCGGAAGGTGAGCCGCGGACACAGTCGGCGTAAATCCTGCGCGGTTCTGTCGCCATGTGCAGAGGACAGGTGACCGATTTGCACCAGTCAGCTTCTGCAAAGCCCTTATTCTTGTAAGTGCCATTGCCAGAGCTTGCGCGGAAAGAATGCGCCTGTGGCTCGAAAACTAAGTGTATTCTGCCAGCATTTGCTATACCGCCAAGGGCGGTATCAAAATAGTCCCGTGATTTCGGAGGTTATTTCGACCAATCAAATCGGAGTATAGAAGTATAGAATCTTATTTATTTAGGGAAACCCTCTTCTTCTTTATGAGCACTGGATGAATATTCTCGTTTCGTCATATCTAGATTAAATTATAGTAAAAAAGCTTCCCTCACTAGAATAATCATCGTCAATGGGCCTCAAAGTCATAACATCAATATCAATCATGTCAAGCAATCCATTCAAGTCACAAATAACACTAGGGATAGTCATAGTATGTTAGTATATGTCAGCCCTCAGAGAATCGCCAAGGCTACACGCATTTGGAGCTCAAAATAAGACAAGCTAGTAATGCCTTGTGCCTTTTAAAAGGCCCTTAAACATTTGGTCGTTAGGGCTCTGAGTAATGTCGTCAGTCCGCACACTGGGTAATAGACATCATAGCTTGCACGTCCGGTGAGGATGACTTGAACAACCGCAAACCATAAACTAGTGAAATGGCGAGCATCATGAGATGAGAGACAAGGTCTGTTCTGCTAAGAAAAAGGGTGAGAGCTTCGACACGAGTGAAATATAACCATCTTCAATCGTTTTTTTACTTGTTCTAGAGCAGACCTAGGCTGTACTGCCTATCTTCTGGCGTTAAGGCCTTTCTTGGGCCGGCAAATCCGTTAAACAACAACGTAGGTTGCCTAAGGGGGACTACTCATAGAGAACAGAGATCTCCAGCAGAGCAAAAGGGTAAAGGTCCCCTTGGTTTTAATTTGTGTGAATACGAACCATGAAAGTGCGGTCTATCGTTTTCCATCGAAATTTGAGGCCAGAGTTCGAACTATTGCAATCCCGTAAGCTCCGAAGCTGCGTCGGCACTTTTCAAGAAAAAAGTATACTGAGACATCAGTGAGTTGACTCGTGCGTGGACCCATGCTCTTGATTCAGCCTATCGGACTAGCTTCTCCGGGATTCATACATAAATCCATAGACATACCTCCGTACCCTGCTCTCTTGCTCCGAAGTACCAATGCCCGACCTCTCCAACCTCATAAACAGGTCATTTCACCAACTGTGTCGATCCAAATTCCCCGCCATCTCCAATTACATTTCCTCTCACCGAAAATGTTGACGAAGATTGCTAATTAGCGTGGGAAACGTCTTCGTTATCGTTTATTCCGTACTCCCCGTGACCCCTTGGAATAGATTTGCCTCGGTTCGGAGCGAACTGTATACTTCATATGAGTCAAATAGGGTTATTGACAGAGCAAAAGTCTATAAAAAAAACTTGATAGGTCGCGAGTATCATTTCCCAATTTGTTTAAGCGAGACCTGGCGCAGCATCAGGATTCAGCATGTCAGGGGCAATCCCCCGCAAGTTTTGGTGGGTTAAAGCCGGGAGAAGTTCCACTTGTTGATCTTTTTTTTTGTCTCACTTGATCGGTCTTGTTTTCTCGATTTTTATGAATGTCAACCAATCATGTACTTTGTACTTTGTCCTATCTGGTGTAGCTCATTGGGTTAGTGCCACTAAATTCCAACTAGTGAAGCCCCGTTCGTTCAGGGATAGCGATTGACTTTAGTGGCACGCCAACACTTAATACTCCGTATCTGTTTGGACAAAGTAGAGCTCTCAGGGGTGACCTGTCGATCACTGGGGCCGAGAATTCACACAAGGTTATTGCCCTCCCACTCAATTTATATGTGGTAAACTCACTTTCAGCAAGTTTAGCCGATTGACACGGAAATTGACCGATTTAGATCCACTGCTGCACGTCCTAGTCCTGTCTAGCATGAAAATAGGTGCCCAAATACATGATCCTTGTACTCTGTGCCGAGTACTCCGTACGGAGTACATGTCGAGATCAGCACAAAAAAGGCATTCGGCTAAGCGACGTTCAATCCGAGCCTGGACATTGACTCGAATGAGCTGTCCAACATAGGCATGCATAGAGCATCCGAGGTTTTGCTTTTTCCCGTTCTGCTGCCATGTGCTTTTACTCCATATGTGGAGTGTGCAGCAGCGAACTACCAGCCAAATGCGTCCATCAAGCACGATCACGAACTTGTCACAAATTGTTGATCGATGTGTGAGCTCTTCCAGAGTCAATAAGCAGGAGCACCTGCCCAATCGAGGATCGCGTACCTAGTCCGACCCCGGTCTGCATGGAACAGAGTCCCTGAACGGTGCTTCTGCAGATGATTCTTCTTTTAGCTCTTGTGGCTTGGCTTCCGTTCCTGCCGGGCCCACTATCCAAGAGAAGTGCGTTCAGTGGCTTGGGGAATATCCTCCGATTATGGAGTCTTCCAAGCCGAAGCTATTGAAGGGCTATATAAAATGAATCCATGGGCCCGCACCGTATGTTAGGGCATACATTCTAACTCTTGGTCATCTATTTCCAGTTCCTCCATTGGACCATATTCTCTTCTCTTATATATTTTTGGATGATTACATTTATTATACTGTCTACTTTCCATTGATAAAATGCCCTCAAGTAACGGATGGCGCGCTGTAGCGCTGTCTCTGGCTCTTGTCCCTCAGGCAATGGCAGATATCTGTGCGACACTCAAGGCCGGCGGCATTGAGATCGAAAACCGTATTTCCTTGGCCTACAATTCCGATCTGACCGAGTATTGGTCCACGGCATGCGGTGATCTCAAGCCAACATGCATTGCAGCCCCTTCCAGTGCAGCGGAGATGGCGCAGGTTATCAAGAACTTGCATAATGTGGATACTCTCTTGTTTGTTCTCCCCTTACACTCTCAGCAATGATGTCGGCTAACCCTCATCAGTGCCATCAAGAGCGGAGGACATAATCCCAACAATGGATTTGCTAGTATTCAGGACGGATTGTTGGTTTCGACCAAGAATTTAGATCAGGTTGACTATAATCCCGAGGATCACACTGCTATCATCGGCCCTGGGCTTTCATGGGAAGAGGCCCAGAAAGGTCTTGAGGGAACTGGTCGGACTATTGTTGGAGGTCGAATGGGAGGAGTCGGAGTTGGTGGATATATGCTCGGAGGTATGTGATTCTGCAATCAACGTGGAGTTGATCACTAATGATTCATAGGTGGTATGAGTTTCCTGAGTACCCAGTACGGCTGGGCTGCGAACAATGTCTTGGACTACGAAGTTGTCCTTGCCAATGGTACTATTGTCCACGCAACCGAAAGCGAAAACCCAGGTGAGTGATACTATACCAATCATATAATCGTGGAAACACTAACACTCGATAGATCTCTTCAAAAGCTTGAAGGGAGGCGGCAACAACTTCGGAGTTGTTACTGCATACACCATGCAGACGCATCCTCAAGATCACAAGGTCTGGGGTGGCAACTATGTTTTCACAGCCGACAAAGCCCCCGAGATACTTACGGCAGTGCGCAACTTCACTGACGAGTATCCCGACGACAAGGCGGCAATAATCGTAACCTTTGAGCGCAGTCTCTTGCTTGACCTCTGTATTTTGTTCCTCTTTTACGACGGTCCCGAGCCCCCCTCTGGAGTCTTCGACGAGTTCACTGCTATTAAACACACCTCAACGGCCAAGACCTATGACAGCTACTACGATCTGCTCAAGCATAATGACTTATTCATTCTTAAGTAAAACATGCAAGTCCCAACGCTTGGCGCTTGCTAACTAGTTAATAGGGGACAACGCTACATCATCGCCACCGAGACCACACCCCTCCCTAACAAAACTGTGGGAGCGGCCCCGCTCCAGGAGTACTATGATCATTTCCGCGACGTGACTGGGTCCGTACTAGGAGTGGCCGGGATAATAGGTTCAATTGCCTTCCAGCCCATGCCCAAGACATTCTCACAGAAGGCCAAGGATCGCGGTGGAGTAAGCATTCCATTCCCAATGAAAGAAAAGAGAGATCATATTACTAACAAATCCCCAGGACCTCCTCGACATTCCTTCCGATCAACCGTACATTATCATTGAGCTCGACTTCTCTTACGGCCTATCCGTCGACGACAGCAAAATCGACGCAGCCACGGTCGAACTCTACCAGGGAATGGACAACTTGGTCCAGAAGAACATCGACAAAGGTCTTCTTCCCGACGTTTATCGTCCATTGTTTATGAATGACGCATACTACCGCCAGGATTACTGGGGCCGCATTAGCCCCGAGTCAAAGGCGCTTGCTCTAAAGACGAGGAAGGCGTATGATCCCCAAGGGTTCTTCCAGAAGCGGACCAGTGGAGGCTGGAGATTGAGGGACTAGGCATTGGATATATTTATCTCATCTATAATTGTATTTACGAAGACTTAATCAATTGTTTTTAATTATGACTCAAGAGAAATGTGTTGGCAAGTAGATGCGTCGGCGATCCGTCCATAATATATTTTGTATGAGCTTCCGGTTACCAAAATACCTACCAAGCGGCTCCAATTGGAAAAATAAACCCTTGCTGATCATTGAGTCAAGATGCAATGCCCTGAAACTTGATCTACTGTGCATTTGCCATCCTAGTCAATAATTAGATCAAAATTAGGCGCCTGCTTCAGATTTGCAGACGCCAAGGGAACGAGTGGCTGAGAGCGACCCGCGGCGAGTTAGGGTTTTCCTCCAAGCGCCATGGTGGACTCGTCAAGCGGAGCTATATTGTATATTATTATATTATTGTACTTATTCTTCCAATGGAATGTTGTCTTTAGCAAAGAGCTATGAGCTCCCATACCATCTTAAACTATTATTCATGCCGATCGCTATATGCGACAGAGAGCTCAATGAAAGCCAGGTCACCCAATTGGGTACGGCGCTTCTCCAATCTGTAACACACAAAGGCATAGCCCGGCTTAGGGAGAGTCTAGATTCTAAATCTGATACTAATTTAATTCGGTCTAGACTTCGGACAATTGATGCCATTGAGAGACCTTTGTTAATGTCTACATAAAGAACCGGAACCAGCCCGGTCTTCAATTCTGACAATCAGCTTCACTTTCTTTCAGTCCCTTTGTTCTTGGGTTCATTCTACTTTCTTCCAGTCTTTCTTCTAATATTTCAAAGCCTTTCATTTCACATATATCTACTGCACCATTGCTTGCTTGAGTACTGTCCTCGATTCGTCCTCAACTCGATACATCAGCGTATACCCAACCAGCCCGGACAATTGACCCTCCAAGCCCATTCGTTACTTCAATTCATTTCAATCCAAAATGGCTCCCCGCTACGGCGCCCTCGGCGCAACCTTCCAACTCTCCCGCCTCTTCCAAGCCTGTTCTCTAATCGCCATAATCGGCATGGTAGGCAAATTCATCAGCGTGATAATAAATAACAACGCCACACCACCAGACATCCTAATTGGAACAATCAGCGTGGTAAGACCAAGTCTCCTCTCATACACATCTAAATACTTCCTTCAACCCATCCCCTCTCCAAAAAAGTTCAAACCCAGTAACAATTCCACCCACAGACCTGCATCGCGGCAATCTACTGCATAATCACCGCAATCCTCTACACAGACGATATACTTCCATTCCTACCCTGTGCAGTGCTCGACATGCTACTGCTGATTGCGCTGATTGTCGTCGCTGTCATTGTCGGCAAGCCTCTCTCGTACTTGAAGTGTACGACGCTGGCGGAGCTGGGCGATAAGGATGCCACGTCGTATGCGTTTGTGTCAAGACTTTCGAGTTATATTGCTAGTGTTAGTGGGAAGATTGACTATGTTTCGTGGATTGGGGCTTCGAAGGCGATTTGCATCGAGACGAAGGCTATTTGGGGGTTGAGTATTGGGCTTTGGTGAGTTCTGATCCTCATTCTTAGGTTTGATGTTAGGATTTTACTGACTTTTGGTTTTGGTTTTAGTATTCTATTTTTCTTCTCTGTTATTTGCAATGTCTGCCTGTGGCTGCAGAAGAAGAAAGCTCTTGCTGTGAAGAGTTTGGAGTAATGGATCGGGTAGTTTATGAGGTTATATATCGGGGTCTGGGAAGGTTATGGGATGAACGAGTTGGATCAATTGCTTTCTTATGTCTTTCTTCATGATAATTCTTATAACGCATGCATTAATAGTCCATTTCAGATGAAATCAAACCAAATCAAGATTCATAGAGTACATCCAACATCAATAGATGCATTTAATGGAAAACCTCTAAAATCTACCCCGAACTCACAGGCGGAATAACAGCCACCTCACCCCCTGCCTGGATAAGAATCTCCCCATCCTCCTCGATATCAACATACTCCCCATTTAAACTAACACCACAAGTGGACAGGACCTTGTGAACAATGCCAGGATATTGCTGCTCGAGTTCGCCAAACAGAGCGGATAGTTTCAAGGGCGCGGGGAGCAATTCTGTGTTTTTGGAGGTGTATTGGGATGCCGTTGCGAAGTAGTGGACTGTGAATGTTTCCGGCATGATGGATATAGTTGAGGAAGGTAATTTACTGAAATGACAGTGGGAGAGGAGAATGTAATTGAAGGTTGAAAGTTGAAAGTTGAAGCCCTGGAGGTGTAAGAAGAACCTCGGGAAGTTAGATAAGAGCAGATTGGATGACCAATGGAATTGCCCAATGCGGGGTAAATTACTTTAAAAGGCAGGTTATATACGAAGTATACGACGTAGACTAGTGACTATGGTATACTTCAAGTTAGATCTGTAAGTAACAGCCAGTATCCCGCTGGGCATGCATTCTATTGTAGTTTACACTATTTCAAAACTATCTACTTCGCAAGCTCACGGAATGCCCTCGCCATATCGGCCTTCAAATCCTCCCAGTTCTCCAATCCAATACTAATCCTCAACAAATTCCGATCAACCGTCGCATCCGTCATAGTCCTCCACTCAATAAGCGTCTCAACTCCACCCAGACTAGTAGCATGCTGGAAGAAATGCAATTTACTCGGTAACTCACGAGCAAAGCGCATCTCCTTCATAATAATAGAGAAAACAGGCCCGAACCCATTAGGCATCTGCTTCTTCAACCAGTCACCCTCGACCTTCTGTAGACTGGCATGGAGGACTTCACCGAGAACAGCTTGCACAGCCGCCTCATCGCTATCAGGCGCGGGGTTAGGCGCATGCAGGGCAGTATCAAGCCAGGAAATGAGATGGGCAGCATTCTCGCTCTGGCGCTGCACGCGAATCTCCAATGTGCGCAGACTGCGAACACCGAGCCAGCCCTCCATGCTACCCATGACGGTTCCGATAAAGAGACGGTCGGTTTTCAACTGTGCGGCCCAGTCATCGCGGTTCGTGGCGAGGACGCCGCATAGCATATCGCTATGGCCGCCGAAGTATTTAGTACCTGAGTGCATGATGATATCGGCGCCGAACTGGAATGGCTCTTGGAGGCCTGGTGGGGCGAAGGTGCTATCGACGATAAGGTATGCGCCGCGGGCGTGAGCTTTAGCGGCGTAGGATGCAATATCAAAGGCGGTGCCTTGGGGGTTGACGGGCGTTTCGAGAAGGATTACATCTCCTTTTTCGAGTTCCTCGGGTAAGCAGTCGAGGGGGAGCTTTTGTAGGCCTGTTAGGCGGGTGAAGAGGGCGATGACGCCGTGGCAGCCGTGGTAGCCATCCCCGACGGAGATGCGGCGGGGGTTGAGGAGGGTGAGGGCGCCGTGCAGGGCCGATAGGCCGGTGGAGTAGCTTATAACTTGACCGTGTAGGAGGGAGGAGAGGATTGTTTCGAAGCGAGTAGGGTTCGGTGCGGACATGCGTGAGTAGATATGGGATTTTGGGTCAAAATCGGCCTACATTGACCATGTGTTAGGCGATGAGACATACAATACCGAGTCAAAGTGCATACAGGGGTGGCATCGGCAGCCGGTACTAGGTGGGTTGGATCATTGGAATAACGAAATGTAGTAGAGAGATGCATAGGAGGAGCGACATCAGTAACGAGATTCAAGGCATCATCGGCATGCAGGGAGCGCGTAGAGGCGCCAATGGCTTCGCTAGAATGAGACATGATAAAAAATGATATGTTTGGTTCTTGAATTGTATGCACAGAAAGGGCCCGTCAAGCAAGTTATTATACACCAGAAGATGCAGGATCCGATCTCGGGAGGGGGGAAATCATGCAATGAGTCATGTCACGTGCTGGGAAATCACGCAATGAGTCATATCACGTATTAAGAAATCACGGGGAGAAGAGAGGAGATGGAGAACAAATGGAATTATCGACGGATGGAGCCCATGCGAGATGGTTCCCGCACTAATCCAGGAAGAGCTGCCTTAAAGCTTGCGCGTGCTGTCGAAGAAGGTTAGCGAGAGAACAGCACAAGACAGGGAGGTATAACTAACAAGCCTCTGTATCAAACGTAACAGTGAGATCGTCGTGTTCGATGGGATACTCGGGCATGTCAAGGCACACAAAGTTGGAAGCTGGATCATCGTCCTTCTTAGGCAGTGCGAACTTGGCATCTACCATACGAATGCCGAACTTGCCGGACCGGCCGAACGACTCCATAATATCGGTACCCTTAAGAATAAAGTTCATACATGTGCCATGCTGGAAGTCCCCGAAGAAAGCAAGCATTTGAACGACTTTCTCTTGTCGAACAATCTGGACTCGTGCCAGGGATGCTTCCCATTTCTTGTAAATGGGAACCATACTCCGTCGGCGGGAGATGGTGAACGATGTAGCCATACTAGTTTGGTCAGCAAGATCCTGACCAGAAGGTTGGATATGATAGACTCACCCATCGTAAAGCACTTGGAAGCCAGTGACAGCTGTCTCAAAGGCATGAAGATCTACAATGGGATTAGCAAAGCCACCAAATTATCAGAAGTAGACATACCCTGCATGGTGGGGAATTCCAGTCGGCGGATCATAGGCTTAGCCGTAATCTTCTCAAGGAAGCCGGTTAATTGCCCTGCCAGTTCAGGGCGAATGAGGTTATCCGCAAGCGAAAGGGTCATATCCTGCTGCGCGGAGCGGAACAAGCTCATGCTCGTCTTGCTCTGAACGTCCAAGCCAATTTTCAATTCACCAGGTCCTGAACAAAATTAGCAACAGAAGCGAGACAAGGAGATAGAAAAATCCTACCCAAGTTGATACGATCCGTGACAGAACCCCATTCAGTAGCTACAAAGGCCCTCAAATGTTCCGATAGAATCGTCGGTCCATAACCATGTTCGACGTAAGCATGCTCCTGATCAATGACAGAGACACTTCCGGCGGGGAACTGGAGGTATTTGACCGCGGGCTGGCCAGTGAATGCATCTTCGGGCTGCTCAATGCAATAGGAGTTGATGGCAAATTCGGGCGACTTGAGTTCTCCCTCTCGCGGAATCATGCCGAGCAGCACGGAATGGATTTCCGTACGCTCAGCCACCTCATGGAAAGTCATCAACATGGATCTAGTACGGCCGTCTTCAGTCACTTTGAGGAGAAGAGCCGGAGCACCGTCCTCTCCTCGCAAGAGACCGAACACTATCGGTGACCCGTTGCCCAAAATATGGCGAATGCTACTCAAAGTCTTGACCTTCGGGCTAGTCAGGACAGCTAGTCGGAATCCCCGATGCGCATTGCGAGTACCAGTGCCTTCGGTCACGGTGACAGATCGCTCGAACAAACGAACTCGGCATCTTTCTGTGGGTTCTGAAGGGAACGCCTTTGGTGTGCCGGGATCCATATATTGGAAAACCTTGAGAGTATTCTCAAATACCACAGTCTCGCCTGCCTCCGGATGGAGGCTGTTCTCCGACTTCTGGGTGTATTTGACGATATTCCAAAGGGTCTTGAAATCTTCTTCCTTGAACATTACATCCAACTCGAATCCTCGGGGGAGCTTCACTCGCATAGAATGAGACCGGACTTGCCAATCCACATCCTCCCAAGTCGGTCCCTGCTTGCGATCGGACTGAATCAAAATGTTGACAAGTTGACTTTGGCTGGTGATTGCCGCAAAAACATACCAATCCGCTCGTTCGCGAACGATGGTCAATGCGCAGGGCATGGCATATTGTTGCTGCCCATCATCATCGCTGGAGCTGACGCAAACCTGCACGAACATGCTACCATAGCTGAAGTATCGACTTGTGTCACCCAAAGGCATCATGTGGACCAAACCTGGAGTCTTGCCTGCGGTATCTACCAGCATTGATCTCGTTGCCGCGCCAGATAAGACTGCTGAGACGTCGGGCGCATAGAAAGGGTAACGCAGCCAAATACTAGTATCCACCTGGCTGGGAGAGCCTTCGTCTGAGACAACCACGACGAGGATGTTATTTCGTTTGATGGACATGGACAGCGATCGCAGGTGATTGGTGAGAGTTTGATGTATACCCAGAAGATCAGCCAACTCATTGTCGCCGGTGGTACTCACAACGGCTAGTAGGGCGTCAACGCCCATCGCACCATATCGAGAGAGTTCATGATGGCTGGGCACAATATTTTCATTTATCCATAATGCCTTTCCAAGATCAATCACAGCTTGCTTGACGTGAGTAGGTGGAGATGTCGAACGGGAACGGGCATATGCTTCCAATCGTGTCTTTCCGCGCAAAAACCACCAGACCGCTGCCCGAATCCATTCTGCTAACGATGTTTCTACCAATGGCTTAACATCCTCTGCTGCGAGTTTAATGGAACTCTCATATCGTGCATTGTACTCTTTGAATTCAGAAAATGCCGTATTACCAACTTGGTTGGCAATATTCCGAAGAGAGAATTTGGCGGGTTGGGCGCTGCGCGGCGGCTCTTTGACTTCGCGACTGGGAGGTGATGTCCGGTTTGATGCGGGAAGGTCCTGGGGTGGCGGTTTGGCCTGTGTCGGTGAAGCCTTGCCGGGGCTACCTGGGGTGAGATTCGTGGGCATTCGTGGGTCAATTGGAGTGAGATTCGCCGGTGCGCGTTGTGTTGAGGGGCTTGGGGGATTCCGAATCGAATCAACAATAGACTTCATCGACAAAGAAATGGATGGCGCATGCGGAAGTCCCGCCGTTGTGGCTGTTTCGTTGGCATATTCGGGATTGTAAGCTTTTATGGGCGGTTCCGGGCTAGAAGGGCTAGGAGGGCTGGGTGGAGGCGAGATATCATCGTCTTCAGCTCCAGGAGACAATGTATCTTCCTCATACCGATGATGCAATGCACGACCTTCTTCCGCTTGCATCTTGTCGCGGACACGTTGTGCGAACGAACTCGCCTCGGCATCGCCACGAAACGATAATCGAGAGCCGCTGCCGCTTGAAGGCAACGCCCTCAGGAAATCAGCATCCTGAGGATTTTGCATCAGAGGGGGTTTCCAGTCCGATCTATCACGCTGAGGCGAACAAGCCGCCTGTCGGGATCGCGCATCGCCATCGCCCAACGATGTGTCAAGTCGGAGATTTGGCAGATGCGATCGTGAAGGGTCCAAGGGAGACGCAGGGACATTGCCAGACTGGGTTCCCCTGCTGTCCGACCGTTCACGAGCCCGCGAGATCTCAATTGTTGGCGAATCCGTCTCATCGCCTCCTTCACCGATCACTTCTGGGGTTTGAGGGCTAAAGCCTACCCGCAGCCCTTTGCCTTTGCGACCACTGGGCTTAGCAGAAGCAGGAATGGGAGCAGGCACGGTAGTGGATTTGTCTGAGAGATTGAAAGGTGCATAGTTCTCGCGAGGCAAGGCTGGCGCTGATTCTGGCGCTGGCGCAGTCACTGCCTTGGAAGGAGGGTATCCGGAGATGTCTTGTGAGGACGGAAGGCGGTGCGCGGCAACGTTCTGCGGAGGAAGGTATCTAGGGTCGTTGGGCGGGGGAGCTGGAGTAGATTCTGCGGGGCGAGAGCTCAGGAAGTCTGCGATTTCTTGATGTTGATGCGACGCAGTTTTGCTCTTATCTTTGGAGAATAGTTTAGTTTTCCAATGGGTCTTTTTCGCGGGTTTGGCCTCGGGTTTGGCCTGCTCCGCGGGCAGAAAGGAGAATGGATCATCGGCAGACATGACAGGAAAGATGGCGAGTAGACGCAGTCCACATCGCACTCAATGCAAAGCACACACCAAAGGATACCAGTCCTTGTGAAATATCCCCTCTCCCTGTGTGTTGAAAGATCGACAGGGGCTTTAGACCTGATAAGGATTGAGACCGAATAGCGGGGAAGGGGAGAGGGGAGAGGGGAGAACAGGCAGAATTAAGAAGGGAAAGGTGGAGGTTAAGTGTGAAGTGTCAAAAGGATTCGAGTGTCTCAAAATAGTCTCAAGTGTCAAGTGTCAAGTGTCAAAGTGTCAAGAGGAAGGAGGGGTGGCTAATCGTAGCGCCCGTGCTTCAACTATCAGAAACAAGATTAGCCCCAAATTTCAAAGTCCCAAAATTAAAATAAAAAAGCAACTTACTTTGGAATACTCCGTGGATTAAATTGGTATTGTTAGCTGGACCAGCAGCCTGAGACAGATGGTAAGAAGAAAAGAAGAGGTACGGAGTGTACCAGGGGGGGACTGAAGTAGCCCTGGAGATACTCCGCAGGTACCAATTGCCGCAGTGGAGTTGGGGCTTCTGTGGATCTATTAAGAAGTACGGAGTATTACCTATGTTGTATGTTGTATGTAGCGAATATTAATAGGGTTCACAAGGTTAACAGGGTTAATTTGTATATAAATAGGCATATTAAGAGACATTTAGGTGTTTATTAGGTGATTCATATGGACATGTGCTCCATCTCCATATCTATAAATCTACGGAGTACGGAGTATATAATTCCACATACCTCAAACACCTATAGAACGCCTTTCAAGCCACCAAGGGCTATATATATCCAATCAGCTTAGAGACCGCGCTCGTCTCATACTGAAACCCCACTAGGCCCAATCGGAATGAGGGACCCACCGCTGACGAGTTTTGGGATCTTTGGGAGCTTTGGGAGCTTTGAAGATCGAAGATATTCCTATGGAGTACTCTGTACGGAGTACATAAGTTGATATTAGGTATCCCTACCTACAATGTTACTCCCTTGTATTTACTTCCTACTCCATATCACGGAGTAAATAATGTCTTAATAAAAAGTCAAAATATCCCTTAATCTATCTCACCTAATCTCATCTAGGGGCTTCTTAGCGCCCAAATTTTAACACTAATCTAGTTAATAGGGATTTAGATGAGGTGGTTCATTTGTTAATTTGCCCTATTTGGTAAATCTCGTGGCGTCTTTCCGGATAGGAGGCTTGGCTGTAATGTGTCTTCCTCAATTTGGCATTTGATCAGATGTTCGTTGGTCGGCTTCCCCCTTTGGTCCTCCCGTTGCCATGGAGTGGCATGCAAGATCCCTATTTTGCTTCAGTCTCTACAACATACAATATAATTTTGCTATCCTCATATACCGATGGATATGTATTGATCACAATAGCTGCAGATATCTGCAAGCAACCTGCGAGTAAATTGTCCTTTGCTTGTCACCGCTACATGTCTTACTCTTATCGATAATTCCTCGACCGACCTTCATAGTGCCTATCCTGACAGGAGATCATTCGACAAAAGCTCACGCCATACACGAAGAGCAAAGAGCCCAGAAAAATACGAGATCAACAGTAGCTCGGACCACCCCGCGTCTGGACAATCAATATCTGCTTGTGAGACCCAGCGTTCATACCTACACCCTGAAGTAGATCACCCGGGCCTCGGGACCTCGGCCACAGCACTGCTTACTCACTATGTACATAGTCTTTATTGGGACTTCCAAGGTAGGTTTTAAGTACAAATGTATCACAATTAATGAACAGATCATCTCATTATGGCTTGACATACCAAAATCAGGTGTTTTTTATCCTAGGCTCTTAGAAGTATGGAGGGCCTTGCAGCAAGCCACAGAAGGTGTCAAGTTACAGCCCTGTATTCCAATACTAACTGACTGACGTCTCACACTGAACTGATACTTACATTAATATATTCATGTATGTCTAGGGGAATAAGTTACTTCTAAGCTCCATGCATGTGGTCTCGGTTTTTGTCCAACTTATAACTACTAGACATCCTCACTTGGCAAGGTAGCAATATATCATCACGATAACATCACCCAAAGCGAAGAAATGGAATCTCCAAATTCTTTCTAGACTTCCAGGTGTTTGAGTACTACTAGCTAGCTAGTAGATAATATCATGAAGAATGAGAAAATACCATAATATAATAGAAAACTGATAAGAAATATAAAAAAAGGGAAGAAAAGGAAGACTGCCTCTTATGGTATGAGATCATGTGACTTTGGGGGAAATATTTAAACAGCAGGGCGCAGTAGACCGTTTGAGACTAGTTAGATTTGCTGTAAACCCGTCGAGACTAAGTCTAGAATAAAATATCAACCGTCATCTCTACTGTGGACTCTAGTAGTATTCATTCCCGTCATCCTGCAGCAGTAGTATGGGATGGCTGGGCTGTTACAGACACAGACACACAGAGACAATCAAAGTTATATACTGCAAGGGTGGGCAAGCACACAGCAGTCTGGTTGAGCATCGGAACAAATAACTCCTAGCGCGAGCTAGGAACAATATTAGATCCAGATTTAATGATTAGACATGATGCTGATTTCTTCACGGCAATGCCGAACATCTAAGAGAGTAAGAAAGGAATGTTGGTTTAGAGAGACATTGTACTAGATTAGGCAAGCGGCTTTTGGTTGACGGGCTTAGGTTGATTCAGGGTGTTAGACTCGTGGGATGAAAATGAGACTATTAAATGAGGAACTCCATGTGGCGTTAAACTTTTGGTTAGTGTTTTTTTTATGTCGCTTAGGGAGTAAAACATCGTATGTTGTATAGCCCTACGGAGTACGGAGCGTACACATTCTAATGTTGGTTGTTTCATGACTCAGTATGACTCAGTATACTTCGAAGTTTCTAGAACTACATCTTGTCTTAGCCACCCTGAGATCAATGCATACCAGTACAGGGTAACTGGGATCTGAACAACACTTTCAATTCTTTGTACTCTGATACCACCGTACTTGTCTTACTAGAGACCTCCAGGGCTGAAACCACCACTGGAGTTAGGCAGCTAATGCAGGGCACTAGACCCTGAAAGGCTTCCTATTATCTGCACCTTCCTCCTCAGCTTGTCACTGGACTAATGCTGTTCGATTAGATGAAATATCGACCAGGCACATCGCACCCTATTCACCACCCGAGACAATATCACCACAGAGTAACCTTTCAAACTCTTAGTTCCACGGCATACCCGACTCCAGGTCTTGCCGGAAACTGATCGGCACGAATAAAGCCTTGAGCTTCGGGCATGACGGGGTCACCGTTCAGTAAGTGAGACATTCCGCCTTGGACAATTATTTAGAGTCGGCCAAAATATATGAGAGGGAATGCTTCTACGCAACATAAAATACATAGTGGTTACTCCATATAAGATCTAGACATATAAAGGAATGTCTTCCACCTAATTGAAGACAATATTCTTGTCTATGAGTATGGGACAAGAAGAGTAGTAAATTCATGTCGAGAGACTCCAAGACACTGAGGGTCTCAGTCGGTTATTTATTTTCCGGGGGGGGGTTCGGCTTTAGCCGACATAGTGCAATTACGATAGAATTGACAATAGTCTTGAAAAAAGAGGATTATTTTATTTTATGATTTGTACTCCGTAGGGAGGATTTAATTTTCATGATCTTTGGTATTTTAAACGAAAAGAAATCCAAAAAAAGAGTATAGCCGCCTATTATTAGCATAATCGAGTAGTCAGCCGTCAAACTCCACCAGGGCCAGACCAAACAAGGCGCAGCAACAACAACAGACGCAACCCACCTACGAAAATTGAGCCACTTTTTCCCACTTTCCTTGTGTCTTGCTGTGACTTGCACTTCCGATCTTCCCCTCCCCGGGATATGCCGCGTTTGACGATTTAGCGGCCGACTTACAACGCACAGGTTTACGTACCTCCAGGCACCGGTCTAACTTCGAAACCATTCCCCCCCAAACCCCATCACGCGAGACTTCAGTATCCTTGGTTCATTCCCTGCGGTGAGATTCCTATCAATCTCGAGTGACTATCGACCCTGAGAAGGGGTGCGGACGGTGGACGAGACCCCGACACCGACCCATTGTCAACACAACGTGGATTCGATCATTTACGCCGGGGGTTGACCTCCCCGAGGAGGTCATCCCGGATGCCCAAAGTGGACATGTACAGCTCGGCAGAGATCGAGCTGGATGAATATTCATCCTCTCGACGGAATGGATCCAGGTGGCCGCGACGCAGTGGATTACACATTTTGCAAGGTCGGCCATGGCGCGACACTTCAAAATGTCGAGCACAATCATGGAGCCCCGTATGGTGGATTGCGCTGCTTTGCTTAGTGACCTTTGCGTCGCCAGCTGCTGCTGTTCTATTGGACTTTGAAAATTGTCTATCGAAAACTATTCTCGAGTCCCACCCTTTACAACTTCAATTCGTTCCTACCAATGTGTCTGTCAAATTCAACCTTACCAACCCTCTACACCCGCTCGCTATCACGGTATATGGCAATGTGTCAGGAACCGTCTCTCGAACCGCAAATTACCCGGCACCGGATTCCTCCGACTGGACAAATCCCAATTGGACCGATGGGAAAATTCAGGATGTGAGCAGTACCAACAACATGTACAGCACGCTGATAACGGATCTCAATGTGCTCAGCTTCACGCCCTTTCATAATCTCTCTCGTTTCCGTGACTCCCTCACGCAAGGTACTCTTCCATTAGGTCCGGTCTTCAATTACAACCTGTAAGTTATCTCTAAAATAGATGGCTCTCTGTGCCTTTTGACTGATCCCTTCCTCTTATGCAGGAGTGACTTGACGACATTACGAGCGTTCACTATTGAACATGATATGCTTTCAACCTACCGTTTCGGAACCATCACACCGTTGTTGTCGGTTCGCTCTGGGGATGCATCCGCGCTTGAGCTTGCCTGTGTTTCAGTGAGCGCTACGCCGGACTTAGGAGCACCTCTCAAAAACTCCATCGCCTATGTGCCTCTTGTTATCTTGCTGTTTGTGGGGATTGCGACCATCACGGCTGCCATGTATAGCCCTTGGGGCACAACTGATTTGTTTCGGTGGACAAGCAATTATGGCCGTGATGAGGACGTTCTCCGGCTCGTCACTCCTGGCTTTGCAGATTGCTTGCAATACCTTCAATTCGCGGTCTTGACGGGCTCGCTTTCTTTGGATTACCCAGGCTTCTTCCAACCTGCTGTAAGCCAGGGAGCATGGTCGACTCTCATGTTCAACCAGAGTTTCGTGAGCACTGGAATGGGCCGCGATCCCGTTGTCGATGGTCTATATGCCATCAATGGCACTTATGGCCTCGACCGAATGAACCATTTGGTTGGCATGGCCTCGTCCCAGGATATCTGGCCCGGTATGATGATATGGGTGCTCATAATTCTGGCCTGTGTGACGGTGCTATTCCAGATTGCATTCGCACTTCGATGGCTGTATCGTGAGTTGGCAAACAACACCGATCAGGATCTTCGTGCTAGAAACATGCCGTTCACCCTAGGTAACCTCATTCGCATTGTCTTCAATTTCCTTCTCCTGCCGATCGTGTCCCTCTCCTTCTTCCAGCTGGTCATTGCTCGTCAATCAACCGCTTACAGTGTTGCTTTGGCAGCCGTCGTGCTTATTATTCTCGCTTGCTTCTCCATCTGGGTGATTCGAGTGATTCTTACCACCCGACCCAAGTCTCACCTTTTCGATGATCTTCCTACGGTGTTATTGTATGGGCCGCTATATAATACATACTGTGATGATGCAGCAGCCTTCGGTATCGTGCCGATTGTCTTGAACATCGCTCGCGGGATAGCCATTGGTGCTTTGCAGCCATCTGGCATCGCCCAGGTGGTAATGCTGGCCATTTGCGAAGTTGTTTCCGTATTAACCCTGCTGGCTTTCCGACCTTTCTCAGGACCGACGCACATGAACCTGTACCACTGCCTCTTCTCCATTGTGCGTTTCTTGACAGTGATCCTAAGTGTCATCTTTATGCCGTCATTGACAGTTTCGGATGCGGCGCGAGGGTGGATCGGATATTTGATCCTTGTGCTACACGCCATGGTTCTAATCTTTGGGTTCTTCCTCAACGCGATGCAAACATTGATCGAGGTCCTGGCCAGATTGGCTGGTGCGGGTGGTACCACTCGTGGTGGCTTGACCAAGGTGCTTGGTATGCGGCAGCTTTCCAGGCGCACTCCGCGGCGCGATCTTACTCGCCAGAGTATGGGCTCGGAAGCTGCTATGCTCGGACACGGCGATGACCGTATGTCTTCTCAGTTTGATGGATCGCGTCCCCGTAGTCTTTCTGGGAGCTCCGGTCTGCTTCTTAACCGTGCCGCAGCTAGTGATGGCAGAGCCAGCGCTGTCTATGATTATCCCAGTTCGCAAGGGGCCACACACAGTCGTGCCACCAGCGGAGGATTCCCCACACCTACCTCGACCGCCTATCAAGGTGCCGGCTTCCCTAGCTCGCCTAGCAGTGGTACAATGATGGGAACGAACCCCCGTGATCCCTATTATCGACCACCCCGCCCGGGGCGAAGAACCCCGCCGGGAAGTGCTACTCTTGAGAAGGGGAAGAGCCCGTCAAGGGGCTTCTTGAAATCAAGAGCAAGCCGCCGAGCAGCCAAAACCGAAGACGACCTGGGAGATGGCACCATGTCTGGCCGGGCTACACCTGTCCCGGCATATCTAGCAGCACCGAAGGATGATATGGAGCTCGATACCCCACCCAAGCCGAAGGATTATGCAGTCCGTGAGGTTGACTTCTACTACGGTGTTCGAGGCCCACCGCTTTCTCACAGCGGTACCCGAAAGTTGAAAACTGGCCCAGCCGACCCCACAGGCCCAGTCTCCTCTGCGACGGGCTGGTTCCGAGGCTTGCTTCAAGGGAAGACCAAGGATAACGCCAAAGGATTCGAGGTGGTCCGAAGTGCTCGTGCGCCTCCTCCAGGTCTATTCCCGCGAGGAGGAGACTATAATGATCAGTATCAGGATGATACAGGCACGCCATCTGCCAGCCATTCTCGGAATGTGTCTACTGGCAATGTTCCTTATCAGGATTCGGATGATGACCAGGATCCCGGGCGGTCAAGTGAGACACGCCCACCAGTACTGCCACCACTCAATACGTCGGTTGGCGGCGGCATCGAGTTGCCGAGTCGAACGGGTTCTCGCCACACACAGGCGCCCAGTGAACAAGACGCAGATGCAACTGCGCTTGGCCTTCCAGTTGTGACCGAGACCCTGTCCCACAACTCTGAGGTGGGCCAGCACTCTGAGCCCTCTGAGCACCATCTCCAGCCAGAAGGTTCCACTCGCTTGCCTTTCAGCGGGAGTAGCTCGCCATCTCGTGAACGAGGTCTATCCATGACCTCTACTTCAAGGTCAAGGTCAAATGCCTCGAGCCAGCAAACGGGGCCTCGAGCGGAACGGCCCTCGAGTATGGGCTATGTACCTCAACATCGCGCACACGATCACATTCACGAGGCGAGCCCCGACGAGCCGTCGTTTACAGGCAGCTCAGCAGAACTTGTCGACGAAGCTGCCCTGGGCAGGCACGAACGCTAGAAAGACAAAAAAAGGCAGCCAAATATGTATTTTGAACCAGTATATTCCTCTTCTTCGATATCTACCTCTCTCTATCTCTGCCTCTTCCAATTCATGGATCTCCCCCCACTTATTTTCTTCACCTCCATTGATATCATCACCAGCTCTCCCCCGAAATACTGGCGAATTGATGCCACTATCACGAATTTCCTTGCTGTCTGTCCGTCTATCTCTTGCTTTGTGCGTCTACATAAAATTGCTGCGACGGCGTTTTGTCTTCGATCTCGAGGCACACCTAATGGGAAGTGAGCTCATTGGCTTTTTGCTATTTTTTTTTGGCTGTCGCTGAATCTAGGCCACATGCTGTTTTCCTTTTTGGAGGCCTTGCTCGTTTCTGTCCCTGTCTCTTTTAGCTCTTCTTGTATCAATCTTAGGACACCATAGTACCGAGATAATAATTTAATGAGGGTTGTTCATATGTGCTCTTTCTTAGCGGTGATGTCAAGGCCTCAATATGTCTTGAAAGCTGGATAAAAGTAACATATAGCACTTAGATATGTGTACATATGTTCCTCGTTGCATCACCATGCAGGGCTCGCTGTCTAGTGACAATATCATGCAAGGATCCTGCGGCCATACTTGTGCATGAGAAATCCTCCTTGGTCCATCCATGATATCTACATGCAGATGCAGTAGCTTCTCTGGGAACATCGTCGCAGAACTAGTTATTTTCATTATCATTTGAACTATGAGACCTAGGTCAGAACACTGAGACTTCGCGCAGAAGAAACAACCGAGGCCGATGATACGCGGGCAGATCGGGCCGATACTGTCAATCGCCACCGCCCTCACCGCCTGCCCCACGATAACAGTCGTATCTGGGCCAAACATGCATTGCTTTGCATCATTCCCTCTCTTTTCTCTGCGAGTCAAGTGTCACTCTCCTACTTTCATCGTTTATCCTTTCTATCTGCTGCTGACATAGCTACTGTGTTGCTGGCATCCGAGAGCGTTAGTCACGAGACTCTCCGCCTCATCCATCTCCTAAATCCGACCCAATCAGCCTTGGCTCCATGATAAGCATCATCTTGTCACTCCTTGATGCAATCTTCGGCAAAAAGCGTCAACGTCATTGAGGCTGAGCCTAGGATTGCATGAAAGGACTTACCATCCTCTAAACCCATATTTTTCCACTTCCCCGCCATCCATTACCCTCACCATCGCCACCTAGTTCATGAAGACTGTTACCTCAACGGCCGAGATCGATCTCGTTGCCTGTGTTGAACAGAATTTCACAAACGGTACATACCAGTCGACTCAGCAATAAAAATGCCTGGATCAAGTACGGCGTCGTCCAGCCCGATTGAGTCCAGCCCCCCGCCGAGGATGCGGGCAGGCACGAGACCAGTCGAAAGACCGGAGGGACATGGCACAATCCAACCTGGAAGCTACAGCGGTTACGAAGGAGGTAGCTCTAGGACCAGAGTCTTTCCCATTCGTGCCGGGTCAGAACGCAAAAGGCGGTTGACCAGTACTGGCGAGGAAGCGAGGTTGCAATGGGGACGATCTGGAGGCACGGCTGGACCGGCCCGAGACAATGGGGGATCCTCCAGGAGTATCTTGCCGCATAGATCCGTTTCGATGGTACTGCCTTCGTCCCGCACTAGGACTTCTATTTCCGCAGCGCCTTCCGCAGCGCCTGGTTCGTCATTTGCAACAGCAATTGATATCTCTTCCTCTCCCCCAGGAACGCCTCCTTCTTCTACTGCTGGCGAACAACTGCCGGGTCTTTCTCGACGGGAGAATCCAACTCCCTGGATTAATCAACCCCGCTCCATTACACCTCTTCCCAATAATGTACCCCCGCCATTTATGGACATGGCCCTCCCCAAATGGCAGGCAGATTCGGATGTGTCACAATGTCCGATTTGTGCGATAGTCTTTAGCTTCTGGCACAGAAAGCACCACTGTCGAAAGTGTGGGCGAGTTGTATGTGCATCATGTTCCCCACATCGGATCACGATTCCTAGACAGTATATTGTCCGCCCTCCTGAGTTTGTTGACCTCCTCCCCGATTCCCCGCCAATGCCTTCCCACGCTCCACCGGTCGTCGATCTCACAGGCGACGATCCTGTCATATCATCATCACCATCAACATCAACGACAGGAGCAGCAACAAGCACACCGAATCCTGCTCTTGGCGGAGGCGAAGAAGTACGACTTTGCAATCCATGTGTGCCGGATCCAAACCCGAATCCCCTTGGTTACAGTACTGTGCGGGTACATGGCCACCGACCCACTCATTCTCTTTCATCCACCATGGCTAACGCATACCATTCCTCATCGGTTAGTTCTCCCCTATCACTTTGTCTAATAAAGTATGAACTGACATGAAAAGGCGCAGGGCCCGAGCCAGAATTCCGAAGGTCGTCAGGAACGACGAACCGTGGGTGCAAATGATCGCCCACACTTCTTAAACGAAATGAACGCGCAAACTCGCCAAGTTCCCTCTACCACTGGTATAGCCCGACCACGTCGTTCTTTCTCCAGCCGCGAGGGCAACCCGCCCCGCGGACCTGCACCGGACGAGAGTGATTTCTGCCCCGTATGCAGACGCCAATTTCTTCCACTGAGTCCTGAGCAGCCTCTTGAGGCGCGCCAAGCTCACACCCGTGCGTGCATCGAGGGCTATTTGAGACCAACTCCCCCATCCCGGACATCATCCGTGCAACAGGGTTCTCCGCTCCCACATCCTCCACCAGCAGCCCGCATGCTTCCATTTGTGGCCACGGAGAAGGACTGCCTTGGCGAGGATGGCCAGGCAGCGGAGTGCACGATTTGTATGGAGGACTATGAGGTTGGGCAGACCCTGGCCCGGCTTGAGTGCCTGTGCAAGTTCCACAAGCACTGCATTGTTGACTGGTTTGAGAGAAAGATGGAGTGCCCTGTTCACAAGCTTTCCTAATAAGGTGCACGTCCATTTAGCGTGAATTTTAAAAGAGATCTTTTTTGTTACCTTAGCTTTGCTTATTTTTTTTTTTTTTTTCTTTTTCTACCTTTTGGTTCACGGCGTCTGGGAATTTTGTTTCTGATATCCCCGCTCAGCGTATGGATCTGAATTGATATCTAATGATCAACGAATCTAATCTCTTCTCGAACTAAAATCAATCAGATGTAGACGTAGATCATCTGCCGAGGTGTGTATGGCCTGGTTGGATTATGGTCACGTGGCCCCTAAGATGTTAGTCAAAAATCAAAAGCACTACACTTCACTTCCGGCCCCAAAGTGACAAGCGACTCAAACAGAACTAAGTGGTGTTCAAAGAGAGAGGTAAGCATTATTTCTACATGTATTCATTCCCCTTGCTTGATTGAACCCACCCCGCTGAGGCATGTTGATCATCCACATCGGTGATCGGTGTTTATGATCACCGTCCTCCGTGTATTTATCGCATCGCAAAGCCACGCGAGCCGTCAGCGATCACGACATTGAAACAATGGCAAAACCAATAATTACACCAATTGAGAATTGAAGCTAATGTGTAACAGTGATCTGATCCCCGAACTGGTATTATAACCCCGCACTGGATGGAAATCGACCCGCAGCTGCAACACACCCGAGACGGGGACCCTCAACGGCGCTTTTACATGCCGACCCGACCGACAATGAGCACAGGCCCAGAATACCCGGAGCCACCCTCCCATGCACCCCTAAACCCCTATCAAAGCCGGGACATACATGGTGATGGGCACAGCCACGGAGTTGGACACGGGGAGACGCACCCGTCATTTGGGATGGGTCCAGACGCCAATCAATCCCCCGAGCCGCACGATGCCACAGGCGACGCCAAGCGGTCGCGGGCGTGCGAGCCCTGCCGACAGCTGAAAGTGCGCTGCGACCCAGACCCGTCGCACCCGGAAGGGTCATGCAAGCGGTGCGCGAAAGCGCGGCGGACGTGTGTTGTGACTGCGCCGACGCGCAAGCGGCAGAAAAAGACCGACAGCCGGGTGGCGGAGTTGGAGCGGAAGATTGATGCTCTGACGGCGACTCTACAGGCTTCGAATTCGACTAGTGCGCTGTTCTCCGGTGGAGCAGGGCATCAATCGTCGCCGCCTGGGCAGCGGGATGAGCAGCTGGCTGGCCGGAGGTGGTTGGGTGGGGAGTCGAAGATAGCGGGGAGCAAGCGAGAGCATACTGGCGAAGTTAAGGATTGCTCTGGTGGGTTGCTGGCGCCGCGGTATTCGCGGCCGGGTAGTCCGTCTGCGGAGCAGATTCCTAGCCATTCGTCGAGGCATTGGCGTAGACCTGTTGGTGCTGATTCTGTGCCACCGCCGCCGCCGAAACCTGAGGCTGGGAATGAGTTTGCTGATATGATCGATCGGGGGATTATAGATTACAAAACTGCTAGCTCGGCGTTTGAGCGGTATATCCACCAAATGGCACCAGAAATGCCTTTTGTTGTTTTCCCGCCGGGGACTACGATGGGCGAGGTTCGGCGCAATAAACCATATTTGTTCCTTTCGATCATCGCCGCTGCCGTTGGTGTTTTCAATCACGATGCACAGCCGATCCTTGTGAATGAGACATATCGTCTGATCGCCGAGCAGGTTGTTGTTAAAGGCCAAAAGTCGCTTGAGCTGGTTCAGACTATAATGATCTGTTCTATCTGGTATCTGCCACCAGATAACTTCGACGAGATTAAGTTCTATTCCATGACCCACATGGCTGCGGTTATGGCAATGGAACTTGGATTGAACCGTCCCATTTCCGGAAGTAGACGGAGCTTCAATATGATCCGCGAGCTGATCATGAAAAAGCCGACGGGTCCGGCATTTGATCCAGATGGACCGGAGGCAAGGCGGACTTGGGTTGGCTGTTATTACTTACCTGTTCAGTGAGTTTCAATCTAGGTTGTTCTGGCGTGGGGTTCGGTAACTGATCTTTGACAGGATGTCGGCGGCTTTGAGGAGACCACACTTGGTCACCTGGCAGCCGTATATGGACGAGTGCCTTGAGATTCTAGAAACACACCCTGATGCCCTACCCTCCGACCGGAATTTGAAATGGTGGGCAAAGCTGGGATCGATAATGGAAGATGCTGGACATCGCTTTTGTGCGGAAGATCCTGGGTCCATTACTACCTTCGCCGACAGTAAGGCGTGGTATAATATAAAATTGTTTGAGGATCGATTGGCACAGTGGAGAGAAGAGGTCCCGCGGGATCTTTACCTCGGTAAGCGCTGGTCTTGAGGATAGTCTTTTATTTCCTGCTGACATTCTCCTAGGGCCAATGGTTCACACAGAGCATGTCCTGAATCTTTTCGTGCATGAACCTGCAATGAGTGTAGACTACAACACTGGCAACAACTCCCCACCTCAGGATGATTTGCACAAGTCATCAATTACGGCGGTCGTCGATGCGTTGACCACGGCCATCCGCTGCATTCACGAGAGTTTGGATATCATCTGCGCCATTGATGTTGATCGACTCATATGCTTGCCTACTACGTCATTAGCACGTACAACATACCCCGTGGTCAGCTTGATCAAAATATACTCACTGTTCATGTCGCCGGACAGTCGAATCGGACAGATTCTCGACGTGCAGAGTCTCAAACTCGATTATTATCTGGACAAAGTCATAGCACATTACCGTGCCGCCGCTGCGCGTGATGGTGGGCGCGGAGCAGCGAAATTTGGAAACATAATGGTTTTGTTGCGCAATTGGTTCATCAAAAAGCGCGACCAGGGAGATCATGGCCGGGAATTGAAAGAGGTCTTTTCACATGATCAGAACCCATCTGACCGCCGGCAGACACGTCGGAGCCATGATACCCCGACCGCGACATCTTCCAATCCAAGAACGCAGATAGCACCGGGCATGACACCCCTACATTTCCTCAGCGAAGTAGCGATGGGCGACCCAGCGCACCGAGCAAACACTCCCAACTCCCAACGCGCAATAGCCGGACAATCCTATTCCTCAAACCAGAGTGCAAGCTCAACAGTCAATCCAATGGCAACACCAAGCTCATCCAGTTTCGGGCCAGAGGCACCCCAAACCAGCTGGTCATCTGGGGCATCATACCCAACCAATCTCTCGAGCTCGGACTCGAACCCGCTCGAGACGAGGGGTTACTACCAATCTTATCCATCCACTGGACTCACACAGAGCTACCCAGATCTACCGTCGAGCGCCCAAACCCAGGGATACCCGGATATGTCCACTGTGGCTGGGATGCAGCTTGCTCCTCCGATGGGAATGGCACCTGAGGTAGGTATGGACCCGAATTTCGGTGATCCTTGGTTTAAGTTAGGGGATATGATGGATGATGGATTGATTACATTCCCGCTTTCTTTTGATGGGAATTTTGGATTCTTTTAGTCTGGCTTGGGGGTCTAGGTGGATGTTTTTGTACTCTCCTCTATTGCTATATTATACCCGTTGCTATTTCAAATGCATACCAACTTCACTCATCTCGCCGAATTTATTATCGAAGAACAGAGCACTCGGAATGCCTTGTCGCATTCCGGTGTCACTATCACATGGCCCTGGTATAATGGATGTCAAATAATCGCCAGTACAATACTAAGCAGACAGCTTGCTACTACTACATAGTATAGTCCAGGCATATAGCTCAAATCTACGCGCCTATGTTTGATATGTCTGATGTATGATGTATCATCTCGATCAGCATGGACTCCCCCCACACCCCCGCATTTCCGGGGATTGTTTCCCGATTTCGGGAGATTTCGAGGGGGAAACTTACCCCGTCCCTGCACAGGTAAACTCAACAGGCCCAACCCACGAGATAAGATTGATTATTGGATGCTTGGATATTCCCTTCGAACTTTGAGTATGACAATATGGGGAACCAGAGGAATGTGTCCATTGTGCTGGAGAGATGGAGGGCACGAAGACACATGGTAGAATGATATTTAAACCACCATCCTGCAATACGAATACCTTAAGCATTCCAAATTCCACAAATTTCTTTCGTTAGAGACAAGCCAATTCGAACAAGGACTTGTTGCTTCAAGACGTGGAATTCCACTGCTTTGTACAGTCTATAGTTCCAGTTCAACCGCCTATCATCTGCTACCCGTCATGATCACTATCTTGACAGCCATCTCAGCTGCACCTTATGCAGCTGGGGTAGGCTTGTTTCTTCTTGCTTATTTTCTCGTCCTCCCTTATATTGAATATGTTCGGGATCCAAAAGGTATTTGCCAAGAAACTCGTTCAATGCTCTGGTTGAACATGTCAAAGCACCTGCTAACCGATTCATCCAGGCCTAAGGAGGTACCCAAATCTGACACCATTTTCCGGATTTTCAGCAATTCCATTCATGATCATGGCTTCACGGGGTTTCCGGTCAATGGAATTGAGCGAGTTGCACAAGAAGAATCCCGTCATCCGGACAGGACCGAATCAGCTGTCATATGGTGATGTCAAGGCCATCAAGGACATCTACGGCCACAGCACCAAGTGTATCAAGGATACCTCTTATGTGATTACCTCTGGAACCCACTACAATCTAGCAGATGTAGTGGATAAGCCCGATCATGCCCGAAAGCGCAAGGTCCTCTCTGCCGCATATGCCCTCAAGAATCTGGAGACGTGGGAATACAAAGTGACTGACAAGGTCCAAAGAATGTTCAAGCATTTTGATCAAGTCTGCACTACGCCCGCCTCTGCAGATGTGTCCTCTGGAAAAATCGCACCCGACCAGAAAGACCTCACGCTTGACCTCCGAGCCTGGACCAACTTCTTCACCCTCGATGCCATCGCCGACATTGGCCTCTCGGAGAAGCTGGGCTTCTTGGATTCCGGTACTGATGTTTGTATTGCCGAAAGGAAAGATGGATCTACTTATGAGACCAACTTGCGCGAAGCCCTCTACCCCACTGCTCGAAAGCAATCCCTCATCGTCTGGAACTATCAATGGTATCCCGTTGTCAACAAACTCGTCAATATCATTCCATTCTTTAATCGAATGCAAAAATCCGCCGATAACTGGGAAAACATCATGTGGCGGCGGGGCAATGAAAGGCTACGACGGTATGAAGCCGGCGAGAAGCTCGAGGACTTCTTCCAGGCTATGATGGAAGACAAGAATGGAAACTCCAACAACCTCGAATGGGGCGAGATTGTTGCCGAGTGCAACATCATGATGAACGCCGGCAGTGTGACGACGGCTGTTGCCATCGCCAACGTCATGTACCAGCTACTCCGCAACCCTCGAACATTATCCAAGCTCCGAGTGGAGCTTGACGCGATTCTGGACGAAGACGAGGTAGTGGCCGATTACGACAAAGTCAAGCATCTACCGTATCTCCGAGCATGCTTAGATGAATCCCTCCGAATCTTCCCGCCAACATCGCACGGTCTTCCGCGTGAAACACCCCCCGAAGGCACGAATATTCTCGGGGAATGGGTTGCTGGTAACACAACAGTGAGCATGTCTGCTCTGGTAGCACACCGTGATGAGAGTGTGTTCCCCAATGCGGACCAGTACATTCCTGAGAGATGGCTTGGAGAAGGAGGTAAGGCGTTGCAGCCGTATTTGATTGCCTTCTCTGCTGGTGCTCGGTCTTGTATTGGTCGCAATATCTCTTATCTGGAGCAGACTAAGGCTGTTGCTTCTATGGTACATCGGTATGAGTTTGCTCTGCCTCATCCTGGTTGGGAATTGAAGCGATTGGAGACGATGAATTTGATTTTGGGTGATATGCCGGTGAAGATTTGGCGTCGGGATTTGGGGGCAGGTGAAGCATAGAGATATCATGGTATTCTTCATTATAATGTTTTTTTACTAAACGATCTTTTCTGAATAAATTTCCGTTATGATGAGGGACGAAGGAGTTTTTGTAGGGTCCCGTCCACGGGTATAAGGTCTAGCACGCAGGATTCTACACAGACGCTCAGCTCACAGTGACTAGAGTTGGCGATACATAACAGGCTAGCGCTCACGGGGTAGTACAAGATATATTGGTTACAGGGGACGTTGCTGATTTCTGGCTAGTGAAGGGCTCATGTGTGTATTCATGGATACCGGAGCCCTCTGTCCGGGGTCCTTCATTGAGATGTGATCTGGAACAATATGGGGTCTTACTTACGGACTTCAAACCTGTATAGCTGGTAGGTTGGTACTATAAGATACTAATATTAATTAGTGACATACAATTCTCTAACTCAAATGACACAACAGAGAATTTCAACGTCCTAACTAAACGTAATCTGCACTCTGATGTGGCCAATCCTCGTGCACAAATGTTAACCTTGGAAGTAAAATAGTCAATTCACTTTGAGATATCCTTTTCGCACGATAAACCTGATCTTACTGACAAT
This sequence comes from Penicillium expansum, assembly GCF_000769745.1. Classification (NCBI taxonomy): domain Eukaryota; kingdom Fungi; phylum Ascomycota; class Eurotiomycetes; order Eurotiales; family Aspergillaceae; genus Penicillium; species Penicillium expansum. The sequence continues at coordinate 71,220 of NW_015971399.1, forward strand.
TTGACAAATTGACCGGTGATGAGAAAGGAGATAATCCCCGCCCCCAGTTGAGGTAGATCCCCGGGCAACATTTCCACTTCGGGACATTCGTATTCGGGTGATGTTCATACAGACCCCGCGATTTATATCCTCCCCATGTTACATGTTTGGGGAAATATGCAGGGATTCCTCGTCATCTATTGGATCGGCCATCTAAGTAGACCCTCTCATGACTAGTTGCGTCGAATATAGCCCAATATCATCAATATATCTTCACCTAGATCCAAGATGTGCAATTTTGCCCGTGTTCCATGTAAGTGGACAGTGTCGTTCTCGATAGAATCTGAGTGGTTGAAGGTTTCATACGGAAACCTATTTCATAGCCATGGTTCCCCCGAGTGTTCCTTGACTTGGTGCTTAGTACGTCTACTTTAAAACCGGTTGTCCCCTCTATGCATCAATTGTATTTCCAGCACAATGGCATCCTTCACACTCAATATCCCACCAGAGCTCTTGCAAGAGCTCTCAAAATATGCTACACCAACCGGATTTGCCGATTATGCCGCCCTAGCTGTGCTAAGTGGAATTGGAGCCACATACCTCACAAAGGGACGGCTATGGGACAAACCAGACCCATTGCACCATCTCTGGTTCGAACAACCTCAGCTAAAGAATGGTGGACAGTCTGGCGCAGCCGAAAAGGAGACACGCAACATCGCACAGAAGTTGGAAGAGACTAGCAAGAATATTGTGGTATTCTGGGGATCTCAGTCCGGCACGGCTGAAGGTTTTGCCCACCGTCTTGCTAGGGAAATCTCCATCCGCTGGGGTCAGGAAGCCATGACGGCCGACCTATCAGAATATGACCCGATCACAATCGGTGAAATTCCCAACGCCAAGTTGGCTGTTTTTATTGTTTCCACATACGGCGAAGGAGACCCCAGCGACAATACAACGGAACTTTGGAGCTGGATCTCTAAAGCCAGCGACGTCTCGCTATCCAACTTGCGATATGCTGCCTTCGGTTTGGGAAACAGCAACTACAAGTTCTACAACCGAGTTGTCGATGTTGTAGTGGAAGGCCTGGACAACTTCGGCGCTCAGGCTCTTCTTCCTGTTGGAAAGGCAAATGATGCAGAGGGCACAACCGAGGAAGACTTTATGTCATGGAAAGAGGATCTTTTCACAATCTTCAAAGATAAGTTGGGATTCCAAGAGGCCGAAGCCAAATATATCCCAAGTATAAAGGTCGAGGAAGATGAATCTCTTGAGCCTATCGATCTGCATCATGGTGAGCCCAACAACCGTGTTGAAGCCCCCAAGGTAGCGGCTCTATCCTCAGCCGTCCGTACTTTGAGCATTTCGGACTCTAGAGAGCTCTTCACCTCGCCCAACCGCCACTGTCTTCACATGGACATAGACCTAACCAGCCAACCAGAGCTGAGCTACAAGACCGGCGACCACCTTGCTATCTGGCCCAGTAACCCGGATTTTGAAGTTGAACGCCTATTGAATGTTCTCGGAATCTCCTCGCGCCGCGATAGTCCACTTGGTATCAAGGCACTCGACTCTGCAACCAAAATCATGATCCCAACCCCAACCAGCTCCATTGCCATTTTCCGTTACTACCTCGAGATCTGCGCACCCGTCAACCGCGATACTGTCCGCGACCTGGCACAGTTTGCACCCACACCAGAAGCAAAGGCATATCTTCTCGCGCTTGGCCAAGACAAGGATGCATATGCCAGATTAATCGGTCACACATACATCAACCTCGGCCGATTGTTACAACTGGCATACCCTGATAGACCTTGGGATAATCTCCCACTCTCATACCTTATCGAAACACTACCTCACGTCCGACCCCGGTTCTATTCCATCTCATCCAGCAGCGTGGTCTCGCCTCGTAAACCTTCCATCACAGCCATCGTATCAACGACTCCCCTCCCGGACAATCCCAGCGAGCTCATCCACGGCGTCACATCTAATTACCTTCTCGCTATCTCCCAGCAAGCCCGCTCCCAATCCCACACCAATGGAATCACCTACCACCTCAACGGCCCTAGTGGTGCTCTCGAAGGCGGAAAGGTCTTTGCTCATCTCCGCCGAAGCAAATTCAAACTCCCAGCTCTGGGCAAGACGCCATTGGTGATGGTGGCTGCAGGAACGGGGATCGCGCCCTTCCGCGCATTCTTATCTGAGCGGTGTCAACTTCTGAAGATCGGCAAGGAAGTGGGTGAAATGATTCTCTTCTTTGGATGTCGGAACCCGAATGAAGATTACATCTATCGGGAAGAATTGGAAGAAATGCAAGCCGTGTTGGGGGATCGGTTGCGTATTGTCACTGCTTTCTCTCGATTGGATGGAACGCCTCGTCAGTATGTGCAGGACCGGGTTGCCGAGTTCGGAGAGGATGTGATTCGAGTTATTGATGATGGTGGTAATCTCTATGTCTGTGGAAGAGCTGGTATGGCTCGTGAAGTTGAGAAGTCTGTTGGGCGGAGTATGAAGGAGGCTAAAGGGTGGACTGATGATGAGGTGAATGGTTGGAGCAAGACAATCAAGAAGAAGAATAAGTGGCAGGAGGATGTTTGGGGATAGTATTTACATCTACCTAGGTACACTACTTAGTTGAGTGAACGATATAATGGTAATTACTATTTCTAGTGATATGACGTACTGAATATAGAGATGACTAGTTCTACAATGAAAGAGGGTATGATCAAACACCCCCAATGTATTCCGTGAGACTCGCCGAGTGACTATGGAACCCCAAAAGCTCAGTCACTCGTCAAAAAACTCGCACGAGAAAGCCCCGTTTGATTTGGGTGCCGAACTGCATGGGCCTCAACAACTTGGTCATGTTGATGTCTTCATGCATGGGGCACCCATGTGCTACGGGACCCTCCCCCAACGCTGTCTCATGGGGGCTACGGTGAGATGGTGGTCGAGAGGGCTGGGGATGAGAGGAGAGAAGAAGAAGAGAAGAGGAAGAAAGGTGGGAGGGGTCCTTTTATATTGTCACATCCCACGTACTTTCCCAAAATGGACAACGCACCTTCCCTGAGGCTCCCATGTCACATGTCACATGTCACATGTCAACATCAACCTTTTCCAATTTTATATAAAAAGAGAAATAACCGTATACCAACTCCTATAAACTTCTGTTCACATCTCATCTCATTGCAATCTATAAGATCGTCTCGGATAATTCCATTCTCCGCACCTCCGTAGCTACAATCTGAACAGCTTCGAAATCCAGATCCACTATACATCTCACGTCGAAAATAAACGCCATAATATCAATGAAAAACATATAATTCACGCGGCCTGAGTCATTAATTTGACCTGCTTCCAGTCAAAATGACCCCACATGACCCCAACCGCGTCGCTAGCATCATGCTCTCATGGCACTCGCTCGACCTCATCTCATGCACCAAGCTACAGACCCTATGGGCTGGATACGGCCAAATATGCGCTATCAAAGCGCGAGCCACGACCTCCCAAGCAGCCGAACATCTTAGCAAGCTCTGCGGGGTAGAACCAGGCGTTGCGGGGACGACCTACCCGCTCATCCTGAAACTCATCTCACCGCCCCGAAAAAGCGGCAACACCGCTGACGAGGGCCACCTACGAAAGATGCTGAGCTACGAGGTAGAACAGTACTTCTATAGCGAGGTAGTCCCGCAGCTGGGTGACGACATAGCCATAGCCAAATGCGTTGCCTCGACGCGCGACATGGACGACATGGAAGGCTCGTCGGAGCTTAGTGGTCTCATGGCTACGATTATGGTCGATCTGCGTCCTGGATTCCCTGTCGCGGGCGAGAAGAGAGGTGCATTGAATCGCACGCAGGTGCGGGCGGCACTGGACTGGTTAGCTGGTTTCCATAGTCGCTCACGGGGACTGCTGCCAGCTAGTCTTGACGGATATGTTCTGCCGCCGCTTGAAGAAAGCAGTAGAAGACAGAGTGCAAACAAGGATGCTGGCAGTGGGCTGTGGCTGAATGGGGGATATACTTATCTCGCGACACGAGGTACAGAGTACGCATCTCTTGCGCAGGACACAGACTCGGAGTGGTCAGATGCCCTGTGTAAGGTTTCGGAACAGTGTGCACTTTCCGTGGCGGAGATGGTTGCATTATTCTTAACTCCCTGCGGAAGGGCGATTGAATCATATATCCATGGCGATGTCAAGTCGGAAAACCTCTTCACGACGAGTAACGGAGAAAAGGTGGCATTCTATGATTTCCAGTACGTCGGACTCGGACTAGGAGTCTGTGACCTCGCCAAATTGTTTACATGCTCGGTCCCACTGCATATGCTGGTTGATGGGAATGGGGATTTGTCCGAGGAGCTGTCGATGTGTGATGGTGAGAGGGGACTGCTGGAGCGGTACCGCATGAGTCTCCTCCAGGATGAGGAATTGGAGGAATCGGAGCTATACGAATGGGGGGCGTTTAAACGACACTGGGAGACGGCCTTAGTTGACTGGTGTAGATTCCAGGCTTCATGGGGATTTTGGGGAAATACGGAGTGGCTTGAGGCCCGTGTAAGATCAATCTTGAATGATCAGGAGTGGAGAGATTGGTTGTATCAGAATATCCGCAGTCGGATATAGAGCTAAAGAAAGAAATAGACTATTGCTGTACTTCAACTGCACCCAAGGATTACCTCTATATTGTTAGTCCAGGACTAGACCCAACCAGCTTATAGGATTTATTAAACCCTGTATAATTACTACCATCTACTATAGTCTGCTTAATTATATCGATATAAGGAAAGGTAATCCAAAGCATTAGAAATTGTTATAATTAGTATAAAGCTTGTGTGGCCGATACCTCCCAAAGTAAACATAGATGTAGTATGATCAGATATGTGGAGCTGCCTGAGCCTCACAGCACGATCGGCGCCCAAGAAGGGCCATTCTAATTGGTCTATATGGTATATGCAAATAAACTGGGTATAAAACTACATCGGCCTCCACGCTTGCACAACTTGGTTGTGCACATATCCCCACGGCCAGCCGTTTTCCCTTTCCGTTCGGCGGAGGAGATCAATCAGCAGACCCTGTACAACATGGTCTTCGACCCATGAGCCGCCTAGATTGATATTAGTAGACTCTCAAGTTTCAGATTCGAACGAAACCTACAAGCAAAAAGAGCATGGCAAGCCGTGATACGCAGCGAAGGGTCGTCGTCGGCAGATATGGCGATTCCGAACATGAAATTAAGCGTTTCGGCAAGATCACTCTGTCGTGGTGAGTCAGTATGGAATGGCGAGTCTCGGAGAAAAGGAACGGACCCTTAATTTGACAGGCTGCTCTAAATTCAACATGCTGCGATCATAAAACTCGAGTTCACGAATGAGCATCAGCGATTTAGTGAGACAGATGTGTTGAATCGCAGTTGCTAGACCCAAAATTAGCATATCATCCACACACACAAGAGTATATCACGTACCATGCCACAAACTCGTATACCAAGCAACAGGAAATGGTTTCCCACTCCCTGGATCCGGCGGCGAAACATGCAACGGCACAAACGTATCAGGTCGGCTAAGCTCCCACTCAAGAATGCGATGTCGGAGAGCAGTCTCCCCGGGACTTCCGAGTCTACCATCATGGCTTCGACCGGAGATATTATAACAGAAATCGATAGTCTCAGCTAATAGCCATATAGCCCGGTTTGTCCAGTCTCCATCGTTGAGGGCAGGTTTGGCTGCCCACCATTGTCGTAGGCGGTCATCGAACGGGGCGAATGTCAGCCGAAGGCACTTCTGGTAGGTGAGCGCGAATTGAATGTCTTGAATGACGTAGGCCCAGAAGGAAGCCGATGCTAGTCCGCCGGAGATAGCGGAGTCCACGTGGGAGCTGATATACACTGAACCGGCCAGGAGATGGTGTTGTTGGTCGTTTGGGGGACTATGGGCTGTTTGGTGGATTAGCCGATGGTAATTCTTTTGCGTTGAAGATAATGATTGGTAATCCACGCACAGGAAATTGATTCGAAAAATCGTAGAATGACAGTTGATGAGAGAAGGATATCGATTCCGATTTCAAACTCGGGCTTGTCGAGAACCGGGAGCATGATTGAGATACAGCGCTCATGGTATCCGTGCGCGACGTTGCCGGCGATAGAGTTTGTTGTTCGGGATAGGTGACATGCTGAAACTGCTAGACATGCATACAATAATAATGGAGATTGAGTCGCGCGCTCGATGACATCTGTTGAGAAGTGTCGTTCAGGGTTGAAAGCGTCGAGCTGGGTTGTTAGTTGGATGGTGGGGAATTTAGTAAAAGGGTCAACTTACCCACGGCGCTAGGTACTTTTGAAAATGCCGCAACAGAAAGGCTTCGGTGACATTTGATAGCCTCGGCTGTCCAATGGGCGTGTTAGGTGCACGTGGGGAATTTACAGAATTCGATCGTGAACCCAATTGAGATCCTGCGGCGTAAGCAGGAACGACGAGGTTTGGAGTTGCCATAGAAGAATCCATCGTTGATGGAGGTGTCGAATGTTCAGACGACGACCTTGAAGTTGACACCTGCCTTGTTACAGGTATCACATAGTATTCAGCTGCCGTCTGATCTGTTTCATCCTTGAAGTCGACTACAAGAAATTAGTATATCAATAAGCAATGAGCACGACCGTTTCACGTACAGTCGGAAGACGTCTCAACCCAGACCTGGTCGTCCGGGAAAGCAAGATCACTTTCGCCATATCTCGGGGGTCCCTTTCCTCGCAGGGATGGGTTCTGGCCATGTCGGAAAGAGACCTCTTCAGATTTGCCGGGAGCCGGCACACATTCGCGGCCAGAGCGTTGACAGCGGAGACATTTCGAGCCGGATTTATCACCTAGTTTTGTTAGTCGCCGAAGGAAGAGCTTGTACGGAGTAAGTAGAATCATCTTACATTTCAGATGGCGCAGACGACATGTGAGGCTGAAAAAGGCGAATTAGTCGAGGTCGAAGATATGAAGCGAAGTTGTTCAAAAAAAACAAAAAACTAACCATCCCCTCATTACGCAGTCAAAAGTACAATCGCAAACAAGGAAACCTTCCAGAAAGCATATTTAGAATGCCAGGCAGAGAATTTAGATATATAAAGAAGGTAAGTCACCCAGTGCGACTATTAAACTCATCGATGGCGATGTATCATTGGAGAACAAACGCCCATACAAAAACGGAGATGGGGTGGGATCGAATAAATTGGCAGATCACTAACACATTGCGTATCTTTTTTGGGGTATATCCAGCGGCTACTCCGTACGTGGGTTTAGTTGGAGATTAGTTTGAGAAGAGCAGGGCTAACAGTGGTTGGAATGTAGAATAGCGGGTTTCCAATGTACTGGAAATTAGCTCAAAATCTCATAAGGATAACCCGAATTGGAAAACGTTCAGTACCCTAGCTCAACACGCCAAGTCTAGAAGGTCCAACAATTTCCACTATGCTGGAGTCTAGTCCTCTGTTGGTTCTGGTTGGATGAATAGCTCCCCCACGTATCAGACTAAGTTTGATCCAAAGGTTCTGAGGTTGTTCCCAACCAGAAAAGATCTTGGGACATGTCATCCATGGATGTTCCGGCTTGGATCGGGTTCTCGGCATTGAACTTGGCCGATGGGCGGGTGCCAAGTGAGTTTATTGTAGTATCATGGCCGAGAAGCCCCTTTTTTTTTTTCCTTTTCCTCTTTTGTTATAGCCTTCAATTATCATTGCAACGTTAAGGGGTGTATATTTTAAGGAGCATCTCTTCCTGGTTCAGAAGATATCGGCCAATAACATGAAACTGGGAACGGGATGGTCTCCATTCGAACCCGGAGCGTTGACATAAATTGGTGTATACATCCGTCAAGTTTGTCAGCGCAACTTAAAAAAGACGTGAAAGGCGTTCGACAAGCTTCGGAACGAAATTAAGGAACGAAATTAGCGTTGAAGTGATTCGGGTATTGGACTTTTCATTTGCCGGTTGGTCTCACCGGGCCTGGTTCAGGAACCCGCGGGAAAAAAAAAATAGTTGCTCGGTCCCCTAACCGTATGGTGGCGAAGATAGATCTTTCACGGGGGGGACTTTACTGTATTATTTGCCCATGACAATTGTACCGGAAATACGGAGTAGTATACCCGGATTGGCTTGATAAATCCTGGTTTTTGTGGGTCAGCTTTTGCCGATGACAATGAGATTTGTTTTCATTTCAATAACCACCCAAACCCGTGGAAAGAAAGTGAAAGTACGGAGTACTCCGGACTAGTCGAACCCTGTCGATCTTGGTACTTCCCCGAAGTGTATACTCTGTACGATGCCGAGGAGGCGAGACCAGTCCCGAAGTTATAAAGTTAAATCCGGCACGTCCAAATACTAAACAAATGGTGATTTGCATCTGGATATGTGGGGTTTACTTTTTCGTTATCAGCTGCCTGTTTAGGTCAAATGCTCCGGGGGAAAGAAAAACCGAATGGATTATTCATCATTTCATCAGCAAAGAAGTTTCAATCGATGGTGAAGAAGGAAAAGAAGAATGAATTGTGGGGAGAGGGAGAGGACAAGACAGAGAGAGAAAAGGAAAGCGGGAGAGAGACTACGGGGGTGTGTGAGGCCTGAAATTGATGCCTTATGAGCCTTATAAGCCTTAGATATAAGGCATGAATACCTCGTTATCGAGAAGCTCTTCCAACTTCCAACTTTCTTATCTTGGGAGCTCCTTGCTAGCCTCGTAGCTCCTGGAGAGCTTCGAATTACACAGCTACTCTACTTATTACTATTGTGAAACTCACTTCCTGATCTCCAAATTGTAATGCCATAATCATGTCTTTGAACCGTATCTCCTTCCTTGAGGGATGGGAGCGCAACCCCGCAGCCTTTCTCAGTCACCCCGAATCGGAGGATTCGGAACCGGACTCTTACCAAGATCTGCCTGAAGGATCCGTGTCATCTTCATTTCCCTCCACATACAGCAGACTGAATTTCAACCCCTATGCGGGGCCAGGCTGGAATGAGAGTCCAGAGGATCCACACGACGATCGAATCTCGTTTCTTGGGCCCTCGTTTCTAGGACTCTCACCGACGAGTACCCGTGAAGGACGTGCGGGTTCATATTCAGCACAGGGGCTAGGATCTGCGGAGCGGACTGTGCACGAGGATCCAGGGACGATCGTTGCTCGGACGCCCTGGGCGGATACTACTGGTGCTTATGAAGTAAGCTCAGCTAAGAGGATTGGTAGGTGGATGGGACTCGCATTATGCATCTTTTAACATACAGAGATATGCTAACATGTAAAAGCCCAGGTTTTCACGGCCGTTGTATACTGCTTTCTGGCTGCCGGAGTTGTCTTTGGCTTTGCGGCTCTCAAGCCCATCCTTATTCGAGAGAAAGTATATCGCAACCTCTGCTCCCAGGCGGAGCTTGAGGAAGATGTCGATGTCTGCTATGGGCAAGAGATACGGTATGTTTTAATCTTTGTTCAAGACCTCTCTTACTTACACGTAACAGGCTAAACCTGATGTTTACCATCGCCGCTGTAGTAACAAATGTCTCAGCCCTACCTGTAGGAACCATCCTAGACGCATATGGACCACGAGTTAGTGGAATCATCGGCAGTATCTGCCTCGCCATAGGAGCAGTGCTCTTCGGGACAGCCAACAAGCTTCCATTCGATGGATACATCCCAGGCTACTTATTCCTAGCACTGGGCGGCCCATTCGTATTCATTCCATCCTTCCATCTATCGAACACATTCCCCGCACGATCAGGCCTGATCTTATCAATGCTGACAGGCGCCTTCGATGCCTCGAGTGCTCTATTCCTGATTTTCAGGCTTTTAAGCGAACACACTCAGGGCCTTGTATCAATCAACAATTTCTTTGCGGCATACCTCATCGTACCGGTATTTATCATCGCAGCACAGATCTTCATAATGCCTACAACATCTTACAAAACCGCCGGCGAGCTCGTGCAACAAGCCGCAGCGCAGGTCGCAGACGAGATACACGATCGCATAGACGAGACCGTCAACGACCGCAACGAGAGCGAGCGCCAGCGTATGAATAGACGACTCCGTCGCCAAAGCATCGTCAGCAACATACAAAATCTACTAGACGATGGGACAGCGTCTGTGATATCCGGAAATCCCATCAACGACGCCATCTTCCAAACCAATATCGACGCCTCGCTCGACGTACATACCACTACTAGAGGAACCCACGGCACTGCAACACCCCGTTCCCACACGCAACAAGAACAACTACAACCAACCACCCCCAACCCCAACCCCATCGCAGGCGGAATCTGGGGCGTACTCCACGGCCACAGTGCACTGTACCAACTACGCACACCATGGTTCGTACTAATAACAGCCTTCACTGTTCTAATGATGCTACGAATAAACTACTTTGTCGCAACTCTGCGCTCACAATACACCTACCTTCTCTCCGCCGAGACAGCAGCACAAATAAACACCACATTCGACATCCTCCTCCCAATCGGCGGACTCGTCTCTGTCCCGTTCATCGGCACATTCCTGGACATATTCCAGACACGCACTGTGCTATTCATCCTGGTGGTGTTGGCAACTACCATCGGTGTGCTGGGCTGTATACCGCACCCGATCGCAGCATACGGGAATATCATTCTGTTTGTGTTGTACCGACCGTTCTATTACACTGCTGTATCAGACTACGCGGCTAAGGTGTTCGGGTTTGCGACGTTTGGGAAGGTGTACGGGCTTATTATTTGTCTTGCTGGTGTTGGGAATTTTGCGCAGGCGGGACTTGATGCGCTTACCTTGAGGGTTTGGAGGGGGGATCCTGTTCCTGTTAATGTTGGGCTTACGGTGTTGGTTGCTGGCGTTGGGGCTGGACTCGTTGGGTTTGTTGCTTATCAGACGGGTATTTTGGAGGTTAAGAGGAAGGGTCAGGGTGATCAGGGTCAAGATGTTAGGGAGAGGGAGCCGTTGTTGAGGAATGGAGAACCCGGGAGAGGGTATGGGGTTTGAGATTATGGGGTTGAGGTGATGTAGGGAGTATGTTTAACTTGTGACTTTTTTTTTACATAAGTATATAAGAATGAACATGAACATGGATATAAATGCGATTGGACGTTGGGTTGCCTACATGTATCTAGTGTGTGTGGATAGGAGATAAGGATATTCGGGGAAATCCCAGCGATTTCCATAGAGAAAGATGAAAGGAAGACTAGAATATCCCTCGCTACAAATCTAAAGATGAGAACATTGGAACGTTATGTATTGTGTCTCTAATGGTTCTGACCTAAACAGAGAGGTACTATATACGGATGTATCCCACAACATCCAAACGCGACAACCAGGCGTGAGAAAGCCACAGTCTATGTCGGGGAATTGTATAATCTAAATACCGACCTAAAAATAGATCCCTTATATCCAGTGCAATCCAAAGAAGGAAGAAAGAGTAATCCCTCATGCCCGGGGGTCAGGTGATAGTGTTGTGTGGGGGCTTCACAGCACGGCGAGTTTAGGCAGGTTTTATCCAAACCCGATATTGGATGTGGCCAAAAGCACCGACAGGTATATCTATGTATGCCCCGTGTCCAAGTTTCAGCATGTCGCTGGTGATTGTGATGGTATGTATCCCACAGAAAGAAAGCCCAATATTTTTTCGATATGTCTATTTCAAAGAAAACCGAGGATGACAACGATAGTGAAAAAGAGATAGGAGGGACGGTGGTAGGTAGGGTGGGAGATAGGGAAGCTGGATTGAGTCATTGCAGCTGACAGCAGATCTGAAGAGGAAGCGGGTGATTCGCGCTTCTCGAGGTTCGGAGAATTTCCCAATACTGAACTTGGGGCTGCTCACTGGATGGCATAGCTATACCTGCTAGCGCTCTCCTGCCAGAGAGCCTCCGCAGCAGTATCACAGGAAGTGTCGTACCATAACATGGATCCGAGGACGGATTTGATAATGGCCCAAGAATTTAATCCAGCCCTGCGGGCTATATCTCCCAGAGCAGTGGCGAACCAGGTGCGCATGGGGGTATTGTTTGCTGCGATACCGCCGAGAGTCAAGACCCAGAGAAGAGGGATACGCGTAGATTGGGAAATCCACAGGTCTGTGGAGGATTGTTCGAGGAGGATCACTTGGATAAGGCGGGCCAGACCATTAAGGGGGGTATTCTGTGCGGGGATCGGGAAGAGGACGCCGACGCCGAAGACTAGTGCCGCCAGACGACAGGCTTCGTAGGTGGCGGCGTGCGTGGGATTGGAGAAGAGGAGGTCTGTGGCTGGAGAGAGACAGAGGAGAGTATGTTGGGTTATGTTGCGCTGGTCGACAAGCAAAGAGACATCATGGGTGGAATTTGGGCTCGCTTTGATAATCCCGATATAGGTATGCGCTGCTTGGAAAGCTTCTGCCATTTCGCGAGTAGCGCCAACTGCCTGCAAACGGCCGAATCCCTGGTCGACGTCTGATGGCCCGAAGCCGAGCAGCTCTTGAATGGACAAGCCTATTCGGAAATCGGCGAGGGGCCAGAACTCAAAACATGGGTGGATGCAAAGGACGCTGCAGCTCATGATATCCGAGCTGTGGGTGGTCAGTACGAGCAGTCAATATGAAACATAAAAGACCCGAGACATACAAGGAAATCGTCGCGGCTAGGCCCTCTGTGTGGATATTTGCCAAGCCGCCTCGCATTTTGATCAATTGCAACAATCCTTTGATATGGACCATATTCGGTGGCAGACACCCGTAGACATCGATCCATTGTAGTCGCGGAAAAGGCGGATTAAATGGTGTTCTGCGGTGCTGTTGTACCGATTTCTCCTCTGCCTGATGATGAGCCATGCAAATAACACTGAGGAGAACAGCATCGCTGACCACGCGATCGGGGTCGCGAATAGCCTGATTGATCAGCTTGATCGATTCCATTTCACACAGCTGCAGTGCACGACGTTCCCTTGGACCAAATACCGTACCCGGCACCCAGTTATTCTGCCATTGTACACGGAGGTGACACAACGAACCAAACATGAATGCTGTAAACAAAGCCGGATCCGTCATGGACAGATCGAACCACTTATTAGCCGCAGCTATGATATTCTGTGGCCGCGGCGCGAGTCCTGGCCACACAACACCTGTGAGATAGCGCTCTGACAGATTGATCATCTCTGGCTCGAAATTCCTCGGGGCGGGGTATGTGGCGAACGGGTCAAAGACTCCAGAGAGGTTGCGTTCAAGCCGCTCGGGAGAAGAGCGATCATTGAACCGGATGACAGCGAGGGCCTCCGAAGATAACGCAGTCACAGTACTCGCATCGTCGCTGCTACTGCTATCACTGCTATCGCTGGCCTGCGACGGCGGGAATGGCAAGCCTCGGTATGCAGCCTGGTTGGAGCGGGAGTCGTGCGCAAAGACGAAGCTTTGGCCGAGGTTGCCCACACGATGGGAACTTGAGGGGCGCGAGACGATGCTAAAAGAGGAGGGACCTGGACCAGCGCGGTCAATGATGGGTAAAGGGGGAACAGCGTTGCGGACGGGCCGGGCGCGTGGATTGGATGATTCGCCAGCGGATCGATCCTTTGTTTGATCTGAAATCCAGCGTCCGACATGTGCACGCACCAAACGCTGGGCTTTCAATCGTTCAATCTCAGAGGAAGGTCTGGCATTGACAAAATGGATGCCATCCTTCTTCTTAGATGGTTGTTTCTTTCTTGACGCCATTTCAGATCATATCACCGGCTCGGTAAGCGGTGAGAGATGTATGTGATAGCTAGATGCATGATCTTCAGAAGAGGAAAGAAGTTTGAACCCAAGATAGAGTTTTAAACAAGAGGATGGTATTGACAAGCCCTATTGTGGACCATCCCATTTTCTGATCTGATATTCTTTTTGAATTTGACAGCTCTGGAGGTGTTGGAGTGGGGGAAAAAAGAGTAAAGAGGAAGAAGCTCGGGAATCCCCCGTGACCGCAGATCATTTTGTACTTTTTATACTCCTTTTTTTGGTTTTTATTCTTAGATTTATTCTTCGATTATTTGATTATTCCGTTATTATACTCAATTAATAGGCTATCATTGAAATCCACGTATCATAATACGTGCATTTCTGGCGACCCAGTGGAGTCTGCACTAGGCTGCCAATAGTGAGTGTGATGTACATCAACTTATATTGTACGGAGTACGGTGTATGCTACGACAATATTAAACAATCTACGGAAAGTAGACGGTCATAATCTTCAAATCTCCGCTATGGCCATCTTCTGGGGTTTTAGGAAAAGAACTCCGTATGGCCGTTGAATACGAACTCAATCATCCTAGCATATACGGAGTAGTAAGATTGCCAAGGGGGTTTGCACCTTTCCATGATCTTGCATGGACCAGACCGAGTGATATCCCCTCATTCCCCGGGAATTCCAGTATCTTGGACACATATGGCTAGTCCCAGAGGAAATAATCCAGAATGTCGGGCTATTACCACACATATCTTGTATTACGTGCTATAATACTTTCTTACCGTACTGTCAGTCCCCGTCGGAATTCTATCAGAACCCCGGATGTGAAACCGCCTGACCTTGGCAGTGGCATCAAGGCGTGCACTGGGCTAAATTATTTCCCCTATTACAAAGTATATATTCCGTATGTTGTACCTCCAAGCTTGACGGAAATATCAATCCAACGGGCTTTAACCTTTTCTGACATGGCCTATGAAACAAAAAAGGAAAAAAAAGTGGCACTGATCGGTGGAACCCCGTCGATCATTAGGTTAATGTCTTGAAGTGGAAAATCCAGGTGGGCGACTCGAGTCTATACTATCTGGATACTTAGAAACACTATTTGTTGTGTTTAATGTACTCCGTAGTTCAGACAGGGACAAACTGTGTTCACTTAAATTTTTATTTGAATTTTTCACAATTAGCGGATTCTTTTATGCAGCTAAGCTGCTTCGCCCCCGAGTCATTGGACATCCTTTTCCTTTCACGGAGTCTTTTCCCCCTTATCATAGAGCTTGATTGTTTCTCTCCATGATGCAAGCTGACCAAGATATGAGACAACGTGTGCTTCCCACATAGCCACAATTAGAGCGACCTCCTAGGCAACTACCCGGACATTAAGTCATCCCCGTGGACCGAACTCTCCAGCCAACAATTACTATACATACATCCCGACTCATGCACGAAGTTCTTCAGCTATTTTCCCACCTGTAAGCATCGACGATCAAAGACATGGACCTTGCTTGGGGTCTACCAACCTGCAGCTCACGATACCAATCAGATTCCGATTAGCTCCGAAGTCCGAAAATGCGCAGATGGCGCCGAATATCTCTTATCCTGCAACACCAAAGAAGAGCGGGAATAATAGACGAATAGTACCGAGCAGAATACTTGAAGGCGGGCTAATGCGCGAGCCTACCACAATGCACAGTTATTTAGCGTTGGCTTTGAAAGCCAGACATGATGGATACATGATAATGCACAGGGGGGTGGTTAGGGCTAGCGCTGACATGATCTAGTGTATGCATTGACTAAGACAAAGAGTGACAGGTCCACCGGCATCGACCCGGCAATCGCTACGGAGTAATTTAATTTTGATTGGTGTTTATAGCATATATTAATAGGTATTTACAACATAGTTAGTCCGGAATAGAGAACTTACTTAGGTGGAGGTTGAAAATAGAGGGGAATTAATGAGTAGATATGTGTGTGGGGACATAGACGATTGGAGGAGTGGGAACTTCAAATGCAAGCTGTCAAGTCCACACAGACTTGATACATAAAAATACTTGGTTTTGCGTGCAAATCGACGAGAAACTCGGAGCGAAATATTCTCCCGTGCAGGTCGATGCAGCCAAACCCCAAGAGAGTGTCAATTCCCACAGACACGATCCGGATACTTCAACATTTAGCCCCCCGCACACTAACACACATATGTTGTACGACTGTTACACGGCATTTAGCGCGTGATGGGAGTAGTTATAGCTGCAGGAGAAAAAAAGAAGAGGGGGAATTAAATTATTTCAGGGATAACTCGAACTATTTCATTGTCTCGGTCCCAACGTAACTAGGAACCCAATCAATCCTATAAACTGCATATGCAACTATACCGTATATGATCTAGTTACATAACTGTATGCATGTACTAACGGATAATCAAGGCATGCTACACTCGTCCGGAAGAAGTACCCGTCGAATCATTACATTGCGGGCTAGGCTGACTTAATCAATTTCCAAGAGGGTATACCGACAGCTCTCGCCGGTCTGTGGATCATTGTACTGCTCAAGCGCCTTTTCCACAGCAGCCATGTAACCAAGCACGTGCTCCTCCTGCCATCGGCGACCAACAACCTGCACGGCAGTAGGGAGACCAGCCATCTTGGCCGAGTCATAATGTTTCCACGCACCGCGAGCAATGCCGTGGTCACAACCCAGACGCTTGAGAGCAGTCTTGTAGGGTGTGGTGAGAGCGTCGCGGATAGGGTCTACGTGACCGACGGGGAGAACACCGGCGGAGTAGTCGAGCAAGTTCCACAGGAAGGTGTAACCGCACGAGGAGACGGCATCGTGCATAGCCTTGTGCGGGAGAGCCGGGGTAGCATTGACAGGACACAGGATGAAATCGAATTGCTGGGGCTCGGCATCCCACCACTTGTGCCAGACGGCGCGGAAGGCTTCACGCTGGGCGGTCAGGGTCCACAGCTGGGCGGAGGACTTGGGACCGAAGTCGCGGATGAGAGTGGCGGAGACCTTGTCGCGGCGGAGGTAGCGCACGTAGAGGTAGTAGAGGTAGCGGAGCGGGCGGGGGAGGTGGGCGATGCGGGAGAGTTGGATGGCGCCTGGGTCGGAGGGTTCGAAGCTCTTGAGGTTGGCGTTGAAGTGGTGGCAGCCATCTGAGTTGAGGAGTTGCGAGGCGAGGTTCAGGCCTGTGAAGGGGTCTGCGTTGGGTG
Source organism: Penicillium expansum (assembly GCF_000769745.1). Taxonomy (NCBI): domain Eukaryota; kingdom Fungi; phylum Ascomycota; class Eurotiomycetes; order Eurotiales; family Aspergillaceae; genus Penicillium; species Penicillium expansum. The sequence continues at coordinate 88,106 of NW_015971399.1, forward strand.
GGGTGGTGATTTCTGAGACGGTGTGGCCGGCTTCTGTGAGGGCGGCTACTGTTGTTGCGATGGCGCGTTCAATTGCTGGGGTTGGGGGGACGACGCCTGGAGATTTGTAAGTGACTAGATTTTATTGTCGAGGTGAGGTGATTGTTGCATACCATCGGAGGTCATAACACCCACGCGAAGAGGCTTATTTTGAGCCTCGGACTCGACCTCGCTGCGCCAGGCAATGGGGTGCACAGTGTGTTCATATTTCCAGGGCTCCATGCGGATAATTGCCCGAGTGAAGTATGTCAAATCATTCAAGGTGCGGGCCATAGGACTAAACACACTAGGGATACCCTCTTGCCCGGGCATGCTGGTGTTCACGCCACCCTTGGGCCAGCGGCCAGTGCTGCAGCGGAGAGAATAGATACCACTCCAGGCGGCGGGGACACGCACCGAGCCAGCAACATCAGATCCAATACCAATACGGCCACCCTGTGCTAGCAACGCTGCCTCTCCACCGGTTGAGCCACCAGGCGAGTATACTGGGACATGTGGGTTGCGGCATTGACCCCAGAGGCCGTTATCTGACTCAAAAGAGAGCAGTGTGATTGGCAGAGCAGTCTTGGCATACGGAACAGCACCTGTGGGAAATCAGTATGCAGTCCCACTATCGGGATGATGTGTGTTGAGAATCATGATCTTACCGGCGTCTTTCAAGAGCTGCACCATAGGCCCATCTTCCAAGATAGGCTTTCCAGCAAAAGCAGCATACCCAACACTTGCATCGAATCCCTTGACATGAATAGAATCCTTCAAAGAGACCGGAATTCCAGCCAATGGACCCTTCAGGTTGATCTCCGATTCTAGCCATGACTCAGCCTCGGGTAGCATCAACTCGGTAATGCAGTTGGTCCGCTCCTGAGCCCTCTTAGCTACCTTTCCATAGGTGCGGAGGATATCAAGTGGTGAGACAGCCGAGGCCTGGACATCGTGAACAAGTTCTTCGATAGGCTGGTTGATGATCTTTCGGTCCTGGTCGGCGATGCGGAGGTGATAGTGGTGCGGAAGGCCTGTAAAGCGGAGTTCTCGTTCGGCTTGTTTTTGGTTGCTGTAGACATTAGCTCCAGATCATGTGAATTCAAGGGAATAAAATGAAAGCTTACCGTATGCGACGGTAGGCAAAGTAGTCAAATGGAGGAAGCATAATGGCGGTGTGTGTACAAGAAGAGAAGGGGGGGGGAAGCTGGGGGGTCTTATACGATGCGGGGAATTGGAGAAGTGGAGAATGCGATAGGACCCGGATAGACGGGTACCACCGAGGTTAGCCGTGGATTCATCCTTTGATTGTATAAGCTACGTATGTATATATTTGTATATTACCTATATAGGTCTATTCCGTATTCGAGCTGATATCGGCTTTTTTGTTATAGTCAAAACATTGAACAAAATCACTAAGTCCTGGCAACTAAAAGCTGGCAAATAAACGCTGGCGGCAATTTGTCCGCAGGAGATAAGAAGCCATAGCCCCAGACACACTATACCGGTTACGGCAATTGTATGCGCCCAATGGAGTTAGGTTAAGTAGTTATATAGGTACCTAGGTATGATAGGGAGATTCATAGATAAACGATCTACTCCGTAGAGATAGATACAAAACGTATGATTGAAATTGTCTATTATGCTGTTCTATGTAAAAACTATCTAAACAAATTGCCAAACGCCGTGTGCAGGCGCGGCGGGTATATCTCCAATGCCATGCAAACTCCAAAGAAACGCCAAATTTCAAATCAAAAACGCCTTCCACTAGCTAAAGGCCAGTTATTAGGTATGCGACCGAGGTTGGAGCCAGTTGTTCTTAGCAAGCCACCATAGAACCACACTGATAATTATGACGAGCACTACGCCAAAGAAAATGACGAAGCCCCAGATAATCGAACGCTTGCTCTTTCGTCGTTCGCGGTCAAGCCATGATGCGCTAGAGAGGTGAGCCGAGGCTCACCAAAAATATTGGAGACGGAAGTGTCTTACGGTTCTTGTTTTGTATGTGTTCTCTGTTCAACTGCCTTGGATTCTTCGTCCATGTGGACTGCAGTTGAAAACCGTTTCCAGAAATATGGGTCTCGAACAAGAGCCATGATTGAATGATCTGCTATCGAGCTGAGGCGGACACGTTGGTTGTTGTGTTGTCCACGGGTGGTGGATTGGATGAGTCAAGGGATAGTCGCGTGGTCGGCTGAGAGAAGAGCAACCACTAATGTATGAGGATATAGTAGTAAATCGAGTGATCAAATTCATCGAGATATTCAATTGATGAGGGAGTCGAGATGTTCGATCGAAGTAGTGGGTTGAAGATGGACAACAATTCACCGGCGAGCAGTAGAAAACCGCCAACGTCGGGAACACGGGCTAGGGGTATCGGCTGCACTTATCCTCTGGACAGAGGGTCCTTAGAGATCAAATCCCGCGCGTGGAATTCCGACTGTTGACACATGTACATACTCCCCCGAGGGCTGGAATCCAATTAGCCCATGATCGGCAGCCTGTCCAGTTGCTGATTTATGTCAAAAAATGTCCGAGGCTAGGCCATGGCCAGCAAATCAAGGTAGGCAAATACTGCGGTTTGGGAATGGAGTACTAGTCCTGGTTATTGTTATGGCTGAATATCAATTCAAGGATGGCATGTCGATCCCGGAATGTTCAAACTCAAATGTCAGCGGTGGAATTGTTGATCGCTAACCTTCAGGCAATGAGATTGGTAGATGGGGGTTCAGGAATGTGGGCCTAGATTTGCTTCTAACGGGATTAACTCGGGATGTTGATCGAAGAGGCCGTTGCAGAGGCCGAAGAACGGATTGATTGTATCTGATATCACTTTCCGGAGCTGCTTTGGGTAACTAACTGATACATACATCTTGAGACGCATCACAGTTGGGCTGTATTTCTTAGACAAAATTATATAGCAAATGGACCATAATCCGTAACACTCTATCGTCGTTGGGTATCTCATCATGTTGCACATATCTCGACTGGCACAGACACTGATATGGATGATCTACCCCGAGCCTTTCCATGGACTCGATAGAACATCGTTGTCTTCAAGGCATAAACTCGAGACACCAAACACGAATGGAAAGTAGGTGGATATCGTCTATGGGCAGGCAGTGTCACGCAAGCCTCAATCGCTGCAGTGAAGATGGTGCGGTCCCCTTCTTCTTGAGCCTCCCAGTCTAATTTTGTTTCCTTGTTCACTGTCAATGCCACATACTCAGACCAAAATTCCTGCCGCGAACCCCATGTAGAAATATCAGTCAAATCTGGATAATCTGGCCATGCATCTAGCCCAAAGAAAGTCATCGCCCGCAACTGGAATTCGGCGGCCAGAAGAGTTGGTGGCAACTGACCCAAGTGAGAAGGGTCAAACCGAAGATCAATCTTCAGAGAAGTTGACGCGACCGTACTTGGTTGGAGACTTTGCAACTGAATAGCTGGTGGTTGGATACAGCAGGCAGCGAGTTTGCCACGTGCATGTCGCAACACTCCTGTAGACAGAGACTTCTCTGATTGTAGTTGATAGTATTTATTCTTACTTGGGACAAAGATGGGCGGATGCTCGTTTCGTGTTGGGATGATTTGCACAGGATGTGTTGCTTCTTGGATTTTCTTCGACCTTCCTGCCTTGCCATTTCGCTGCCACAGCGTAAAGTTGATACTGTAGACTATCTCCGCCATTTCTGGTGACATGTCATGAACTTTATGGGAGTTTGTAGCACGGTAACTGAGACTTGCAGGTAGCTGCATGTGTTCTTGCTGGATTTGGTGATTGGCGCATTGGTGATGACAGGCGTGAATGGGAAGTTCCCCGGGGACGACGAACTTGAAGGGCATTCGATAACTCTTGCCAGGTTTGAGGGTGTTCGTATCCCAAAAGTAGTCATAAATCGGCAATTCCATGATTAGGAAGGTTTTCAAGAGCCTGTTGAGGGGCAGAGCAAGATGTGTATTCATGTTCTCGACTTCGGTCCGTGTCATGCCTATTCGCCGTGTTAATATTGCCACTGCAGTGCTACTTCTATCGCTCGTATACCTTGAAATGTGATGCTTATGTCTTCAATGTTGGTTTCTTGATGAGGCGTAAAAATGATGTCGCCATCGATTATGTCGTGGGTTTTGAAAGTCGGCAAGTCCGACAAGCTATTAACCAGGAAGTCCACGTTTGAGAACTTCATCATGTGAATTTGTATGTTTAGTTAACCCACCATCTACCTACGACATGCAATGTTTAAGTACCAATTGTCTTCCATTCTAGTTTGGAGAATGTCACGGTGAAATATCATTTTCCCGAACCAAAGTTATTCGGATATATCGGATACATCAAATTTACCGAGTCATTCCAGGGGATTCTAAATTTGCAATTTCCTATCCATTCTAATACAATGAGAAATACAATGAGAAATACCAAGTACAACCTGTGCGTTGTGGAGAACGGTCGGCAAATGCACGTCTTCCCGAGTTAAGCTAGGTGAAAAGTAATGTTTAAGCCGCCTGTTGCCGAGCTTTAACAGGATTCGATGTCAGCCTTTTCTTTTTTTTATATCTTTTTATCTTTTGTGGTCTATAATGTTCATGGCTTTGTCTCGATACCCTATCGCTTCTTAATTCATCTTTCACTGATCGACGGACACGTCAGCACTGGCTTTTTGGAATATAATGATCTTACCTTTTTTGGATATTGTATATTACAGTTACTATATATCACCCCACCTTCACCGCATAAAGATGAATTGGAAGTTACTGTCCATGAGTTGATTTATGAAGGCAAAAGGAACACGGAAAGATAACAACGAGCATCGAAATCCTCATGGCATAAAGACTTAAAAAGAAGGATATTGATAAACATGTTGGCCGTGCGTTTGTTCATGCACATTAAGCTGCGAAGGAAATTAGTTCTACCAATGAGTGGCAGCCTGGACCCTGGCCAATTTCCGTCCTTGACTCTTCATAATTGGTCCCATGCAGGTCTACAGTCCAACGTTGTTTAAGGGAACTCCACATCATTGGAAGGGGACCGAGCGGAATGATATAAGTTGTGTTACCTTGAAGACTAGACCCTGTGCAGATATGAAAAACTGTTATCGGAGTTCAGAAACAGGTAAATAACTTTCCTTTTTTGGGTGCAGTGACATGGAGATCAATGCACTGGCATTACGTCAACTCCCTGAAGAAACGCACTGGACTACGCACTGGACTCCGTCCGGGTGGCGTGTGATTAATGAACAAAGTAGGAGGCCTAAGGGAGTCAATGATATCTCTGCCAATGCCAGAAAACCTGATAACGGAGTGCATCCGAGGTTCCAACTGTTTAAAGATATGCTACTCTATGCTTTTGATTGGTGCACCAAAATATTGCATAGATTACCACACTTTTTCCTTTTTGGTGACTTCTATTTGTCAAGGAAACGAAAAGAAATAAGGAAATAAACAGCCAAAAAAAGTTAACACCTCTTTTTTTTCTTCTGAACAGCCAAGTACCTTTCATTAAGTAATAGGGGAGCATAGAATAGACAATAAGATTTATGACAAATGTTAGTAAGATAGAAGCATCTAGATTCAACCCCCGTAGGAATGACGGGGTCAAGGCCTGGTACCCTCGGAAATAACCTGTGACTTCGTTTTCCAGACTAAGCTCACAGTCTGACACGAGAACCCTCATTCCAGAGTCTAATGCAGTATAACGAGCTTGTCCTCCCCCAATGCCGATCTCTCCACTCAAGACGCCAGCATGTGCATGATTTCGGATCTCTCGTGCCGCGAAAGTTAGGTAATAGGTAGCCATGCTACTCTTAGTTTATATCCGCCGCTACTGTTCAGCAGCCTCAATCTATGGGCGATCGAATGTCACAGTCCCGGATATATTCTCAAGGCTCACTAGCACTTCATTGGAGATGGCGACTACCACCCGCCACTACATGACGTGTGTAGTAACTCAATGAAGTGCCCTGCAGCTAGCCAGCCCAAGTGCAGTAGTGCAGATAGTCAATACCCCAAATTGAGTTAGGATTCTAGGTATATAAACTGTCACATTTTCTTGAAACAATAGCAAAAGAGTCAAAGTACACGATTAAGACTACATATATCAAGCTCTTTGAAGTTCAAAGTCAATATTTCAACATGGATCATGTGGTACGAAGTCTCTCGCGCGATGTAGAATACTCCTCTGAATCATTTATCGCGACTCTATTGCATGGGAAACCAGAGCATAAACACTTGGATGTGTTGACCGACCTTTTGACCAAAAGTTCCGAAATTGATGAGCATGTTGCTTCATCTATTAGTGCCGCTTGGCACTGGATATGCCAGAATGATCTTTGGTCTACGAGGTATGAGAGCCTTAGCGACTACCGGAAGGCCATCGGATATACCGAGACTGTACGACCGATCGTGCAGCGACATAAGAAATCGGAGCTAGCGAAACGATCAAGTACACAAACAATCCTTCGCTACTGGAAAATTCCCTTTGAAAAAGCTCTTCCGATCCATACTCGTCCCTTAACTTGGAGCAAACATCTGTTGTCATTGACAGCATGTTTGAGCAAACACCGAAATCACCCAGACTCACTCTTACTGCTTGAAAACAGCATGAAGAACAGACCAGAACGTGGACGCACTAGAAATCGACTTATGGCAAGTGATGTTCAACGGGTATTGGAGAGTTTAGGGATACCACAGACACGCTTGGCGAAACGGGGATGTAAGTCATAATATTCTCTAGTTGAGCCCTTAAGAATGCGGCTTACGGTGTTTCAAGCAAGACAATCCCGAACCTCCTCAGGCTCGGCTCAAAACAAAGGTAACGATAACAGCGGCGAGGCTGACTCTTCACCTTCCACCAACCATTCGGAAACCTCGCCCCTCCCAAACACACCTTCGCAGAGGCTCTTACCATCGGGAGTCTCACCCACCCAAGGGCTACGAACCAACAAAGATCCAAATGGGTGGCAGTGCTGCGGATGTATTCCTATATGCTTGCCACTGATTGCCCTAATCACTACCCCTCAAGCGACGCTCGATACGAAGCTTCTGACGGCATTGGTGAGCTGGGCATACACAATATCGTGGGGTAGCTTTTGCTCGGAGCATCTGATGCGCCTGGCCCACTTTATTCCTAGAGAGGATACACGTGATGGAACTAGAGTGGAAGTAATTCAGAAATTGGAGGCGTTCTGTTTCCGACGGTGCTATAGTTCTCCAAGTACGGCGAATTTACGCTTCATGACTGGTACATGAGATATTCAGTCGCTATCATATATCTGCTAACATGCCGTTTCTATTAGGTGACCATAACCATACCTCTACTCTAAGTTTTTGTTCAAATACGGAGCTGCTATGTCGTTATACTGGGTCTGGTGATGCGTGGTGGCGTTGGCAAACGGATGGGTTTCTCCATATCCCCGGGTTCTTTTCCTATATGGAAGAGCTCGATGTGTTCCAGCGGATCCGAAAATACCTCAGTAGAAGCGGTACTAAAGAAGATACAAACTCGATCCTCAATCAAAATGCCGTCCAGCAATGCTACATGATGATATCACAAATGGTTCAACGAGATCCGGCATATTATGCTGTTCTAGTCGCGTGCAGACCGGACCAAAATCGGAAACTCATTCATCGCTCGCCACAATATCAACAAAGCACCTTTTCCCAACGCGACAATGTAGGGCTAGGTGTCCCAATCGATCATATTCAGTCGCCGGTCCAAGGAGAAGGTACAAGTGACATCCAAAGTACTGTCATATTCCCGACATATGAGACTGCACAAAAGATTCGCCTAGTCCCAGTGTTCCATCGACAATTCAACATGGGCTTACAGAGCCCGCTCGAACCGAAGTATGGAGATAGATACAAGGCATCTGGTGAAGCCCGGGAAATTGCGGTACAGCCGGGTGATTTGGTTATGTATCTTCCACAAATTCTCGGATGGCCAACAACCTTTTCCTCGTCGAACTTTATCAGCCTGTCTCAGATTGGGCTAGACAACAGACTACCCACAGTCCCCTTGGAGCCCAGTGAGAGATATGATACAGGTAATTGCGACAAGGCCTGGGAGCAGCTAGAACCGCAGTTTCACGATCCCAGAAGAACAGCACACAAATATTATACGGCAAAAGCGGGGCTTACTGAAGACAGTTGGTATAATGTCTCCAGTGCCATAGGCCGGGCATTAACAGGCCGTCTGGATTGGGGTAGCGACAGAGCAACAGAAGAAATGAACTACATCCTTGGTTCTCATGAAGCGATGGCAGTCGAATTTGTTGCGAAGTCACGGGCGCGGTTGGCGAAGCAATTTCATCGGCTCTGTGATTCAATTGAGCGAGGTTTAGAGCTGGACTCTGGTATGAGGAATCCTTCTCAGTTTACGTCAAGAATAATTACTGACTTGAATCCAAGATTGCGGAATGAGCAGCTGTGAGCAACGAGATCACGCACCGGAATTCTTCCAAGGTCAAAATGGAAACCTTGAGACACCGGAGTCTTTCATCGATCCTTTAACGTCAACCTCACCTACTTGGAACAATCCCTCTCTAGATGACATGGTAGCAGACTTGGACCATACTTTTTCTCAACAGTCTATGTCTTTCGATTTGCCTTAAGAAGACATGGGTATTTATATATTATAATTTCTCGGAGTTCTTGTGTTCAGAAAACGCATTTTACTTCAAGGTTGTATATAAAAAATGCCAAAAGCGTTCTTTCTTTTGATTTTGATATGCTTGTTATTCCTTGTTAAGATTTGACTAAAGGAAGTACGCTTCCTTTACAATCTCATTTGGTATGTATCCTCTAGCTATCTCAAGGAACAAGAAAATCGATATCTTGTGATGTACCTAAGTATATCTTGTACGGGTGAGTCATACAAAAGATCCTTCTTACATTGGAATATTGCGCCGCTGGGGGGGCTATCCAAGAGCAGGAACTGTTCATTTCACCGATCCTGATATATCCTAAAAGTAACACCGAAAGTAAAGCTGAGAGTCATCAATACGCCCTGTTCAGCCATGCTCTGCAAAGCTAGATCTAGCACGGAGATTTGCACCGTAGAAGTAGAGAACAAACATGCCAATCTTGTACATAAATTAGTATGTGAAAGGTATCATCATATCCGGATTGCGGCATAATGAAGAGACTTACAATCCCTAGGATGCTTAATCCAGCTAACAGAGTCACCCCTTTGTCAACACCAAGGTCGATGAACATGAATCGGGAGAAAAGGATGAACGCAAACGCGACACCAGATCGTGATAGGTCATTTCCGGCGAATAGTGAAGCTGCATACTTCGGGTACGCAAGTGGTAGATAGACAAACACGCATTGTAACACAACGAAGATAGATCCTGCGTATAGGACAATACCGAAGGCGCTCACAGCCCAGTGAATATTTCCGTTGGCAGTCCAGGCTAAATGAAATGACAATTAGTCTTGGGGGTGCCTGACTGTAAAAGGTTGCTTCTGCTTACCGAAAATGAGAAGTCCGACCGGTGGCCCAAAAGAAGCGATCAGAGCAGGAGCCAGACGGTGCTCGTGTGCACGTTGGCCGTTGGCTTTTAGATCGGGCATGAGGTGGGTATATAGATAAACAATATACACGGCGATTGCAAGCACACAACCAATAACAATTGATAAAAAGATTAGAGCAGCAAGCTGGGCGTCAATTCCATATTTTACTGGATAGACCAATGGAAACGCCTCAAAGAAGGAGTAATAGATCCCATAAACCAGTGACGTATAGACATTAGCGAACAGGATGGCTGGGTCTTTGGTCATTATCTCGACAGGTTTGATCAGGCAATCAATGAGCAGCTTGTAAAATGTTTGACTCTTCTGCGCAATCTCAGACTGTGATGAAAGATTCGAGTTTCCAGTAACTCTGCGTAGTCGCCGTGCACGGCGGAGGAGGATATTGTCGGCCGATGTCTCTGGAAGACAGACGGCCATAAGGACAAGAATGGGTGCACTAAACCAAAGAATTTCCCACATCGCCCAGCGCCACCTGAAATCAAAGTTAGCCATTAGTATGGTGTGCGCAATATCCATTGGAAGATTCACCCCTTTGCGGCAATTGAAAAGACCGACAAAATCGGACCAAGAGCTGGCCCACCATATGCCGCAGCAACCCAGCTAGTCAGTCCTAGGGGTAGGTAAACGTCCGAGTACTATCTTCCGACATCTGATCAGTTTCTAGCAGAAGCAGAGATACACCTCTTCCATTAAGAGAAAAATTTTCACGAACCATATCTGCCATTGAGGCACCACCATTTGCCAGGCAGGGGCTCCCGAAAAGGCCCTGGAGAAGTCGAAGGACCATAAGCCCGACATAGTTGTCTACCAACGCGGTGGGAACACACAGCACGACAAAGATGAGGAAAGTGGTAATATATGGGATATTGCGACCATATAATGGAAACTCACTCATGGGTGAGAAGAGCAACGGACCGAGACCATCTGTAAGAACCAAGGTATTAGGACGTATCCCGTGCCATGTATAGTAGGGACCTACAGCCTAATACGTATAATGCCAGACCCAATGAAGCCTTCGTTTGACCGACTTGGAAATATTCCATTATTTGGCTGTTGGGCATTTAGTCGTCATGACGAAAATCTTGTTTTTCGATCATAAGCTTACGGTTCAGCTGGCACGTAGATTGATGAGGCACAATATATGGTAAATGTGTACAAACTATGAAGCGTTAGATATCCAGTCCACTGTGTGAAAATGAAGGTGAAATGTGAGGTGAGATGTACCATATCTGAAAAGTAACAAATCTTTTCTTCCATGTCGACCAGTTTCTCGGGTTCGCTGGGTCGTCCGAACCGTACCAATCGACTATATTCTTTATCTCATCTTGCGCGTGTAGTCCATCTGAACTGGAATCCGGTGGGGAGTCTAAAGTCGGTGCTGGAGGTATGGCAGAGTCGCCGCCAAGGCTTTGCTTTGATTCAACCTGGTGTCTTGTCTCATCTGGATCTGCCGATGTAACAAATCCTGGCTTTTCTTCCGGATAAAGGAGAACCCTATTTCCAGTAATTGCTCGTAGAAGTTGACCCAAAGGTGACTCACGCACTGTATCCATATCTCCTTTGGAGTTGATAATACATAAAACAATTGGGAGCTAGATCAGGGGAGATGGTTTGTTATTGACTTATATGCAGCTGATGATGATTCTAATACATGCCATATGAGACAAAATGATGAGAAGATAGGACGTCCCTCCACATTCGGGCAATCACCCCCTTGCATTGCTTACAAGGCTTACAGCCCAATACGTCCATAGTGCTTAGCACTACTTGGTCATTTATCTTCAGATCAAATTCAAAATATGTTCTTTTTAGATCTACCACTGATTTGTGTAACAACCGTATAATGTTGAATGACTATCTATCTAAACCCAAGGAAAGGATACAATTTGTTGAATATCAAGGCAAGTTCATTGAGGATATTCTTGTAACTTCTGTGAGAGAGAACCAATAATTGCTGTAGAAAGCCCATCTTAGCGTTTCTATCTTGTGGAATGAAGAGCTTATGGCCCTACTACCTAGCTACGAGATCTTTACTCCGTATTATACAGGGAATGGGGTGATCATCTATCGCTTGGGCCGCATAGTATATGCTATGTGTTACCAATGATTAAGCACGATTCCAAATATCGACATGCATATATGTAGATGGGGCAAGGACCAATTGAAAGTTTCGCTTAGATAGTATTGTATTTAGTATATCATTACCTCTATAATGGATATAATGGATTATTCTTTCTAGAACTAGATAGTTTTTACTTTAATGTACTGTAGATATCAATGAATGTGGCAACTCGAGGAATCTCAGACGATGATTGGCTCGGCAACATGAAATTTCGCCGCTCAACACCCGGCAAAATTCCAATTTTATTCCTTACCCCATCCCATACTCCATCTCCTAGATGCCCCATTTCTTACATTAAAATATGAAGTCCACATCAAAGGTTACTAGCAGCGATGCAGCCATCAGAAAACAGAAAAAGAAGTCCATTGCGTAAGTACCGGTGAAACTATCCCGAAGTCTGCCCGCTAATGTGACGTCTCAAGGTGTCGGAGATGCCACTCACACAAAATAAAATGCACTGGTGGTCAGCCATGTCTTAAATGTCGGCAGGCAGGTTGTCCTGCCGAATGCCACTATGTCAATCGAGATCGTCAAGTTAAAGTGCACGAGAGGTATGCTCCACTAAGTTAAGCTTGCTCCATTGTAAAGCTAAATATTTCAGTTATCTGGAGGAACTGGCTGCAGAAAACCAGCGCTTGCGTGGACAATTATCACAATCACCTGGTTTCCTAACCCCAAGAGAATATCAAGCGCATGATGAAGGTGTTTAAAGTTTCTTTGGTCTTTCTGGTGACTCCAACTTACGCCATTTTCTAGATGTACCCGAGCCAGACGCAGATACACATGTTCGGAATCCAATGCTCGGTGAACGGGCTTGGTTCCTGCCCTATGACCCTTCATTACCACCTATTCATGTCTGTGAAGCAGCATGCACGGCATTCGCTACCAGACTCCGAAAGGTTCTTACCAAGAGCGAGACCACTTCTCACATGCCTCGGACACAATATACGCCAGAAGCCACATTGATGAAAATACGAAATCCCGCAACAAAATGGCCGAGCCTACCTAAGGCTCGCCTGTTGGTTCAGATTGTGTTCAGTCAGGTGACACGGGTGTATCATTTGGTTCTTCGCAAGTCGACTATTGACCAGCTTGAAGAAGCCTATCGGGACGAAAACTTTGAGGATCCCGTATTGACATGTAAATTCTTTGCTATCTTCGCTCTTGGAGAGGTATATTCTGCACGATCAACCCCGAGCCTTGAATGCAATGTCCCTGGCGTAGCATATTATGTCAATGCGATGACGATGATACCCATATTGCCGGAACGACCAAGCCTGGCACACATTGAAACCCTTTTACTTTTGGTAAGATGCGTATCACTTCTATTGAAGGGCTTATGAACTAACAATGGCAGTCACTATATTCATTTTTCTTGAACCGACGCCATTCGGCATTTCTGTTGGTCGGCAGCGCTATGCGTCTAGGCTTGACTGTGGGTCTGAACCACAATATCCCAGAAAGCAAGTGCCCAGATCCTGTGCAGCGTGAGCATCGCACCAGGCTATGGTGGGCAATATATGTATTTGATCGAATGTATGGCTCGAAGGTCGGCTGGCCGATTCAAATTTCCGACGCGGACATCTACGTTGACATGCCATCAAATGTGCCTGGTGATATCCACAATGATCATACCTCCGACACGGAATTCCTCATTGCCAGTATTGAGTTGGCCAAGATCACGGGTCAGGTCATCGACCGTGTATACAGCCGAAAAAGGTTCCCGGAGTCTTTTTTGCAGCGGGAGCAAAAGTTGCTCATCTCACTCAAGGAGTGGAGTTGTGCTCTTCCCCCACAGATTCGTCTCAACCGTGACGGTCCTGTTCCAATGAATGTTATATCTCTTCATCTTCAATTCAACCAAGTAAGTTGATAGCTTGAATATGAACGGGTTGTCAGCTAATCAATTGCAGTGTATAATGCTAGCCAGTCGGCCGATTCTTCTGCACGCGCTGATCCAAGCTACATCCCCAGAGTCTGTTGCAGAGGATAGCGCCCAGACGAACATCCGCCAGACTCTAAAAACACTCAGCGATGCGTGTATTCACGCTGCAAGACATACCCACTCGTTGATTGTGGAAGAATGGACCAACGGATCTGTTCCAATCTTCGGATATTTCTATGCTCACTATCTCTTCTCATCGGCACTGATAATGGTCATTTCTAGTCTGGTATACCCCGAGAATAGCAACGACTTTGCGTTGTTCGAGGCAGCTTTCGAAATTCTCCGGGCGATGAGCAGCCATGGAAATCTTGCTGCAACCGAATTTTTTGATAATTTAGAATGCGTAAAGCAGTGTTTGGATGAGATGAGAGGGCCAGAAGGTGGTAATTTCCACAGCGATGTATCTCGAGCTGCAGAGAGCTCGACGGAATCTCTTGCTGTCATTGCCCCTAACCAGCTGGGCCTTTTTGGGAATACCACTGCCTCTGGTATTTCCGAAGCCACCGTTGCGACAAACCATGCAAATGACATGGCCTTCCTAGGAGAGAGCATGGAAGAGTTCCTAGCCCAGCCAGACGTCGATTTCTTGCTCGATCCCTCTCTTACCGATACTGTATACTCGTGGCCAAACCTTTCGTTGTGGACTGCATGATGGTTCAAACTCTACAATCAGATAAAATGTAGCAGAGATTACAAACATAAACATCTGACAAATTATGCCAGAACTCAGACAATATATGTATATACGACCAAATCAATGAAGTGTAAAACACTTAATATTGAATAGATGGAGAGGAAATTTCATATACGAGACACACGTAAATTCAGCGTGTCCTAGAGCATAGCGGTCTGCGGAAATTACCGCTGGGATTGTATGGTGACCTGCATATGTAACTGGGCCAGTCTTATTTCCAATGTCAGTATTTCTTGCTCTCTCTCTCTCTCTCTCTCTCTCTCTCTCTCTCTCTCNCTCACACACACACACACACACACACACAATTCCACCTCAGACTTGGGTATGAACTTTATGAGCTAGGACCCACAGATGGTTTCGTGAGGTCGCTAAGCCGTGATTGATTTATCAACATGAACCTTGAAAGGTCCTGCGACGCTGCTCACCGCACTACATTCTGCTTGGTTTGGTCTTGAACGATAAAAGTCGAGGAGCTTTTAGGGGAAATTCATAAAGTCCCCGGCGGTGTGCCCGGTTTGTTCTTTCCTCCAAGCCTACCATTGACTCTGTATTGCAACTTGTCTCGCCGGGTTCGGCTACCGAAACAGGAGGATCTTGAACGAGGCCTGGGTAATGTGCTGATAGCGGGAAGTGATGAGTCTAATATACGGCGGCCATCGAGTACCGTCGATAACATTCACCGCAGTCCAATCCGATGAGACAGTCTCCAATACCGCGCTCAGTAGTCGGCTTCGACGAAGAAAAGACATGGCACCCAGCCGGGGGACTTTATAGATCCCTCCTAGAATTCCTTAAATTCCACTGTTCTAAGTCATACCAATAGATAAATTGCTTGTGGTAGCTTAGTTTAGTTCGGGGTCCGGATTATTCCGACCGAGTGCTTTTGCGGCTTAATATTAGGGAGATGCCTGTAGCTATCCTGTTATGTCTCCTATAGTAGGTAATCTAAATACCTGTGACTAGAAGTATCGGGTATTAAAATGGGCAGTATATATTGGAAACTTGCTTGACTTGACAACCTAATGGTTTTCATCGTGGGCTTTGTATACACGTTTGGTCTATCACTTCATTTTGGAGTGATGTGAGGCTATAATATATGAAGATAGATATATAAACTACTAAATATCTATATGAAGCACAGGGTTTTCCGTATTGGAAGAGAAATCAAAAATACTACTATTTTCCACTAGTCTAGGCACCTAGTAGATATCTGTTGCCTAGACAGGTCTATATTAATTGCTACTATGTTGAACCCATCAATGGAAGCTCCAATTAATTGAGATCTTTAGGTAACCGGTGATTGGGTCATACAGCGCCACATTAGGCTTCAGTCATGCAACATTGTACGTGAGTCACGGGTATGGATGACATCAAGTCACATGTATTTTGTTTCAGCTAGATATTCAGATATGAGAGAAGATATTTTCATATTTTCATTTGGATTGTTCTTACAAGATATGGTCTCTTTGTACTTGATCTGTCAGATATCAGATACAACATAGTTATCAGATCAACTTTCATAGTTCGCAGTTCTTTGGTTCCCCCGCAGTGGGTCGTGTGTGCCTGACCGCTCTCTTCGCTGTCACTGTCACGCTGTCACCTCTCTTGACATGCGCCCAACCTCGAAGCCTGTGCGATGAAATGCTTTGACGCATCTTGCATGCACTTCTCACTATCCTATACCCCACATTCATGGCTTCTGCGGATATTCACTGGGGTACATTGATCAATTCAGACAAGAGCCCAGCCCCACTGCTCGAACAGCTATGTCTAGGGATCGCACAGTTGATGGTAAGTTCTGGACCGGTCTTACCTGGATTGGAGACCATACTGACATCTCCAAAGTCCACCTTTGATACCAACATCTCCACCGATATCACCCCTGAGAGAATCGCTACTTTTTACCGCAAAGTCGGCGGCAACTACGACCCTTTATTCCTTGAAACTAAGGGACAAGCTCTGTCATTCATCTACCAGTCACTAGGATGTTTCCACAGCCTCCAGCCCTCAGCCAATCCCTACGAGCCCCCATCGATTCCCTCACTACTCCCGAATGGCTTCGTGCGGTGGCAGACAATACAACTGTTGATGGACCCAGATGAACACTCGGTGTATTTGCAAAATGCGGTCAACTTGTGGGATATTCCAGATGCAAATGGGGAGACCTTTCCAAAGACGATTCCTCGAGACGCGTTTCCCTCTGAGCCCGACCCAGAGATGCTGGAATGGCATGAAGGAGTGAGTCGGCGGTTGGAGCGTGACTATTTAAAAAGACACACGAAGCGTGCTTCGCCACCAGACTTTGGGACATATCACTACCATTTTAGTGGAAAGGATCCTCTACCTGACGAAGATGACTACTTCTCCCGTCCACGTCGGGCGGCATCAAAGCGTCGCAGTCATGCGGAGCCCGATCGGCCCAGCGACCATCGCCATCACCGCCGAAATTACAGCGGAGAATATCCAGCATTTTCTGCACGTAGGCCTGGAACGAACCGACCGGGTTTTTCAACCCCGAGAGTTTCATCCCCTCCCCCATGGGGAGAGCGTCCAGCACATTCAAGCGGACGAGACCAAGGTAGCCGGCACAGCCATCCGCTAAGCCCAGGGGCAGGTGAGGTTCCATATGTCTCTGATATGTCTTCAGATGAGTCTGCACGCCACCGCAAGGACCGTCCGAAACCCAATAGGAACCAAGAGCGACGCCATCTGTCACCACCTCCCAATAGTAGTGCTAGACGCCACTCCCACGAAGCCTACACCCGCCGACCATTCCGAGATCTATCGCCAACAAGTCCGAGCCGACAGCGCCGCGGGCACGAAAGCCACCCTTCACGATCTAGCAAATCCAACTCTGAGCCTTCGCCGAAGGTACACCCGAGAGATCACCCAAGGGATCATCCAAGAGATAGGGATCCGAGAGATTACCCAAAGGAAAATCCAAAAGACCGTTCTCGATCACGCGCAGCAGGTGTCAAATTCCGCGAATTTATATTCGGCGACACGGCCCCTGCTCCAACTGCTCCAGATCCGCCTTTCTATAGATCGCCAACTCCCCCACCACCAAGAGCGGTACCGAGACACCTAGGATCTTCTTATGCCGCAGACGACATGAGAAGAGGAAGTTACAGCGGGGGCAGTACAGGTAATAGTCGACCCAGTAGCGGAGGAAGTGGGTCTGAGCGCCAGCGATCATACAGCAGTGCTGGATTCCATCCCCGCACGACCGGGTGGGCGAGCCCTCGGAGCTCCGCTTCAAAGCGATATACCCCGGCGACTGTACCCGAAGATGATGGATACGTTCCCTCGCGGAGGGTCCCGATTTACGAATAATTCCCACGATTGATGCAGATACATTGAACGAATTTCTTTGCCATGTCTTCTCGTTCTGAGCATATGAGTCTACTTTCATTTGGCTCCACACATCTATTTCACCATCATGTCCCAAACCCTTGCGTTTGGCATCTCATTTCTATCACGACAGACCTAGCATTCCACTCTCGTTTTTGGCGGAGCTTTTTATTTGGCGTTTGTTTCTTCTGGTTTTTTTTTCGCCTTTCTCGCACCAATGATACTCACAATCCGAATGAATATTGAATGACAGGCTCAAATAGATCAGAGCACACGAAAGTAAACTCGAAGGTGCACCGTGTAGATACGGTTGGAAATCTGCCGTCTTGTAGTTGGATTGTGGTCTGAGCTCTACCGACCCAATGAGTGTCCAGTGTAGCGACTTGGATTAATGACAAAAGCACGATTGAACATAAATTCAATCCGAAAAACGTGCCCTTTGGAAAGTAAACCCATAATCACGCAGTACAGCACAGATAGTCTCGTTCTCAAAATCAGCCGTACTAGACGGCGGCATTCCCAAAAGCGTCATATTTCGCTCATCAAACGTATGCTGTTCAATAGCAAACCCCTTCTCAGCACTCCCAAGCAATGAATTCGAACCAACCTTCCCACCAAATATAGAAAATGTAGTTGCATATGCAGGACCACGGACCTTCAAGAACCCCAAATCCGGGTTTGGGTTTCTCTCACGGAAAAACGCACCAAATACATCATGGACAAGCTGCGAGTGAAGGATATCCCGATCGTCATAATACGGATGCACATCTTGCGTCTTAGTATTGAGTGTACCCCACGCGAGCAAGGTCTCTGAGGTATGACATGAAGCGTTGTATACACTATTCGGGTAACAGATATCCGGCATATTTGACGTCTGCGCATGGCCATCTGCTATTTGGATTTCGTATAGGGAAGGAAAAGCTGAATTGGAATTGTCGAGAAGGTAGGCCTGTGGACAGGTCCATTGACTGTGGGTCAGGGCATCAGAAGCAGCGTTGAGAACGGCATTGGTGTCCGAATCATCCACGTTGTACGCGCCAGAGGAGATAATCTTCTGAGCTAGAGTCTCGCCGAATGTGGCATTCAGCAATGTAGCGAGCGGGGCCTGGGCCGAGGCGAGAATTCCCATGTAGAGGCTTGCCTCGTCGCGGACGTTGGTAAACATGGTCGGGACGTTGATGGGGAGCTTGTTGTTGGCTAGGAGGGAGTTGAATTGGCCGTCGATGACACCTGATCCGGTATCGTCTACCATCGGCATGAATGGCTCTACCGCAGAAAGAGCTCTTGTGATGTTGTAGAAGTGATTTGCGATATTGGATGAGAAGGTTTGTGTAGCAGTCTGGAACTCGGTTGAGTTATCGAGATACATTGAAGCCGGGACGGAACGAAGGCACTTGAGAAGACTTGTTTCGGAGGAATTTCCGTCACAGCCAACCGCTTTTCCGACTTCTGGAGCGATGTATTTAGAGTAAAGAGCACGAGGAAACCACGGGAGGTCGAAGTTTGCTGATTGCACCAGCGCGCCGGAGAAGAGACCCTTCGCTGCGGTGGAAGAGATCAGGGCTACCACGCTTTGACCACCAGAACTTTGTCCGAACACAGTAACATGGGATGGATCACCTCCAAAGGCAGAAATGTGCTTTTGGACCCACTTCAAGGCTAAGATCTGGTCTTGAATACCGTAACTCCCAGTTGTCAGGTTCCCCGTCGACAGAAATCCCAATGCTCCGAGGCGATAGTTCAGTGTGACAACGACCACATCGCTTCGGCTAGCAAAATTTCCCCCATCATAATCTATCATAGATGCAGTGCCTTTTGTGAATCCGCCCCCATACAAATAAACAGCCACAGGGCGAAGCGCTGTGCTCTTGGTGTCATCGTGAGGCAGGAGTGGGGTGAAGACGTTTAAATAAAGGCAGTCCTCGGACATTCCACCGATATACACAGTGCTAAGGGGTGAAGGAGATTGGACGCATGAATCCGCCATGCTAGTCGCCTCGATGTGCTTCGGACCTGTGTAGGGTTCCGGTGAGGCGAAGCGCAAGTCATCTATTGGGGGACTTGCAAAGGGCACGCCGAGGAAGCGGAAGGATCGTGCATCTCGATATCCGGTTATGGCATAATCATTAGATGTCACGGTCAGCTTCGTATTTTCTCTTGCGGCTCGGTCGAGATCGGTTGTCACGGATGGAGTTGAAGTACAGAGTGCGGGTAGCTTCTCTCTACATTGTTTCGGTATGATCTGGCGATGAGAGATCGAGAGAGCAAAACAATTCTTGTGAGAGTCCTGTTCTGTTGACAACCACAGGTAACCATCGGCTCCTAGCTCTTTTGCAAATATGAGATAGTTCAGTTCATAACCGAGTTCGGTTTGACTGGTGTTTTGCCTCGAAGACCAGGGAAAGAGCTTCTCGCCAATGGCAGTGCATTTTGCAGTGGCATCAACATAGCTTGAGGGATCGTATGCTAGAATGGCCGAGGTTCCATTGTTCTGAGGGCCAAGGTTGTTGTAGTGTAATACGCGAAGGCCCCCAAGGGATGTAACAAGGGGGTGGGGTTCTTCGGCCAAGCCCTTGCTGAGGAGCAAAGACAACGTGAATACTATCAACTTGGTCTTCATCTCAGAATATATTTTTAAAGAGCTGGAGCCGGTAGATTGGTCTGTAAATAAACACTTTTCTAAAATATGGGGGTGGAATCTCGCTTACTGCAACATCACAGACTGCACGCGTTAGATTTTGGGGATTGTCCGGATTTGGTCATGCTCGTCATCCTCGGCCTCGACCAACTATTCAATAGGTTGGAGCGGTGAGGATTTAAATGAAGCTTTGTTATTGGATATATTTGAGAAAGTATAATTGATTTTGTAGTTACCAACCTTTACCTC
This sequence comes from Penicillium expansum, assembly GCF_000769745.1. Classification (NCBI taxonomy): domain Eukaryota; kingdom Fungi; phylum Ascomycota; class Eurotiomycetes; order Eurotiales; family Aspergillaceae; genus Penicillium; species Penicillium expansum. Next base: position 108,657 of record NW_015971399.1, read on the forward strand.
TTAAGTCATGGCTTGGAAAATCCCATCTTTGTAGGCGAGCACTCGTGAGATATCGAGGCATTGTTTGTGGAGATTGTAGCGCGACTGGGAGAGCCCAAATACGAGGACTATTCAGAGGGTGAATGACTTTCAATTCTCCCTAGAGTCCACTCAGCCGGCACCCGCTCCTACCAAGTCAACTGTGCTCCTCACACACCTACTTCACGACCTACAACAGCCAAAATCGGCTCTCACCACTGAGGTACAGAAACAAAATCCCTCACCAAGCTCATCCTTACAACCTACCTATCACCCATCGCAAGCCTCTCCGATTCAATTCTTCTGCGTTCCACTTCAGACCAGGTATCGTACCTCTCTAATATTAGGGCAACTCTGTTGACCCTAGACCTCACCTATCCTCGAGATTTCTTTCGTGTGCCTTACTGATTGGACTGTTACCAGGACTCAGAACGATGGCCCCTAGTCAGGCCCAAGCCCAGAAACGGCCAACTGCTACACAACTCGCAAAAATCGACGATTTCGCTATCCCAGCAGATGAAGAAGAATGGCATGAGCTTGTTGCTCGCAAACCCGGCTTGAAAAAGCAAACGATCCACACAATCCCAGCCGACTGGCTTCTGTCCGCCTCGGAGGCCACCAATTCTCAATATGCGATGCTCCGCACATACTCTCCCGGAGCAACGACCATCTACGCATTTCAGGAGGAATGTGACCAGTTTGGGTTCACCAATCAAGTCCTGGATACCGCTGCGGCGCTCCTGAGTGCGTCCACTGAATGGTGCCGGTACATCCAAATTATCGAGAGCGACGATTCTATTGATAACATTCTAGCTACGAGTGACAGGTGACCAGGGTCCTTTACTACAGCGAGGCGACTCCAAGAGCAAACCATGACCGTCGACAGGATTCACGACAGAGACCGAATGCAGGGCATGATAGCCGAAGTAGGGAGTACAACGGGAAGAGCCAGACCCCAACGTATCCCTGAACTTCCAGACGCCGAGGATGAGGCAACTGTAAATGCCGCTACCATAATTCTTCTACAAGCTATCTCTCAATTGGCTCACTCGAACCTAGAGTGGGTTATGAACCGCGCGCACTTTGTATGCGAGTTCAAGAACTCCAAATTCAATACGTATACTGATGGGGCGTTGCGATCAAAAAGTACCACGAACATATTCGCAATTGTCGAGGTAAAGAAGACAGTCCGGAGGTCGGAGAAACCAAGTATCTTCGTCCAAGAGGCCTGCGAGCTAGCGGGGTGGTTGATGCATTCATCCGCACAGATGGCCCACTTTAACGCACAGTAAGTCAGGTGGTAGTTTGATATTAAAACCCCCATAAGTGGTGTCAAGGGATTTTATCAACTAACAATGGTTCACTTGTAGCTTCATGCTGATTTCGCAAGACCGCCATCAGCTTTTTGTCACCTTTGTTCCGTTCGACAAGACCTACGAAGATTACTTGAGGATCGGAACCAATACCGACGCCTTCCTGGTCATGAACACATATGGTCCGTTCCGCACAACCGACCCTCGAGACATGATGGAATTCGGTCGAATAATCCTCGCTGCTATACTAATTGTGAAGCCGGTGTCGTGAAACCGTCGATGGATCGTTTTTCACCTTTTCATTCTCTTGTTCATATCATTCTATGTATCAACGATGAATGGCTCTCTCAAGCGGGTGACCGGAATAGTAGAGGATTCAAAGGAGGCTGATATGTCTAAGAGGGCCAAAAATCAACTCAGGGCGAAGAAGTGGATTGGAGCAAACAAAATATACAACATAAAACACAATAGCCCCTTTCTCAGTTCAACAGCACCTCTTATTCGTAGATGGCCATCCACATCGCGCGGCCGCCGCACCGACCCTCCTCAGCTGAACTATAGTCGAACATGATTGGGCTGTTCTAAACGTTTAGCCTCTTAGCATCTGCACTCGGCCACACGCAGCAAAACAAGGCTGACTAATAGACCCACAGGGCTTGCCTATACGAGGTCCATTGAGGGAACTGGGAAAATACGTATCTTGCCCATCAAACCAAAATCGGGCTTTTAGCTTCATATAAGTGTGGTTGACAATTCTAGGTGTTAGCTTTTAGGTACGCAATAGATATAAATATAGAATGGCCGAGTATCTAGGTATGCGTGGAAGTTTAATCAACATTGTGGAGGCGCAACAGTGGGCCGTAGAAAGGAGGATGAGAGAAGGGCTGCCTCCGGAAGTACTGTTGGACAGGCTTCTATTCAGATAAGTTGAACCACGACCAATTGAATAATATATAGCAAGGCCGCATGAGCGGCAGACGATTCTTGTAATAATACAAAAAAGAAGGAATAACCGGTCAAAAAGAAGAACTCAAGTGCAGGGACATCATAGAGTCGAAACTAACCGCCATGTTCGCCTGTGGAAAGCGAGCCTGACTTGAATATCTTGTTCATTTCGTAGGAAGTAGGAATAAAAGTGTTTGGCGTGAGCGGCGCCGCAACCTCAAAGTCGAGAAGAGTCACGGCCCTACTCTCTCTTGCATATAAAACATTATGCATTCCAGGGTCGTCAAGACGGATAGAGATTGCTCGAAGCGCGTGGATGGCCTTCAAACATTCCTTTTCAACGTGGGCTCGTTCGGCTGCATTGAGGATGTGCCAGATGTCGCAGAGTGGCTTGCCCTCCCGATATTCCATAATGACCGCGTAACCTGCTGGAAACAGACTCGAGCATACGATTTGTCCTCTTGCGATGCACTTAGGGAAAAGATAATTTCCACTTAGGTGGGCTGTTTCTAGGCGATCATAAACAGCAGCTTCGTTGTCAAACCTATATAGAGATTATTAGTAAAAGCCAATGACAGAACACAGCGTAACTCACAGTGCGTCCAAGTCGGGAACCCAGCATTTTAAAACTCGTCGAACTCCATTGATGTCTGCCAACCACACTGCCTTGTCCTGATTATCAGGGAGTGACATTTTTTCCACGCAGTTGACAATTACCGGCATTGTGGTGCCACATTCGACAGCCACGCTGGTCGGTGTAATAGTCTGGGGGGTGCCTGGGGGAGGTAATTCTTGGGAACGCAGAGTGTATAGCCTTTCTGATACTCGAAGCCCGGGGATACCTCTTAACTTTTGTATATGTTAGCAGCTACTCGCATATCTGATGGTCACCTAAGTGGGTACTTACCTTTATCGCAGTGTTCGCACTACTTTCATGGTAATTTGGATCCGACATGGACAGAAGACAAAATCCAACGAACATTTCTCGGAGCGACGGACCTTGACAATCATATCCGAAAGGCTGTGAGAGGAGGTACGAAAGGTCGCTTGCTCTCTTGATAAACACAGTGAAGTTATATGTGGTTAGGAAGGCGTATTTGACACATGCCATTCGCATTTGGCTTGCGACTTGTCCTAGAAGTGAGAAAAAGTCAGCCTTGATTGAATGACAATATGAGTTGGTGGTAAGGGTATACCTATCAGAGTTTCTAAGCGAGGGTTTGGGTTTGGACAATTGATTTGCATTTCATGGATAGTCACTGTCCAGGGTGTTTTGAACTCGCCAACCATGGAAATGCCGTCGAGGGAAGCAGAGGATTCTGGATTCACCACAAGACCGAAAGCGACATCTGGAACAATTCTGCCAGAGAGGGTAAGGGCTTGGATGTCAGCGAATCGTACGGAGGACATTTCAGGAAGCGGCATCAATGCTTGCATGACGGGATCGCAAAGGTTTCGTACGAATCTGCCGGAAAGACCAAGTTCACTGCCCACGACGTAGTTTTCAAATTCATTATTTATAGGGACTTGATGGTTCATTGGTGTCGATTGAAACAAGGTCATAACGTCTTGCACAAACGAGACCCAGTGTCCCATATATCCCAAAGCCACGCGGTCATTGTGAACAGACGGGTGTGTTGTACCACCATTCCGTAACAAGGGTACTAAAGGGCGAGCAAGCTGTACTTGAGCGGGTTCCATGTTGTGTCAGTTGATAGGAGAAGACTGAAGACTGAAGAGTGGAGAAGAGAGAAAAGTGAGGGGACGGTGAGGGGAGGGTGAGGGGAGAAGAGTGGGGGGAGAAGAGTGGGGTCTATTTGGGCGGTCACGTGTCAAATGATTTACAACCTTAAGGCAACACTCGTACTAGTTCGTTAAAGATTTACTGGTGTCCTAGCTACACAGGGTGCATGGCCGGTGTACTATCTAGGGTTGAACAACAAATACCAAGGGCCAGAGTCGAATCAAGTATATAGATGACACAACGGGCTTGACAGAATGAAGACTGAGCGGTAGTGGTCCATTAACACCAGGTCGTGTGAAGACTTAATAATATCCTCGTGGGTTATAGAAGAATCTAATTACAAGACTCATACATAGAATAAATATTCAAGGTTGCAAAACACATTGGTTTCGGATCTGATTTTTTTGGGGGGTTTTGTCTTATCGCACGAAGCTATTCAAAAGATCCGATTCACCACAGTGGAGGAACCCTGCCAGATCGCTTATGACATTGCGATCAGCTTTTGCCATTTTCATACTCCCGTTTCCATCAAATATCCTCAATTCCGTCGCACCAGTCATCCGAATACTATTCACAGCAAAGAACGGGCTGTATCTCCTTTCCGGGGCTGTAGGCGACGTAAATGTCTCTCATGCTCCTCAGATCCTGGTTCGACTTCCTCCCTTAAGGAGGAGATATTTTGTCGAACTAGCTCAGAAAGATGATTGTATGGTAAGAAAATCCCCGCACCGATACGTAGCTGATCCATCGCGATTCCTCGCTGTTGATCAAACAGCAGTCGTAGAGCAAATCGGAAATACTCAGGATGGGCGTCATCATTCAGATCTTCATCAGTCCAGGTCTTGTTTGGGGGAAGGAGGAGCAAAGTACTTAACCGACGAAGGTTGTCGCTTGGCTGCCGTGACGATAGCATCCGTTCAATCTCCTTCATACGGTTAAACTTCCGTGTGCTTCTGGCGATGATAGATTGGAAAATGTCTTGATTGGTGCCGATCATTTCGTGTAGGTCCTCCATTTCGGCGTTTTCACTGTCCGAGTCATCCACGTATGTTGGGTCACATCGTTCATCCTCTAGTTCCATTGAGTCTGCTCCAGGCCGAGTTGTATCATCAATAAGCTGCGTAGGCTGTGTCCGGTTACGGTCACTGCGATTCAGTGCGGTTGAGGGGCCCAGTTCATCAAGACCCGCTGAAGGTTGTTTTTTTTTTTTTTTTCCTTGCGAAGCCTTCTGGTGCCCTTGACATGCCTCTTGGATGAAATGCGCAAGCTCAGCGTTGTTACGCTTAGCCTCAGATTGGCCTTCTGTCAGCATAGCCTGGCCCTGAGCGCTGGTCACAAAGTCATCAACGTAAACCTGGAACTGTTGCAAAAGTTTCACAAGGAGCGACTGGATTGCAGGTTGCCGGGCGTTAACGGCAAGCTGCAAGCTTGCCTTTTCTGCTTGTCGGTCGAAGCGGAAAGTGTCAAACGAGTCAGGTGTGTAGATACGGATAACAGTCAGGTTGAACTTTGAGGTGATCTGTATATATTAGTGAATTGCTCCTCGTGGAATAAATATTCCAATAGTTACATACTCGAAGACACCTTCCTGCGGCCTGTGCCTCATGATTCCATGACTTCCCTGGTGCTGAGAGAATAACACGACCGCAAGCCTGATGAAGATTGAGTCCAACCGACCCAACATCGTATGTCATGATAAGGACTTTTAAATCGCTCTCTGGGTCGTTGAACTTATGAATCAGAGTATCTCGATCAGAAGTAGATAAGCCGGCATGCAATGTTCGAACCCCGACAAGAAGAGCCCGTAATGCAAGCTCTATGAACCAAGCTGTAGCGGGGAGACATTCAACAACAAGAAGCTTTTGGTGGTGGCACCACTTTCCGGGATTCAGAGGTTCTAGTATTTTCCAAGTTAGAAGCTCTTGGAAAATAACCCGGAGTCGAGGGGATCCCGAAGCCATAAACTTAAGAAGTTGTTCAGCTTTCTTGAGCGCTAAATGGGTTTCATCCTTGCAGATCCGGTAAAAGTATTCTGGTCGAGCACCGGCTTTCCTCCAGTTATCGATCTGCTCAGTCTTCGTGCTCAAGCTTCCCTTCTCGCAGAATGCATCAAATCGCGCTAACTTTGTAGAACATGTGGCAATTTCGAGGCGGCGGAAATGACGTGCCCCGGCACCGAACCTTCGCCGGTTGACCTCTTGGATAGTAGTTGTGTTAGAGAGTCTGACCTCTTTTGGCTTTTTTTCATCCTTGCGTGCTTGCTGAGGAGAACCGGCTTCGTTCGCGTAATCACTACAGCAGATACGTTAGCAAGGTAAGGTCCCGAATCATGATCTGACTGAAAATGAACTCACATGGCAGACACATAATGCCATGTTTCGTACTCTTGTTGTTCAGTTGGTAACAGGCGAGCCTCTGCAGTGCGAAACTTGATCTTTTTGAAACTGCTTTTCAACGGGACTAAGGATCCATTTGAATTCCTAAGGGACGAAGCCTGGGACCTTTGTAGGGCCACAGTGTTTAGAACAAGGGCAAAATACACAGCAACAGCTGTGTATATGCTGAATCCTTCCTCCTTCGCGATCTTGCGCAGCATAGAGGGTTTGAGAAGGTTAAGTCGTAGAGGTGATGTTGCGGGGATATCCTGGAAATATTCTTTCAGCTTTGATAGAGGCGTCTTCTCTAAAATCCCGGATTGTTTTGCTAGCTCGGCGTCAGAGTCAAATTGAGATTTGAGGCGATCAACACCTCGTGCACCGAGCAGACCAACCAGGCCCGCAAGATCCTGTCAATGTTAGCCTGTAATATGTATTATAAGGAGATGGGACAACAGCTCACATCGATTGAATTAAACATTGGCGTTGCGGTAATCAGAATGTTCGACTCAAATCTTTGCTGGCTCAAAATTGTCCAGATCGCTGTTTGTGTGTTCTTCACGCGGTGGGCCTCGTCTAGGACAAGGACATTGAATGCGGACGTATGATTTGGCGACACCCAGTACTCGATGAAATCTTTGAGGATTTCACTTCCACTGTCATCGTATCTTGGTGGGTCATACGAGACAGCCGGGCACAGCTCTGTGCGCTCAAGCTCTGCAGTTCTCTCGCGGTGTGTTTCGTACGAGGAAAGAATCACCACCATGCGGGCATCAGGATTCTCCTGATCAAAGATATATCGGAGGTACTGGGGTGGAGACTTGTTCCTCATCTGCTTCGACGTTAACCGGAAAGTGCCAACCTCCTTCTGGAGGGTTGGGTCACCATGCGATAGAATCACACGTAATCCTGGCCAGTATTCCTTGGCTTCCTTCAGCCACTGGGCAACAAGCGGTGCAGGTACAAGTATCATAGAAGGCTTGTTAACCTTGGAGATTAAGCATTGGATCAGCAGTGCGAGGAGAGTTTCTTTAGTCTTCCCAAACCCGGTGCTATCGGCAACGATTGAACCATAGGTCTGGAGATCTGTGAGCTTCTCCGCAGCTTTGATGGCTTTTTTGGCTCGATTGCTGGTTGCTTCAACCCCACATGCCTTCAACAGAGCCCGCCCGTGAATGTGCCCGTTAAGTTTCAAGAGAATCCCAACTGCTGCCACTATCTGGTAGTGGAAAAATTGGCAAGTTGTTTGAGCTGGGGAGACGAGACTGGATAAATACTGGCCTGGGGCACCTGTGACTTCTGTGCACATAAGCAACTCAAGGGAGAGGTCCAGATAGGGACCGACGCGCTCTTGGGATCCGGATGATGCCTGGTGGATGGTGTAATAATCCGCGTCGTCCTAGCTGTGCGTTAGTGGAATATTTATTTATGAGTTGATTTGTTTGCATGACTTACAGTCTTTTCCAGGAGGTCTTGTGCTTCGTCATGTGTTAGCATGTTGGCACTATCGAGGCCATTCAATTCCTCTTTTGAAGCCACGGTAAGGCGGTTCGGCGCCACACGAGTTAGTGTGCAATTCTCTGTAATTGCGTTGATGGTCTCTTTTCGCCACTGCCGGCGACCGTCGTCTGTATCAACATCAAACCCACTATAGTAAGCGAGCTTTGTTTCTTCCGACTGGAAGTTTCGCGACGGTGCGTTGCACGAAGACGATACTCCAATGAACTGGGCGTACTCGAGGCTCTCATCGAAACTTGATTCGATCGCCTCGGTAGTTTCCGCGGGATCCAAGAGAGCCTGGTCCTCTTCATTGGGAGCTGGAGGATATTGAATCCGCTCTTGTGCCATTTGTCGGACTGCAGGGAAGATGTAGTCGGACTCGAACAGAGGCGCCTCATCATCTTCCTCGTCAATGGCCTCAACCTCCAATGTAATCACGAAGTCTGAATTCTCATCAGAATCTCGGAAAACTTGCTGGGTATCACGCCAGCGCGCCCGGCGTATGTCAATTCCTTTTTTCATCTTCGTGTCACCAGAGACGTAAGTCAATTTAAAACCTTTGACACACATCCTGATATTCCCGCAGTTGAGTAAATGCCGGAGGTAATCCCTAAAGCTTTCTCCTGATTCAAAGCCAACCGGGTCTCGCTCAAGAAGCTGGTCCTCGGGTGGGGTTGCAAAACCGCGAGTTTTGGCATCTTCCAAGACACATGCAAGGGCATCTGATCCGTCAAACTGCCGATACTCATTCCACACCACGTGGATATCCACGCTTGGGAGCAATATATCGGCTTCTTCTTCGGCTGTCGCGGAATCATGATTCGGTGGCGATGCTTCACGGGATGATGACATTGCCATTGCCGCTTCTTTCGCTTGTGTGTCCATCCAGTGAATGCGTGTAGATGATTGGACTAGTTTTCCACCTTCAAGTCCGTAGACAACGCGCTGATGATACAACGACTTTCCTTTCTCGTCTCGATCCTTAGGCATGAGACTGGAAAGATATTTCATCATCTCCCATGCCCGGTTGTATGTTTCCAACTCCGTCTCCCCATGATCAATCAGTGGGCCGAATAGTGGTGCTGGGCTGGTAACAGGCACTTTGGAGGGCATTTCCACGTCAAAGTTCGCGGCAAAATCCCGCATAGCCGATGAGTTCCTCTCCTTTCTATCGTCTTCAGAAAGAAGATTCCATTCCTTCCAGAGAGCTAGAGCCTTCAGAATTGCCCAAGCCGCTCGATTCTGCCGATTGTTTTGCGAGGTTTCTTTACTTTGGCGTGACGGTCTCGGAAAGTCTCCCTCAACGGGCCACGCCCCGAACGGGTCCTCAGTCTCAGCGATTCGATTTCGTTCGCCCTTGTTGTCCAATATGGCAAACACTGGCCCTTTTGATAGGTTCTTTGCCGGGCCTTGAAACGACGGCCATGCTGCCATTATCGGAAACTGAACAAGAGCTTTCCTTAGCTCTTTTGCATGAGAAAAGCCAAGGTATGCTGCCAGCGATGTCTCTTTATGCTCCAGGGAAAGCCACGTCGAAGGGTGTTGAAAAAGGCTAACTGGTCGAGCCTTTTGCGCATTCATTTCCTTCGGTGATGCAGCCTCAGGAGCGGTTGAGGAATCATGTTTCTAGATGTCACATTAGTGCAAATAATCAATATTTGTGCACACGAATGGGGTCACACCGGTCGTTTGGCCTGCGGGGACGATGAAGGCAATGTCCGCTTTTTCGGTGTAGTAGAGGTTTCTTGCTGCCCATGCTTCCCAGGAGCCTGCTGTTCAAAATAGTATCAGTGTGAGCCATGCAAGGAATATTGTTTCGACCCCGTACCTTCTCCGTGCTGGCCACCGGTGTGGGAGCAGATGACTTTTGCTGCCCATGCTTCCCAGGAGCCTGCTGTTCAAAATAGTATCAGTGTGAACCATGCAAGGAATATTGTTTCGACCCCGTACCTTCTCCGTGCTGGCCACCGGTGTGGGAGCAGATGACTTTTGCTGCCCATGCTTCCCAGGAGCCTGCTGTTCAAAATAGTATCAGTGTGAACCATGCAAGGAATATTGTTTCGACCCCGTACCTTCTCCGTGCTGGCCACCGGTGTGGGAGCAGATGACTTTTGCTGCCCATGCTTCCCAGGAGCCTGCTGTTCAAAATAGTATCAGTGTGAACCATGCAAGGAATATTGTTTCGACCCCGTACCTTCTCCGTGCTGGCTACCGGTATACGAGCGGAGCCACTTCTGGTCGTGCGTGCCATGGTTTTGCATCAATAGCGAAAGTATTAGAGGGAGATATGAGACCGATTCGAAGAATGCGCAGATTAGAGTTGATCAAGAGGGGATGTTAGGGAGTCTACTCAAGGCAAAGGATGGCAGTGATATAGAGGTGTGAACGTACCAGGGCCTGCGTAAATGAGAGCAATCTGAACGATGAAGTGAGAGCAATATCAATGATAAGGAGACTAGAGTTGATCACGAGTAGACGTCGGAGGGTCTGCTCAAGGCAAAGGAAGGCAGTGATGTAGAGGCGTCAACGTACCAGGGTCTGCGTAAATGAGAGCAATCTGAACAGTACATAGGGTGTAGAGTTCACTATTAGATGTCACCTCAGCATGTGCAGCGAGGTTATACAAGGCTAGTTGTGCACAACTGACAAAATGAGATTAGAACCGAGTATGTACTTAGAATGTGAGCGACATGTGGTGGTTGGGGTAGGATGGATGCCTTACCTGTGGAGGTGGTGCTGTGAACTTGTTTGGGTCGTGTTTTTAGATTGTAGTTAACTAAATTAAGCTGGAGAACTGGATTCTGAGTATCCTCTGAGCGATGTTTGATGATATATTTACACAGTTCTACAATATAAATTCAACCCCATATGTTACATCGGTATGATGCTGCGGGGAAGAAGCACGATAAACAAGGCTTCTAGATGATTGAAAGAACCTTACGTGTGGCCATATCCAATAGTCAATGCAGATGATGTCTTTGGCTAACTCATAGAAACTTGACAAGTTATAGCTCCAGGGGTGTGTGCAAGGTGATCAAAAGGATGGAGGGTTGGATTTTCTGATGCATCGCGTTGTCCACGGGTGGTGATGAAAATAACGAACGTTTGAATAAACTCCCCCACATATGACATATGACATATTAAAATACTAACAGCAATGAGAGTATGTTCAAAGATGAGAAGAATACGTAAAGCAAAAAAAAAAGACACAGAAAAAAAAAGATAGACATAGCATGTCCTGGTTTCGATCCAGGGTCCTGTTGTGATTGTTAGTTTGATGTTTGTGGGTGAAATTGTTTGCGGTGAAACGTACCTCCGGGTTATGAGCCCGGCGCTCTTCCCCTGAGCTAACATGCTGATTGGTTGAAATTACATGGCTTCAGTAAAAGTTATAGAAACAAAATGATCTTATCCAGATATGAGATGAAGTTATGGATGAACTTGGCTGAAAAGCAACCCTCCACATATATACTCTAATTAGCTGAAGCTAGTTTATCAATTTACAAGAAATAGTAGAATGCACACGACTTATACGGCTTAAAGAATTGCATCATTACAACAAGCAAGTAGTCTCAGTTTGGAAGATAAGCCTCAACTTCAATCTCTAGATGGAGACCTGGCATCACGAGCGCGGCAACATACACCCCAGTCCACGCCGGGCGGGTCTTCTTCAAATACTTCTGAGCTGCTTTCCCAATACCGGCCGGAACTCCTTCTGCTGCAACCTCGTAGGTATTGATCTATAGAGAAATTGATCAGTCGGTATTCCCACCTAACTTCACATTCAACATAGTTATCAAACCTTATAGACATATTCCCACGCATCATCTCCCAAGCCAGCAGCCTTCAAGGCACGCTCAACATGTTCGAATGCGATGTCGGCTTCCTCCTCGGGGTCTGTGGGGATGGAGCCGTTATCTCGAATTCCAAGTTGACCTCCGATCAATACGCGACGAGCATTTGCGGGAATGATCACAGCATGGGAGAGACCAAAATGCTCCGCGGCCTGCTCACCAGCTCCTGGCCAGTTGTAGAATCTCAAGCCGTGGGAAGTAAGCTTGGAGCTGGTATATTCGGAGCCGTAATTTTCCGCCATTGTGAAATCTATGTATTTAGGAACGTTGAGCAGGCAACTTAAAGTAAAAGACTGAACTAATCCTCGACAATGATATATATTGGACTTATATACTCCTAGAGGATATAACCAACCATCGGATAAATAGGCAATTCGCTGTCGAATGGCCGTTGTCTATCAAATAAGGATTAAAAGCTGATTGGTCCGTCAGTTGATTAACATTGAACTACGGAGTACTCCCCACGGGGTACAATAACTCTGCTTTGGAGACGCACCTAGCAGCCGGAGACATTTTTTCAAAAGTTCTTGTAAGCAGGCAGCACCCCTGCGTGTGTTCAATTTGGTATTTGGCCCCTGAGAACCCTGGATTTCGCCAGTTTGAAGCTAATTCCACATTCTAGGGGGTATTTGTAACCATCAATGCAGATGAGCCTTGACGTCGCGCATTACTAGATCAGTCTTGTTTGGTCCTACCTACGGATTTGACGAAACACGTGTGGTTCTGAATGGTTTATGAGCATCCTTCAATGAAGGCGCTTCTATGCTCAAGACGGCAAGGCTAAGGGCTAACTAAGGCCTCTGATTTTGCAAATTTTAAGATGGTATTTCAAAAATAACTTGTCAACATCTCCAATCAATATAGGGTGGAATGTTATGCAAAGTGAATTCTACATCATCGAAAGAATGTGGGTCGGGCACATTGTTAACATGTCCCAAGAGAAAGGTATCCCAAGAATTGCCATGTTGTCATTTATTCGAATAATCGAAATAATAATAAACTCCCTAAATGTGTTTATTCACTTGGCTGATGCGCCATCTGGTTATCCTACAAAGTTCAACGTCGCACTTTCCCAACTTCTGTCCGGCAGCTAAGCCCCTGTAGTTCATGTCATGATTCTCGTCCGTATCGGGAAATCGCCGCACATTCCTTGTTCAAAACGCCCAACCTCTTTTTGTGACCGCCCGTTGCCACCAACCTTCCCTTCGTGATACATATCCTGACAACGGAGACAACATCTCACTTGATGTGTTAGAAGGTCAGACAATCGAGTATGGAAAATATGATTTGGAAATGCTCGCGACGGTACGCCACTGCCAAATCAGGAAGCAGTTGTGATTCTGCATAAACAAGTGGCAATATGAACCTCATTGTGGATGCCCGGGGCTGAAACGTCAACTGACCTCCTCAATCGACTATTATCTTCCTCCACAACGGCTGCAGAATGATCTACGACGTCGACAAACGGCCATTCCATCATCCCACCGAGGGCCTGAATCATATGCTCGGTGTCACCTCGCATAGAACATTTTGCAAGTCACTTGACACCAGACACACCGGATTTTCGGCAACATCTCTCGGTCTAGTCCCCTGATCGACGCAAAAAGAATCATATACAAATCCATCCAACTCTCTTCTTGATCCACTCCTTCTGTCAACCCGTCTCCACGCCACTGTCTAGACTTCGGAGTACTCCTAATTGGGTTCCAGAAGCTCGTCATTAATTGATTCTGCAATATATACGTGCCCGGAACGTCGCCGATAGTGTGTTTTTACACTCCCCATGACTCGTCGTGTGACCCTAATGGATATGTGGAAGACGGTTTAGCTCTTCCGCAGTTACAACACGTCTTGAACCCCATCGATCAATTCATAGTCCATAGACTCGAGGCTATATTAAATGCAATCATCCACAAGGATGTACATTACTTGCTGCATGGTGTGTAATTTGCCAGCTGGTTGGGGTTTCTAAATGAAATGGGGGAAATTAGATCCTCGCTGCAATGCTTATCAATATGTTGTACAGAGATGGTGGAAAGGGTCCGAGTCGAAACTAAATGCATTGGTAAAACAATGGACATGGAGCCGGTTTACTCGTATGATTTTTGCAAAGATGGAACAAGTTACACGGGATTATGGTGAGAAACACTGCACAAAGGTTACTCGCTTTATGCAAGACACGTAGCACGGCGTGAGAAAGAGAGTGAGCCCCGACAAAATGACCGGATCGGCCGGTTGACAACTAAGCTAGTGGAGACTAGATGAATTTTCTTGCAGTAACATTTTCATCTCCCCATGGGACACATCTAAATCCAAGGAGAAAAAGGATTAGCGGGCTCGGCGGTTTCGAAGAGAGTTGGGGTGGGATATGAACCCGTTGGGGAAGGTCAGGAAACGTCAGTCCAGGCACAGGATATTATTGGAAATGGTCATAGAAACGGATACGGAGGACCGAGGATCACCCAGCCAATCATATCCTCGGCATCAACTTAGTGGCAAATCTCGGGCATTCTGCTGCAATCGGACTCACCGGGAAATATCTTGGGAAGAGGAACAGGTCCCGAGTGGGTCACTCCGAAGCTTAATAGTTTGCAAGTAAATGGGTACAATTTCACTGAAAAAGTGAGTTGCGATGTAAATATCTAGTATAGCACTTAACAAAGGATTCATCACTTGTCAATTGGTATTTCCTGAACTCCTATGCACTCCTCCTCCACTCAGGTACATCATCCGAGTGAAATACGGCATGCCGACCGTATCTCTGAAATGTGGGACCACTGACCAATCATATCAACTCGGCTCGGGAAGTTTTTCGGACCATCGTCGGCGATATATGTAAAACTCAAACCACCCGGCAATTGTCCGAAACATGAATCCCTTTTGGTTCCGACGCCGTGTGTAGGAATATCCACGCGGTCAAAGCGTGCCTCAGAAGTTGAAGCACAGAATGAAGAAAGGGGAATTAGATGTAACAAGAAAGAATTGGAGACAATATTGATGCAAAATTTCTTCCAGTGATCAGAGCAACAATCCGATCCAGCATAGGAAGAAGAAAAAGTCTCAGGCACAAGTGGTTCCACGTAGTTTTCGTTGTACCCACTTACCTGGTGTTCCAAGTCATTCATTTGATCAACAGATCCTTCCTCGGACTTTGTGCTTCCAGCATAATCGATCACATTACTTGGAATTACCCTTCCCCACTCCTCCGTATAATCCCGCAGCCCCGGTTCTTAGCAAATTCTGGAGTCCGGAGCATGACGCGCCTCGGGCGAATTTTGAGCACGAACGTTTAAATATACCGGAGAGGGACCCAACCCCGTTTTATTATTCTCTCCTGGACACGTTTCCTCCCTTCACCCTCCACACAACACACAATATGAAGTCCACCAAGAACCCTCAGCCAGTATCGGCTTCCCATAACGAGAATGTTCACTCACTTGACACTCCCCCAGCCCACGAAACACACACGACAAAAGGTCTAATTGTCGGAGGAAAGCACCGGAACGAACTTTCCGAAGAGCAGACCCAGCACTACGACAGCAGCTTATTGCAAGAGGTCGACGTCGATCTTCCCCTTACAGCCACCAAGCCTGTGCAGCACAATGGCCAAGAATTCATCGTGCTTGACTTCGTGGATGGAGACAAGGAGAACCCCTTCAACTGGGGTTCAGGCCGAAAGGCCTTCATCAGTACCCAGCTTTGCCTGATGACACTTTTCATCGGTCTCGCCACAACAGCTTACAGTTCCGGAATTGGAGGCATGGCAAAGGATCTCGGAACCACCGAGTTAATCGGAAAGCTTGGTCTATTCACCTTCAACTTCACTTGTGCAATTGCTCCCCTTTTCCTCGCTCCTTTCTGTGAGTTGGCCGGTCGACGAGTCATCTACATCGGTGCCTACGTCTGCTTCTGTCTTATGTTCATTGGCCTCGCCCTAGGCAAGAATATTGCCACCATCCTTGTCTGCCGTGCTCTGCTCGGTCTGTTCGGTTGTGTTGGCACAATTCTTGTGGGCGGCACGTTCGGAGATATGTACACACCAGAGCACCGTGCCGTTCCTATGGCTTGTTTCGCCTTCATCGCCATCCTCGGTACAGTCGGTGCGCCCATCTACGCTGGCTTCATCGACCAGGCTCTCGGCTGGCGCTGGCTCGAGGGTATCCAGGGTTTGGCCAACATTCCCCTTGGTATCGTCATTACCATTTGCCTCCCCGAGACTCGCGGCAGTGTTTGTCTTGCCAAGCGTGCGAAGGCAATTCGCCAGGCCACTGGCGATGAGCGTTTCGTGACCAACAACGATATCGAAGCCCCCGGACTCAAGCACATGTTGCACAACTCCTCTGTCAAGGCTGTGAAGATGCTCTTCACCGAGCCCGTCGTCTTCGCCTTCGGTCTCTGGATCAGTTTCGCCTGGTTCCTGACCTTCCTCTTCCTTTCCGTCATCCCGATCACCTTCCAAGAGAAGCGCGGCTGGAACGAGGGAATCTCAGGTCTTCCCTACATCTCCCTCTGCCTCGGAACCACTATCGGATTTGGTCTCCACTTCTTCCAAATTCGCAAATACAAGTCCCTGAGCGCCAACCCGAACATTCAAGTCGCACCCGAGGCTCGTTTGTATGGTGCCCTTTGCGGAGCTGTCTGGCTGCCCATCGGCTTGTTCATCTACAGCTTCACCCAGTACAAGGGTCTTCACTGGATGGGTCCCGTCGTCGGATTGGCCCTGATCACCATCGGTATCTTCTTCATCTTTGAGTCCTGCTACAGTTACACGGCCGATTGCTATGGAGAACACTCTTCCTCTGCCATTGCCGGTCAGGGTTTCATGCGTAACACCCTCGGTGCTGTGTCGCCCCTGTTTGCTTCCCAGTTCTTCCACAACATGGGTAGTCAATACGCTGGATTGTTGTTGGCACTTGTCGCGACTGTCTTGACCTTTATTCCGTTCATTCTGTTCAAGTTTGGTCCTGCACTGCGTGCTCGCTCCAGACTTGCCTCTGCTACTGTGAACGGCTCTGACTAATTGTTTTTGTATTTTTCTGAATTTTGCATATCAGCACGCATGGAACATAGTATTATTATAAGTGTATATACAAACTACCTTTGAGGCCTCCTAGCATTTTGGAGAAAAAATGAAAGCCTTCCTTATGAATTATGGACAACGCTTTGAAGAAGACTTAGACCGCTAAAGAATTTCTCAAGTATTGTGTAGATCCGAGTAGTGTAAGAAGACAGCGCATGATTGTGTGGGCATTTTTGTGGCTAGACAATACAAGGATACTCGGCATTTGTGACGTCTTTTTGAATGTCTGTTTGAATGTCTTTTTGAATGTCTTTTTTGTAGATATTTTACCCGCCTTCTTCGGTTTCAAAGACACACAACAGAAGAAGGTGGAGAAAGGCTTAATTTGCGAAACGGACTTTTCTATGTATAACATTTGATCTCTAGGGGAGTAGACGTAGAAAGTAAGAAGGCTACAGATCGGCGGGGAGACTTTTGGAATATATAACACGATGTTAGTTAGTGGCTCTTTCATTAGATGGAGCGGTCACCAACAGATCGAATGATTGTTAGTATCTACAAAGTTCAATGTTGATATTCACATACGCAGTCAATGGTCCGCAGATCACTGAGCAAGCATCGTGGTATACACGAAGAGCCTTCAAACGGAAATTCTGGCCTTCGGCAACCGATGCCGGGGACCAAGAGGACGGGAGCGGTGAGTACCAGCCTGCTGCAGAAAAATGTGCAAATTCAGCAGGGCGGTGTGTCTGAGCCTAATTTGCCTCCCGAGTCATCCATGGATCGGTGATTTCCGATTTCCGACCCATGATCGCTGTCCCGATCGCCACTAACGTTACTTGGCCGCTCAGATCCACGCTACAAACATCAGAAAGCATTTCATGATCGAAGATGTCATCTTGGACATAATTGGGAAGAGGTCTTGAGTCTGTCTATTTGGAATGGCTGTTAGCTTTGGCAATAGACTTCTTCAGTGATATGAGGACAAGAATAGCTGGCTGCTTGTACAGCCTTATGATGTCTTTCAGCTAGTCTTTTAGTTGTTCATTTTAGGCCTTTCTTTTCGTAGATATCTTGTTTAGATAGACGACATCAAAAGGAGCAAAAGGGCATAATTTGTGAACGCGATTTTTTTACATATATATAACTGAGAGAGGGCCTAGGTGATCTACTATAAAAATGTAGAGGACACTTGAAAATCTCTATGTTGCGAGGGGAAGAGAGAGAGAAAAATTATCTACAGCCACAAACTACTGGGAGCAAACTGGAAGTGTCATGTGCTAACAATAACCTGATCGACTGCCGTCGAAGTTTGCAACCGGCTTGCTTTAGCTTTGGGGGGTAGCTTTTGCTTACGTGTGTAGCGGGACAATTCAACCACTTCAAACTCTGGACCGACCTCGTAATGGATCTTGTGAGACTGTTGGAGAGGGATGTAGTAGTCCCCTAGCCTTTGGCAGATCATGTGGCTACCATCGTTTGCCTCAGACACAGTTAAGATAATATTTGCCTTAGGTCACTTTGCCTTGTCAAGCAAGCCTCATACCAGGGCTGAACTGAGTAGAACCCAATTGTCACTGCTCCGCAGTCAGCATATCATTCCAAGGCTGGAAGGGTAGACCTGGGGCTACGGCCCCCGGGGCCCTGCTCTACACTTGTATAAACCCTGGTTGGGTTGGAGATGCAACCTGGGGGCCATCCTATGGGTGGGTGCCCCTGTATCTTTGATTGGATGGTCTCATTTTGGTACGAAATATTTTACAAAGAAGTTGAAGGGATACGTTCCTACATACTGCATACCTATTCGGGCCTTGACTTCCACTTCTAACC
Organism: Penicillium expansum; assembly: GCF_000769745.1. Classification (NCBI taxonomy): domain Eukaryota; kingdom Fungi; phylum Ascomycota; class Eurotiomycetes; order Eurotiales; family Aspergillaceae; genus Penicillium; species Penicillium expansum. The sequence goes on from NW_015971399.1 coordinate 127,256, forward strand.
TTGTTGTGGTGTTGGGCCATTTTGTGCGGGGTAGACCTATGTAGTCCTCACCAAGAGACCCTAGCCCCTGCAGGTGTAGACCAACCATTCACAAAATGACAACGACACATTTAGAAGTCAGATCTGTACTATATACATCCAGTTTTCTATGTCAAATTCAGCTGATTTGTGTGGGACTCTAGGGTTGAGAATTGACAATTTAATACTTGTACCATCTACGTATGAACCCCTTAAAACAGGCATACTTCTATTAAGCCGAGAATTTCTGTTGGGCCATGCGATGGGTCTCTGACAAAGATGGGGTAAGGAGGCGTGTGGATCTCCCGTGCCCCGCCCCGTCCCGCGAAAAAGCCAAATAACGCCAAAAAGCCAAGAAATGCATGGATGCATCCATGGATGCATCCATGGATGTAACCCTACTTACTAAGTAGGTTTTCTTACGTACAACATACATGGTACTCCTTACAGCTTACCCAGGTGGCCTTAATGGGTATAGCATAGTTACCACGCGATGGCTTGATGCATGCAGGCAGGTGGGCTTGATGGGTTAGATCAGCAATAACTAATGTGGACACTGAGAGGTTTCAGGTAGTTTAGGGAATAAATGAGAGATGTGTATTGAATAAAGTATATAATGACGCCGGTAGGTCTAGTATCTGACCGCTACAAGAAACAATCTAAGTAATGACAATCTAGGTAATGCAGGTGCATAACCAACAGATATGAATGATATTAATGTTGTCTTCGTTTCCCAGCTCTCCTGCATATTTGGATCACGCACATATTAATATATTGGACAAACTTGGAAGCTGGGCAGCCTTGGGAGCCCAAACATCAGGCGTGAGACCTCGGGGCCCGTCTTGGCTGACAACATTGTGTTATCCTCTTTCCTTGACATTGGGGTGACTCCTAGTTTCTTGTGCATTTCATTGGACAATGCTAGGCACTTTGCTGTACTTGATAGATTCAGTGGGATATGTATTTGATTTCTCGGTTGTACGCTCAAGATTACTGTTTCATAAGCTACACCGGAAATGCAATGTCTACATCTAATGGCTTCGATTGTAATTGCTTGACCCATCATTATCTTTCACTATAGAAAAACAAGTTTGCCACTACAGGGTTTGGCCCCCATGGCTCTTGCAGGCTTATGCGCATGAGCTGCCTCGTATAGGAATGATCCTCATACATTTTTATTCGTATTCCGAAACTGCCAAGTTTGATCTACGCATATACTTACTATTCGAGTAACCATATACGCTTCTATGAGCAGTTTCTTCTTCAGCTCGGGGGCCTAGAAGTGTCGTCCGATCAAATCCCTGCAATGCAACCTCGACCCAAGGCGGAATTGTCGATTTCGAGGCGTAGTTTGGCACATTAGGCGTCCAACTTCAACAATCAAGACGACTTGGCATTTGTTCTGAGGAGGTATAAATACATCGCCATATCCTGCAAGAAAGACGTGCTCTTAGACATCAAGCCTCGCTAAACTATAACCAACCTTAACTAGACAACCTTGTTCAAAGATATAACGCCCCTTTCACAATGAAGGTCACTGCTATCCTCTTCACTCTTATGGCTGCCACTGCCGTCAGTGCTTCAGTCTTGGATAAGCGAGACACCTGCGGAGCCGGCTATGATCCCGCCCAAAGACGCACAAACAGCCCTTGTCAGGCATCGAACGGAGACAGACACTTTTGCGGTTGCGACAGGACCGGTATCGTATGTTAATATATCAAAGTTGGAATACTAGATTATGTTTGCTAATATATACTTCCGTGATAAGGTCGAGTGTAAGGGCGGAAAGTGGACAGAGATTCAAGACTGTGGCAGGAACTCATGCCACGGCGGCACCGAGGGTGGAGCCAAGTGCTAGAATGCGAATATGGAGGGTACTGACGATGGGAGTGGAATGGTGTTTTGACCAATCTCTCACCAGAATGATAGGGGCAACTTAGAAACTTAAGTTTATTCACTTTAATGATGATTATACTAGTAACAGGAAATAATTATTTAGTTATGTTTGTAGGTTGAGAAGGTGTACAAAGACATCCAAAAATCAATAATTGAATACGTTGACGTAGTATGTATATGGCAGGTAAGTTGGTACAATTCTAACTGTATACTAGTTAATTAGTGAGGGTGGATCACTACCTAGGTAAATTACTGCTGGCAATATGAACCAATAATAACCTCAAAGGTGGCATATTAATCGCCCGTAAAACGCGTGATTTCCCAAGTTCAGTGAATTTTATTCGTACTTATTTCTCATTCAATGCCTAGCCATCAATGTCACCAGAATATTTCTGACTTCAATCTCATCGCATTTGACCAAACGACTCGACTCCGGGCGGATCTCTCATCCGGCAATCTGGAAGGAATCCGCTCTACACTTTCCGAATTACGATACAGTCTCAATGACGAGACCCTTCAAGCAAAAGCGGTGCCTCTACTTCGTGAGGCAGTAGAGAGATATTCATATCAACTAGTCGAATGTTTTCTCCAAAGTCATGTGGCTTTGAGTTCGTAGCTCGTTCTGAAAGCCACCATAAACGCATCATACCAAACTTTAGAAGTGTTCCTTGCCCACGGATGGGACATCAACGCGCCGGTTGACTCCAACACTCCCGCAGCTCTCACGTAAGTCTACCTCAACAAGTGGCTCAGTGGTTTACTGATGGACCCTTTCTCCGTAGATTCTCCTTCTACGATTTCAAGTTGACACAGTGGTTCCTTGCCTATGAAGCGGATCCTAATCGCCGATGTTATGAGCACACGGATCAGCCACCATTGTCCGTCGCTTTGGAGAAGGCACCATTCGCCATTATCGATCTTCTTCTCGACCATGGTGCATCTTTGCAGCATGGCCAAGTGATACATTATCCGGCAATGCGTGAATTGGATGATCGGTTAGAAGTTCTCCAGTATCTCTTAGACTGTCAACATCCGTTAAACGATATCACGTATCAAAATTGTGGTGATGAATATTACTTCCATATGTATAGTAGCATAGGTACTCCGCTTCATTATGCCGCCGGCAAAGAGCTATTGGATTCTGTCACGTTCTTGGTCCAGCACGGCGCATCGATCGAGATCAGAGAGCCTCTGGGTTAAATTGCTGCTGACTGGGCCAGAAGATACGGTCACTCGGCCGTATTTAATTTCCTCCAGCACAGTTCCGCTGGGAGTAACACAGAGGGTAACTTGCAGTTCACAGATGCTCCTGGGTGCCATTTCAAAACTGCCTCACTACAGGAGGTCATCAGAAAAAACGGATTCCGACTGGTTTAGCTACTTTCACGTTTATTCTTAGTGAGGGTTGATGGATAGGTTGGGAAAAGACAACTGCTTGCTGGCTGGAGTGCTAAATGTTACTTTCAATGGAGAAAGGTACTGGCCGTAACTTGGTGCAGCTGCAGGTTTCATACTGGAGACTCTCTTCGAATATAGTCAAAACCGCCACCCGAGGTTTTTTTCAATTTTTGTATTAGGCTGCATATGGTATATTTTAGTGTTGGTGCGTCCCAGTGAACGATAATTCCCTATTAACGATAAATTTTGATATTAGGTATATTTTGTATGGCGTCTACATACGAAGGTGTACCTAGGATACAAAATTCATAATATCCTTTTTTATCTCCTATCGAACTTACTATCGATGGCTTTAGACAAATACGCAGCCAAAAACATGGCTGTTGACATATATATGTCGAAATTATCGCATTTACTATATGTTTCGCGGTGGACCACTCGGTGGCGTGGGCTATTCTCTTTTTCAATAAGCTGGCACACTTCCTTGGTGGTCGTGTTCCGTAGACCCTCCTGGGGACTCGGGGGTTGACCGTGGTGTACTGACGAACCCGTCTCCATGACGAGGCTCCCTTATCTTGCGAGAGATGACCTGTGGTTCAAAGTCCTCCGCGGAGAATATTTTGGTCGGGCGTTCTGGGTTTGAGGGTTGGTCCGCCATCAGCCTGGGGTGAGTTGTACACGACAACAATTTTATGTCACAAGTCTCAGCCGCAACCAAGTAAACCTGCGTCCACTGTTTTTTCTCCTCCTTAATTGTCGTTGTTGATTGTGATACAGTACAGTTCCCCCAAACCAGTGTCCCCACCAGCGCTCGTCAATGTTTTCCTGAACTAATACCTAGATCAAATGAAGGCATGGGAAAGGTTCGTTAGGTTACTGATACGGTACTCTACGCCAACTGAGATATGTTAGCTTGAATTGCAATACTGTATGGGGTAGCTGGAACTTTCTACTAAGAGGTGCCACGGTAGGTAGTGAAATCTACGAGCTGAAATTCGCATCACCGGGCATAGAGGCCATTTCCCAGAAGAGATGACTATCCAGCAGATTAAACAGACTTTGCATATGCAAATTCTGGCTGAAATCACCAGCAGTCAAAAGGGCATCGTTTTGCGCCACATTATAGTTGTGCATGCTAATCCCCTCAGCCAATTCAGATGGTTGTGACGACACATCATTAAATTCCAATTCAGCCGCGCCCACAGATGCGTTCGCCATGTCGAAGGCTGGTTCCATTTGAAGTTCTTGTTGGTCGGTTGAGTTCAAAAGTTCTACCAGCGATTCCAGGTATGCAGAATGTAGGGCGACTGTATCTTGTGGTGATTGTATAGATTGTCCGATGTGCCGGGCAATAGCACGAATGAGATCGACTGCTGTCTTCTGGAAGGCTTCACCAATGATGCCATTTCCTGGGAGACAAAGAAGCAAGCATAAGAATAATGCTGCATTTGGGGCGAGTAAAAGAACAGCATCTGGAGCTAGTCTCAGGTCGCCCAGCGGAAAGTTCATCAAATGGCGCAAGGTCCCAAAAGCACCTTCCACACTACTTGTCAGCCCTGGCAGATTCTGTAGCGATACTTCTTGTGTAGTTGACAGGTCAAGTTCCATTGTGGAACTGGCTGGCGGGTTGTTGAGATCCACGGATGGGGACAAAGAAGCCATCAAAGCTTGGCGGAATATGGAAGAAGCCACATTGAGTCTGACACCACTCTCCCAAACGTTGATCAGAGTTGTGATATGATGGCTACCGGGAGATAAAAATTGCTTGAGGTTTGGACTATCCTCTGGCCGCTGACGTCCTTCGCCTTCAAGTTGATTGAGCCATTTGAATCTCCAAGATCTCAAGTCTGCATCCATGAGCTCCACCAGACACGGGAGCATATCTAGCGATTTCCTTTGAACCAAGTGACGCAGTCTATATTGTATACAGCGTAGATCGGCACTGCAACAAGCAGCAAAATCAAGCGGCAAAGCGTATGGCATTCTGAGCCAGACATTAAGGTCGCCAAGAGGAGGTGTTTCTTGATCACCCTGGTTCAACGAGCCTCTCCGCAGAAAAAAGAGGCTCTGCTGCCTGTTCTGCCGAAACAACGCAAGCCACGTTCTTTTTTGCCTCGTCATTCGACGCCCGTCAATACCACCTTCTTCCAAGTCCAGGTCATGAAGGATGCGAAAGGCGTAACCGCTGTGGAGGTACGAGACGTCATCATCTGCATCCTTCCAGCAGACTAGCAGGTAAAAAGCTTGCAAGGTCTCGATGGATCTGCTGCCCTCAGCAATGGCTTTAATCGCCAAATTCCGGGCTAAGCTACAAAGTCGGCTTTGCAGAAACAGATCAGGAGTGGAGACTATCTTCCCGTCGATAAAGTTTGCAAATTTGGACGAGCAAAAGAGAATCGAAGCGAACAGGAAGGAATTCCGCATTTGAACGCTATCGTGAGTATCAATGTGAGGGTCGAGAAGATACTCCCATTTTGCATTCAGCTGTATCATAAAAAATTCAAACAACGCCTGGGATACCTGAGGGCTGATAATTCCTCCCTTTATCGGATCTACAATAGTGTGACCCAGGGTCATAGAAGAGATATAGCTGGGCATTTTGATAGAGCCAACCGGTCGCCAGTCATCTTCATTTCCCTCGATGGGCACACTTATCTTCAAGGGTTTGAGAAGCCCAGAAAGCTTTAAAGATAGGAGTGGCTTCCGTTCTGGCTCAAACACGTCTTGATGTAGGCGGTTGATTGGAGTACAGCTGTCTGAATTCCCACTAGCATTAAATGAGGGGCTATCTCCCGAGGTGACGAAAGTGAACGGTGACCCTCTCTTCCCTTTGATACTAGCCAACGCGGCAATGATTCTTGCTCGAGTGGCATTAGTTATTACCGGTTGGGGGGGCTGCGACGGCACCTGCTGGATGCTGTCTGCAGAGTTGGCACTCTGGCTAGGGCCAGCAGGAAGTCGATTTGAAGGGAGAATTGTATCGCCATGGACATGTTTCTGTGGGATTCTTTGGGTTTGAGCTGAGGTGTTCCCATCCAAGGAAGGTTGATTGCGGTTCTCTGTAGTTTCCGGCCTTGGTCTTCCACGTTGGACATATGGCTGAACCCTCACTCTGGTCCTTTTCGACTGCGCAAAAAGGCATTCGGTGTCATTTGTTCTGCATCTATCACAACGATGCGACTGTTCAGAAACTAGACAGCGAACTTTGGCTTCCCGACACTGAAGACAAGCACTACAGGGATCGCATTAGCGCTGCACCGAGTTGACGCCTCAACCAATTAGTAAAGGGGTATGCACTTACATAGGTGCACGGCGTAGATTAGTTGGCGTAGAAGTGGACGGCGCCATTATTTGGTTTCATAAAGGTGAGTAGTTCACGAAGTTGTCACGCTCGAGCAAAAGATAAGCGAGAAGCTGCGGATATGCCATGGCCGAAGCACGGAGGCGCATTCCGGTTTCCCTGCGTGTCGGTAGTTCTGACTGATGTCACCGCCTGCTTCGTAGATATAGCTTATCTCAAAGGGCCCAGGATAGAGAATCCTACGGAGTAGTGTTTGATTATTGGAAGATAGTGATTTTTCTAGAAACTCTATTCCTGCGGATTGGTCACATTCCCTCAAGATTTTCCAAGTGCCGGATGGATGTTCCGTCCTTGGACTAGTAGCTGTGGGTGTACCCCCCATTGATAAGGCACTCTACCCTCGGCTTATGCATGAACGAACAGTAGTACCGGTCTTATCGTTGCTCTTTGGTCATGACTCAATGACTATTTATGGATTGCATATATGACTTTATCGCGGCACATTGAGAGCTTTCGACGATGGTTGGATATTTTTAGACGCCGCGCATAAGAAGAGGGACATTGACAAGGTCCAAAGTTCTTGGCGCCGAAACGCGGATAAAACCCGAGGTGCGGGGGTGCCAATGCACGTTTGGGAAAGTTTTACATCAACACTGAGAAATTACCAATAGTATGGGCTCATCACGAAAGGCAGACAGGAGGGTGGTAAACGCGTAAGTACCGAATCGGGGAGTGGTCCTCTTTATTCTAATCCCCATCACTAAGGCATGTCTTTGATAGCTGCTCCCGATGTCGCAAGCACAAGATAAAATGCACCGGGGAAAGCCCATGCAGCAATTGTATTCAACGTAACGCAACATGTCAATTTGAGAAAGAACCCACAAAAGTTCAAATTACCAGGAAGCGACTGTCAGAGTTGCACCACAGAAACCGTGAACTGGAGAGAGAGAATCTTGCTTTGCAGCAACGTCTGTCACACACGATGGAAACAACCACAACACCGCAGTGTCCAGGAGAAGATTCGCCGATGAATTCAACGACTCCCACTGTTGCAGACCCTGAATCGATGTTGATCCACAATGAACATAAGAATGTCAACATGGTAAACCCTCTATCCTCCGGGCCTCCTGAATATATAAAAGGTCCAGCCGGAAAGCTCTGTGAGCTCGTTCGTCCTTGATGGTACCTGCAATGTACTAACCAAATTCTCTAGATTACCTTGGACATACTTCGACTTGGTCTCTGACTATACGGCTCTTAAATCTGACACACGGAGCACTTTACAAATGCCCTTTCCCCAGTACTGCTCACCACATTGACTCTGTGATCTATGACTTAAAATGGAACGGCATGCGCAGTCAAGCAGTTCCCGATATCCGGGGTCTTCCTACAATCGACCATGCGCTATTTCTTATTAATGCAGCTAAGTTCCATACCGGGCAGATATTCCATTTATTCGATGAAGCCAGTTTCATGGACCAACTATATCGCTTCTACAAGAACCCAGTGGAGAACGTGCATACGGCTGGATTGTGGCTTCCGCACTTCCTAGTCATCATTGCTCTTGGCAAGGCATTTGTGGGAGCACAAAACCGTGGGAATATGCCACCCGGCTCTGAGTTTTTCAGGGCTGCTCTTATGATGCTCCCAGACTATAGCTTTTTGTGGAAGGAGCCTTCCGTCTCCGCAGAGATTCTCTGTGCATTTGCTTTGTACTTGCAGTCTATAGATTGGAGAACCTCCGCACATAACATGGTAAGTATTTGTTAGGCCCTTGTCTTGCATGACCGGTCTAAGCAATTACTTACCTTGGACCGGTCCGGAATATTTAGATTGGACAAGCACTGCGAATATTACAGGTTCATGGTTACCATACGGATCTTTCCACCCGATTCACTAATGAGCAAGAATTGGTGCGATGTCAGAACATCTGGTGGACTGTATATATCCTCGAGCGCCAAATCTCCGTGCTTATGGGTACGCCTCTTAGCATTAGCGACAATGACATCAATACCCCATTACCTTTGTTTCCTGATTCACCTCCGAAAACAGCAACCCTCCTCATTCATGTCAAGTTGTCGAAAGCTTTTAGCCGAATTGTGAATGGTATGTCAGCTAGCTGCTCCCTTCAAGATAAGCCCTAATTCCACAACAGCCCTCTATAGAGATACTGGGAATATGGAATCCACATTTGTGAAAAGCACACAGGAAGTTCTACAAAGAGTGGCGGACGTGGCCTGTGAGCTTCGGGAAAACTTCCCGGTACCTGACCAAGGAGCTCTGAGCGGCATCTCTCGAGTATCTGGATACTTGAATTTGTTATACCATCAGGTCAGTTTCCATTCAGTGCTGAAACCGCTAATTAGTGACACTATTCCAGTGTATCATGCTCGCTACTCGGCCGTTCTTGTTCATGCTGGTTGAAATTCGTGCCAAAGGAACAGACCCTCAGACCGAAGTTCCCACGCCTATTCAATTACTTCTACAAATTTGTCTCGAATCAGCAAAGAAAACCTCACAAATCTTGGGGTCTTTGCAAGACCAAAATTTATTGGGTATGAACTAGAGTCTCTTATGTGCCAACACAAGCATGTTTTCTAATCTGTCATAGAGTGCTTTTTGCCGTTCGATCTGGAAAGCGCCGTCTCCGCCGCCCTTGTTGTCACTATGGCTTCACTAGTCGACCTTCCATTGATTGCAAACCGAACGTCATATCTTGACTTATTGCTCTCTGTTTTAGATCAGATGATTGATCATGGAAACTTGATAGCCCTTGACAAAAAGAGGAAAGTCCATCAGTTGGAAAGTCTTTGTGTAAAGCTGAAAGATTATCCCTCGTCATCTCTGATCAATACCTCAGACCCTTTGCAGCTCGAACAAAGAAATTCGCAAGACGACAATTTGGACCCTAGCATATCGAGTGATGGACGTGATTCCTATTTAAGGCAAAACATCCATGCTGAGGGCTCAAGGAAAGATTTTGAAGAAGAACAAGAACAAGAAGACCTAGCTACCGATGCATGCAGGTGGGCTAACGACATTTCACCCTCTCGGTTGCTGGAAGCTGCCAACATGTTGGAAGGTGGGAGCTTACTGGATTGGGCCGACCTGCCCAGTAGTAGCTTTTTATTCGGGTTTGTTGGAGGGGAGTGAAATTTTGTTTTGATGTTTGAATATATATACTACTCCATATCAATGCAAACGATGCGGCTTAGGTAGTGCTTAGCTACAAGAAGGCAACTCTGTACTGTATCGGAGTAAGGAAGGTGCTTATAATTCCTAGAATCACATATACAAGCTATTCTTGCACCCTATTAAAATCAAATTAAGACCTGCAAAGCAAACCCAAGATCATATTCCCCATCGAAGATAAAACTGTCAGGCATCGTAAGAACCCTTCGTATCTACATCATCCACAAATTCCGTGCGGTCCAGGTAGCCGATGAGTCCTGCGCTATCAACCTCGTGCTGTTGCTCCCCCGAAACCCACCCATTCCCAAACCAACCAAAATCATTGCCATCATATGAACTTAGATTGTAGTCCTCCCATCTGACTTTCTTCAAAGCTTCCAGGGCATGTAGGCTGCTACCAGGCCACAATGCAGTGACTCGGCCTTTCTTTCGTTCTTCCAGTGTTGATCCCGGTGGCGAGGATTTGTACCAACTTGCGCATTCAGCACTGTAAACAGTGCGCTCGAAGTACTTCTCACAGAACTTTGTAAAGTTTTGAACTTGAGATTCTTTCGGCTCGACGAGTCCTATGTTATCATAGGTCATCCTCGAGATGATCTCTGCAACATAGATGTGAACTTGCTCCATCGTGATGAGTAGACTTCCTGCACCTTGGAATGAATTCGGTCCCAGAGATTGAAAGAAATTCGGGAATCCATTGGTCGAAAGTCCGAGATAGGTTTCTGGTCGGTGCTTGTATTTATCGCGTAGATTGACTCCGTGTCGACCGATTATGGGGAATCCACCTCCAGGGTTTGTCTCAAAGCCCGTAGCACAGACAATGGCATCCACCGCTCGGTGCGTGCCACAAGAAGTCACAACGCCAGTCTCTTCAATTGAAGCAATATCTGTTGTGATGACATTCACCTTGGGCGAAGTCAGAGCCTCCAGGTAACCTGGTCCCGGGGTGAGACGCTTGCAAAGTGGAGGGAAATCGGGAATCAAATGCTCTTGCAGTTCCGGCTTGTCCTTCAACCTGCGCTCCATGTCCGCTTGATATTGAGCCCGAGAAGAGGCCTGGAGAGCACTACTTGTTTGCGTCTTGGAGTATAGCGTCTGCAGCTCCAACTCCAGCCCTTTGCGGTATTCAATGTAAGAGGCAGGATTGCTTTGCCAGGCCTGCCTTTCCTCGTCGGTATAAGCAAAATTTCCTCCCTTGCCGTTTGTGCGTGATGATAAGATCTTTCCGCCAAGCTGGTTAGAGATCCAGGTCTTGCTGCGGACGTAATGGTCCATACTTTTGACCTTGTCCAGGAGAGCGGGCACAATCTGAATACCACTGCTACCAGCTCCAATAACAGCTATGTTTTTGTCCTATACATTATTGATCAGGCACTGAATCCGCAAGAGTGTTCTAGGACATAAACTTACCGTCATGTCATAACTGTTATCCCAACAAGCACTGTGAAGTAACTTGCCCCTAAAACTCTGGAGGCCAGGAATGGATGGCCACTTCCATTCATTCAACAGTCCAGTTCCCGTCATGAAAATATCGGCGGAATCTTCAAACACTGATCCGGTTTTCTCGTCGAAGATCTGCACAAACCATTTCCCTGTTGTGTCATTCCAGCGTGCTCCAACACAGCGATTCTGGAACTTGATGTTCTTCCGAACATCGTACTTCTGAGATACTCGGTTCCAGTACTCTCGAATTTCATCTGCGCCGGAGAAGAATTTGCTCCAGCCTGTCCAGGACTCGATGCTCAACTGGTACACGTGTGACGGAACATCTGTGTTGTTCAGCATGTTTCTTTTGACTGTGAAAGAAATGAACACTTACCACATGCACAGCCCGGATACTGATTTTCATACCAAGTCCCTCCTAGCTCAGGATTCTTCTCATAAATTGTCAGGTCCAGTCCAGGCACGGCTTCACGGAATTTAATAGCAGCTAAAATTCCCGAGATGCCGGCACCGATGTAGATAACCTTAAGAGGGCGTGGCTGGTTCACAGCTCGCTCTGAGATAAGCGGAGTGAAAGTCTGCTGCTTTGCTTCAGAGATGCCGGATTTCGGGTTGACCCTTTTTTCCTCATTTCCCAATCTCATGCTTTCGTCACTTGAGGAACAGACGTCTTCGATAGTGACGGTTGTAGGGTGTTTTTCGTTGACATCCTGCGAGAATGGCGGGATTGCAGAAACGGGGACGTTGCTCAAAAAGGTCATGATGAATATAGAAAGTGATTTCCTATATTTCCTATAATTTATCTATGCTCCCATGGGAAAATTTATACCAAAACTTAAGCAAATATAGGAAGATATCAGTATTCTCTCCGGATGGGTATCCGATTAGGTGTGATTGGTTTGACACTATACGCTAAGTTCGATCTTTGCATCCTCCCCCGCAAAACCCCTTTTCATCTTCCCATTCCGATCGATCCGAGGTACTGACTCGGATGGTCTGCTTCATTTTAGCTAATTATTGTGCTCTGAAAGTTCAACGGAAGGGCACCCCGACTATCTCACCTGGACTGATACCTCCTTCAGATCGCCACGTCTGGAGAGGATAATCCCAGTCGCGGTTCCATGCGGTCTTAGTGCATTAGTTCATTAGCGAGGTTTGATATTTACATATCAGAACATTGTAAAGGAAGTGGAGACTTTTTAACTTCTAGCGTTGCCCATTGGCTACCCCATTGTACTGAATACAGATATAGATAGATATGCCCAGTCCGAGGCACCGATCAAGTTCTTCCAATCAGAGATAGATGTTTTATTAGGTCGGATACCCTTCCCGACCGGTGTCTTGTCGTTCTGGCTGGCCCTCGGGTCTCTGGTAAAATTTCGAAGCTACTTAATTGATGATGACCCCACACCAACGGAGTTTTGAACGTTGTTTCTGTACAGCTTTATTTTCCAAGTCAAGGACCCCGCAGTGCCACAAACCACAACGCAGAACTTCATCAATATGGCCGTCGAAGTGAGAAAATATCATCTGTTACCTACAAATCTCATCCCCAACTCTCCCAGGCCTCTACTTCATTATAAGAACGTTTTGCCAAAGAATATCTACTCCTCACACTGCGACCCAGGCGAAGTTTGGCAAATTTTTACTAAGAATGGATGGAAAGTGAACTGGCTCTTTCGCTACAGTGACACGCAACTGTCCCACTATCATTCAAATGCGCATGAATGTATGGCTGTGCTTTCAGGAACGGCGAGCATCCGATTCGGCGTCGCCGACATGTCAGCAGACATGCACGAGAACACATATAACTCCGCTTGGGAGGAAGGAGGTCTCGTGCTGGAAGCCGAAGCGGGAGACGTGTTTATAATACCAGCCGGCGTGGCACACAAGACACATAATACTTTTCCCAAGGCCGACTTCGCGCTTTTGTCACCGGGGAAAGGACATGGTATCGAGGCTGATGATCCGAAAAAAGAACTATCCGAGATCAAACTGAATGGGTTTACAATGATGGGAGCCTATAGTGGAGGTGACTGGGACTTCATTGCAACTGGAGGGAATTTTGAAAGGGTGTGGGCGGTTCAGAAGCCGAAGTATGATCCTGTTTTTGGAAGCCATGAGATGGGGCTTTGTGCAAGGTGGCATGGAAGTAACCAGGAGCCCAAGGCTCGCCTATAAATGTCCATTGAGTGTATTTTACGATTAATCTTACCAGATTACTAATATTCATCCTTGCACCGGCATCGAACGTAGTATTAATTCTGCAACTGAAGTGGCAGACGGTTTCCGGTTGTACAAGTATACTTCACTATAGCTAGTCTATATGGGAAATATCAATCTAGGATATTGAATTCAAACTCGTACGGATAAATATAACAGATAATAGGAGTACCCCGCTCATCATTAAATAGATCTCAATTACTGAATATCTATAAGGGTGTGACATTGGCTTCACGATGGTGCTTCTAATATCAAGTATGCCAGATGCTGTGTACAATTTTGGGGAACAACATTGAGATGATATGATACTATACCTTTGTAATTCAGGAATTCCTTCTGAGAAAGGGAAATAAATTGCAAACTATGTTTGGTACTCCTTCGCCCTCTTGATTGCGGCAGAGACAGACGATTCAAGAATTGTTGAAAGTTGGCTCTCATGTAATCGCAATATCGCTTAACCTGTGATGCTTCCTGGAGCAGACAAAGACCACTGCAGTTGCTCAGGACTTGTTCCCGATAGCATCAAACTTGTCATTCCTCGAATACACTGAGATGCAATGGCAATGGCATGGTCTTTTAGAATACCTTCAGCGACAGCCCGCTGTAATATAACCTGCACGGCTGTCGTTGTCAATGCGTTGGAAAATGCACTCATACCAGTCGTAGCATCAAAGTAGTCATGAGTGACATGAAATACCCTGCCAACGGAGTTGAAGATCCACTCTGCTAGCTCTACCGCTTCTTTCTCTAGAGGGTTGCTGGTCTTGCCAATGAGGGTTGCTGATTCATATACCTCCGTTCCTATATGTTTGTTATCTCTAAGATACCACATACTCGCTATCCTATAGTTACTGACTATATAGTCAGCATCCTTTCCTAGTTTATATATCAACTCTCCTACAATCTATATATTGCACACCATCGTCTACCATCATAGATATCAATACCATAGTCGGTATTAGACGAAGAATTCGGAGGTCATCCGCCATAGAGGGTGCAGCAGTCTCTTTTCTATTTATGATCCGAGCTATTTCAGTTCGTAGAGTACGCGCAAGGATACTGATGATTATTTTATGCCTAAGCGATTTTCTCATTTCAGCTTCTGCGAGGACTTCATGGACTTTTTCTGGAGGGAACACAAAAAGAACAGCATCGGCATTCCTCACTGCTCCAGCATTATTTCCGCAAAAAAGGTCTGCGGGATCCAATCTGCCGTTGAACGATTTTTGAAGTTGGTTGTGTGCTTCATTATCGTTCAACACCACCATTGCTTTAGAAATTGGACTCCGAGACTTAGCAACCGATGGAAGCACAGCTCTAAGAAGGGCACTGCCAATGCGACCTGGCAAACTTGTTAGCGTTTGGATTTGGAAAAAAAAAGGAACGAAAAGGACACGAGGCAATGAAAAGGCATTCGCTAGGGTTAATTACTGCAGCCGAGAAAATCAAGGCGAAGTGAACGTTGAGTTGGAGCCATATTGGAGCAAAAATGGAGAACAAATTGATATCTCTAGGATACGCGAAGACAAAAAATTTAGAGCGGAGTAGCCTTTAGTATCACCGTTAAAAAAAATCTCCGACAAGGGGTCCGATGAGTTTCCCTAGATAAAAATGATCTACAGAGCATAGGATCTATTTATAGGTCTATTTTTGCGTAGGTCTTGTATCTCCAGTATCTCCAGTATTCTGACGTAGTAGGAACCGGAAGCCCACCTTTTTACCCTCCGAAAAATGCACCGCAGAAGAATCACTAAGAATTTGCTCGGTTAGTCTCAACTCGCTCTGCATAACAAATCTTAGGCAGTCGGAGGGGGTAGCCGAACCTCGGAAGCCATGCAGGAAATGGTAACACCCGGCATCAGATAAGGCCAATGAGTTTGACGGGACTAAGATATGACTACCTGCGCCCGGATATGGTGCCCGACTCATATTATCTCAATGCTCATCTTCGCCGGGCCGAGAAGTTCCCCCTCATGCCTCAAAACAATAAGAAACCACTCCCTGGTTCAGTTTTCCCTGAACTTCATTAGTATCGGAGTTTCAAGAATCACCATACAATTCGCATAAACGCCACAATGTCAACCGTGCAGTATCCAGAGCCAGTCAATGCCGATGGGGTATGTTTCTCCTGAAAAACATTGAGATGATGAAATTGACTGGTTATTAGCTTTCATATGAACCCGGATCGGAGGAAAGAAAGCTTCTGAAGACCGCTCTTGCAGAATTGGAGAATAAAGTTGCTGAAATCCCAAGCATTATCAATGGGGAACGCATTTTCACGGGTCGGAAGAGCAACCAAGTCAATCCTTGGAATCGATATGGCGCTCCATTAGCAGTATATCACGAAGTTGACGCGGAAACAATCAAGGCGAAAGCCATCCCGGGAGCCCTGGAAGCAAGAAAGACCTGGTCAAATACGCCTTTTAAACATCGAGCAGCCATCTACAGAAGAGCGGCCCACCTTGTTCAGTCTCCAAAATACCGATGGAAGATCCTGGCCGCGACTATGATTGGACAAGGGAAGACATGTGGACAGGCCGAAGGGGATTGCATCACTGAAGTTATCGATACTTTGAATTTCCATGTCCACTTCTGCGCCCAGCTCTACCAGCAGCAACCGCCTAAACAATTCGAATCCTCGTCGAGTAAATTGGATTATCGGGCCCTGGAAGGGTTTGTGCTCGCTGTCTCGCCCTTCAACTTTACGGCCTTGGGAGCGCACATTGCCTTCACGCCAGCTCTCCTAGGCAATGTCGTTCTTTGGAAACCTTCACCCATGGCGGTGTTTTCCAACTATATTCTGTACGAAATCATGGAGGAAGCAGGTCTGCCGAAGGGTGTGATTCAATTTTTGCCGACGGCCAACCCGCAAACAGTTGTTGAGCTCGCTCTTACCAATCCTCACTTCGCCGGTCTTCATTATACGGGCTCTTCGGCAGTCCTAAGATCCCTTCATGCTCAGATTGGCGCCAACGTGCATATCTATAAAAGTTTTCCCCGCATCGTTGGAGAAAGTGGAGGCAAAAACTTCCATCTTATCCACAACTCCTGCGCAGGTGACGTTGACTGGATTGCTTCTGCTGCAGTCCGCTCGGCATATGAGTTCCAGGGCCAGAAATGCAGTGCCTTGTCCCGAATTTACGTCCCACAGTCCATGTGGGATCAGGGTTCTTTGAGAGTGGCATTGGCCCTAGAAGCAGCTAAGATGACCCACGGTGACGACGTCAAACAGCTTCACCATCCTCTCGGACCTGTATGCTCGGAGGGCTCTTTTGAGCGATTTCAAAGATTTGTTCAGTCCGCCAAGGATGAAGGTCACGAATTGATCTACGGTGGCAACACAGATGGCAGCAAGGGGTATTTTGTTCAGCCTACCATCTTCAAAACCAAAGAAGGTGGCAATAATTCCGATTTGATGAGCAAAGAGCTCTTTGGACCTCTTTTTACAGTTCAGACATATGATGATTCCGCCCCAGGTGGCTTCGAAGATGTATGCGCGCTCATCGATGGCACATCCGAATACGCCTTGGCAGGTTCTGTCTTCGCCCGTGATAGACAGGCTATCAAAACTGCAGATGTGAAATTGAGAGATTCGGTCGGTATGTTCTGCATCAATGACAAAAGCACAGGTGCGGTTATTGGTGCGCATCCGTTTGGAGGAGCTCGTTCAAGTGGTACAAATGACAAAGCAAACTCAGTGAATGTTCTGCTGAGATTTTCAAGCATTCGCTGTGTGAAGGACAGTTATGTGACGGATAGCACCACTCTGTCTGCGTGCCATATTCCGGAATAGTTAGAGATCAATGGAGATAGGTAAAATATGTCGATTCAACAGTTGAGCCAATAACCTTTCGGAATCTTGAATTTTTTTTCTCGTAAATCAGATTTTACGATTCCTTAATAGTTCATCACTCAAGTAAAGCAATCCTTTGACCTTAGAACCGAGTGTGTTAATTAGACCTTCGTAAAGC
The DNA here is from genome assembly GCF_000769745.1 of Penicillium expansum. Taxonomy (NCBI): domain Eukaryota; kingdom Fungi; phylum Ascomycota; class Eurotiomycetes; order Eurotiales; family Aspergillaceae; genus Penicillium; species Penicillium expansum. Next base: position 144,698 of record NW_015971399.1, read on the forward strand.
CCACAAATGGGGGCCCAAGGCACAACCAGCAGTGGGCTATGGGCTACAATAGCTCATCATAGCTTATTAATGGGGTCTTATAGTCGCTGTATTTTACCCTTCTACTGTGTATTTAGAGTTTAAATCTAGGACAGAAAGTTACAGTAGCTATGTAAGTATATATTTCAAGTTTAAACAGAATCCAACAAGTAGAGGTCGAGATATCGCGAAAATAGAAGCTCGATATATATTTTCATACCATATATATATATATATATATGTGAGTACCACTATTGTCTAAGCAAACCCCAATAATTTAAAATTTAAACTAAATAACGCATTTTCTCGCGTATTTAAATGTGATATATAAATCTAACTAATTTTTAATCACGTATGAATCAAAATAATCAAATATCACCTTAATATAAGGGCTAGAAACGGGATCTAAATACAAGGTAATTAATTTTTCAAAATGTTTGCGTTGTTTAGTGCCAATTGGGCCCTAATTCAGCATATTGGCGGGTTAGGTTGGGTTGGGTTGGGCTATGGGCTTTGAGGGCTTTGCGGAGGCCTAGTGTCGACGGCCCCCACAGCACTTCTCCGAGAACAGCCTTTTGCGCTACACATTGCTCCGCTACGACTGTAAGGCATTGTAGAATGGACCCATCGCAATAGCAGTGTCGAGTCCACTAATAAACTTCTACCAGGTTGAAAATCTACGCAGATTCCGGCTTCAAGCTCGAAATAGTAGATGAGCTATCATTGTATATCCTTGACGACCCATGAGGGGGATGTGATACTAATCGATCTCGTCCAAATCCTTGTGCTATATGCATAGGGAAGATCGTGAGACACTTTCCAGAATCAGGATTTGCAAAAAATAATTCGGCTCCAAGTTATTCTTTTTACTTTCGTGAAATTGTTCGGACTGCAAATATTTGTCTTCAGTGGAGCTTTGGCAATCATCACATGATCAAGATAACGATCTTTAATTCATTTGATAAGTACATTAGATTTCTTAACGTGTAGAGGACATCTTTTTCGACTTCTCCGCCGCTGCTAGGATTGCACTTGTGAACGCTGAACGAATTCCAAGCTTTTCAAGTTCCAAGAGAGCTCGAATAGAGCATCCTCCAGGAGAGGCAATTTTTTCTCGTAGGACACTTGGATGATCTCCTGCAGGTACCAGTTTCATCATACCAATCGCACTGTTCACCACCAAATTCTGCACCTCCGGTCGCCTGACACCCTCGGCAACAGCAGCATCTAGCAATCCATCGATGGCAAGGAGCAGCAGCGAGCCGGCACAACCGACCAAGACTGCACATATATCAAAAGACTTCTCAGGAATCTGATGGGCCTCGCCGACCTGGCGAAATACCCAAGATGCAAGCTCGAGGTTCTCCTTGGTGGTGACGGGACTCGCGGTGTATAATGTCACAGCCTCTCGGATTCTAGCTGCCATATTGGGCATCGCACGGACAGACTGAAGCGACCTTTGACTGTTCGAGTCATCGCCATTTTCTCCGAAGGTAAGGCGGTTCAATTCAGCGATAGTAATGCCGGCCATGATGCTAAGGACAATTTTATCCTGCAAAGCCTCTTTGAATCCGGGAACTGCAAAGACGTCGGCTCTCTTGAAGGGCTTAAATGCCAATATCACTACATCTGCTTCTTGGATAGTGCGAATATTGTCATCCGCTGTGAAAACTGTGAGTCGCGATTTGTGATCAGAGAGGGCATTTTCGACGCGGGTTTGAGATGGCTCGGTTCCGACAGTGCAGATGAGGCGCTTGATTTGGAAAGCTTCTTCATCTTTTGGATCAAGAATACCAGTAGCAATTGCGGTTCCTAGGGTACCTAATTACCGACAAAGTCAGTCGTCTTATGCTTGAGCTGATGGAACGATATGATTCACTTACCACAGCCGATTATGGCAACCGTTAACTGATTGATGTTAATTCCCATCTTTGAAATAATCTGGAATAATTTAATTGAATAAAAAACACAATAGTTTCGACCAAGCCAAATATTTATCTATGCCCTCGAGATAATCTGCACCAGTCACACGTTTCGTCGTACTCGGACCGAGTCGGTTAAGATCTCGGCCCGGTATATAGATAAATAGACGGAGGCCCTACCCGAGTCTGGCGCTTATCGTGGTGGAACTACCGGATCACTGGATATAAACTGGCCAACGATTAGCAGGGCATAGCCGGGACTGTTTATCATGGCAAATATCTGAAAGTACATGCTAGCGACATTCACCAAATTTCCTTGTCTGACAAGGGCGTCCGGGTGGTCTAACTGATTATGTAATCTTCTATGATGTTGCGCCTAGCTACATGCCCTGTTGGAGAACCTGTAATGTTTTCATTCTGCGGCTGTACGGGTGTTCAATCCCTGGCTGACTCGTAGGAGTGGATTTTGCATGTAGTTACCAATCGCCATATTGCTTACATTCGTCAGTCTGGGATCGAAGATGAACTTTGTACTTTGGCAGAGCACACTCTATAAACACTTCACGTATGACGTATAACAACGAGGAGTCTAAGTTACTCCTCTCAAGTTTGCATGGTAACTTGAGTATCACATTAAGAAACTATGAAACACGATCTTTACATTTCAATATCACAGACCTACATCAATTTGTGAAAGGCAACAACCGACTCCGAATTTCACGACCCAGTCGAACTCTCTCTGCAATAGCACCGCCTCGTCCCGCTAGAACAGCTTTGTTCTCGGTGGCCCGTCTCGCTAAAAATGGCAGGCATTCTTTGAGGTCACCATAACTCATTGACTTAGGTATAAATTAGCATGAATGACATCGTTCATCGAGGGGAAGAAAAGTATGTACCTTAACAACTAGTGGAAATCCCCCCTCAGCCGTCAAAGACCCGGTAATCTTGTTGGTCAAGTCATCTTTCATACCTGCAAATTATTAGAATCATTACCACAAGCAATCCAAGAAAAATGAATAACTGACCATAAAGCTGCGCAAAGGCAATACTACCAGCAGTCTCACCGGATACTACAAGCTTGTTTGTATCGCCCTGGCGCTTGGCCATTCCATATTTCTCTAACAACTCGATCCCGCGGTCAATGCTGATAGAGTTGTGGGTGGCAAACACGACACTAATTCTGGAGTGACCAGTCTTTTGTATCTGCTCAGCTACAGTGGAGAGTGTCTTCTCAACCCCATAGTTGTAGGAGGCATCTGTTTCTGATTTGGTTTCCCAAACCGGCCCAGGACCCTCCCGTCCTTCTTCTTTCCATCTGGCAGCTTCTGTGACCATATAAGCACCTCTAACCTGTTTGAAAAGCAGCTTGTAACCCTTCTCATCCGCACGCTGAATCTGTTGGTCGAGAAGCTGGGGATATCTGCGCAGATAAGCCTGGAAAGAAGCTATACAAGTTGGGGGTCCTTCTGAGTTGTATCTTTGCATAAGTTCGTCGGTTAAAGAGTCAATCACAGGTTGATACCAAGTCTGCTCCGCATCAATCACAATGCGCACGTTGTTCTGTCTTGCCTTTGTAGCAATATTTTCCAATACTGCACGGAGGTTCAACAGCTCTTTCCGGTCCAAGTCTGTTACACTTTTGAGTGCCGCTTCCCAGTCACCATCATGGGGCAATCCCGGATACGGAACGTCTTTATCCAGGCCCTTCTCTTCTCTGGCCTTGAGAATGGCTCGAGAGCCATGGTAAAGCGCACTCGGGTTGGGAAGCAGACCCGTGATCTTGATTCGAACCCAGCAACGGCTGTCGCCACCAGTAGCGCTGGTGTTAGGCCAGAACTTTCGCGCCAATTCCCCTTGAGCCTCAATGGAAGATAAAACATGTTGTATTTGTTCAAGGATAAGTTGGGTCTGTTTGCTTGAGCCGTTAAGCTCAGCTTCGATGTTGTAGCCGAGAAGGGTACCGATTTTCTCATTGCGGAGGGCCTCAATCTTAGGCAGACATTCCGAAACCGTTTCACCACCCAGGAATTGATTGAAGAATGTTTCCATGACGACGGCTTTGGTGACTGAGTCGAGAATAGGAATTGCCGATAATACGCTGTACAGAGACTCGCTCATATCGACCCAAGCCGGCGAAGAGCAAAACGCAAAAGCACTGCAGAAATGCAGTGTTAGCCAATCTTCAAATAAACTCATAGTTCGGACTTACACCCAGCCCGAGAGAAGCTTGGACAATGGAACTGATGAAAGTGCCATTTTATCCCGTGGATCCTCCACATCTTCACCCTCGCCACGCCCAGACCACAATAGCCCAGCGATAGCTAAACTTGTCCCACCTGTAGCATATGCTATATTCTTAGAGCAGAAAGAATTCGTTTTGGCTCGGTTGGCTTTGCCTTTTATGACTTGCGATATTGAAGCTGATGCAGCAAATCCACGAAGTGGTCGTCGCCTGGCCACGTGAAGCAGATGATTTCTGGTGAAAACAAACATGATTGCACAATCTGCGGAGGGTAAACCTGTTGGCCTTGAGCTGGAAGTGAAGAAGAAGAAATCATCGACAGGATGGTAGATATGGGGGGAGAGAGTCGCTGGTTTGGAATCTCGGCCCGAGAAGGGTGGTATGAATTTCTCGGACCGAGATAACATTGTCGACATCGCTACGTATGTGGTAATAGATAGATAGATAGGCGAGAAGCACGAATGAAATCCATGGATATCTAGCTATCTACTTTTTAATCTACGTCTACTCTAGGTAGATATAACAGATAATCACATTATTGGTGCTCTTATCGTGAAGGTTCGTCAATTTCATTTTCAGCTGCAGACAAAGATCACAGACGATTTTTATTTTCTTTGCCAACAGGACAAGTTTGACTTGACGACGAAGCTTTTAAACGCCCAGGGTGTACTACTCTTATGTCAAAAACACGAGGCTACCAAGTCCGTTGTAGAGGATGTTTTTCTACTGGTAAAATGACGATCTTCCCCGCAAAGTTTACCCCGGTTCTTTCATCGGCCCGAGATGATAAGCTTATTCGACTCCACCGCGAGTCAAATGTTCTATGGGTGTTTAAATTGCGCGTTCAAATGCCCTTTCGGTTACCATGAAAATTTATCATCTTATGCATACTCACATTACAACATGAATCGATCCAAGAAAGACCAAATTCAAGATGACGGACATGATATCGACAATGGGGCTTTCCACGATTTGGCCCCTGATGAGAACCCCAAAGCTCCCTTCCAGGCACCGCAAGACTTGTTCAACAGCGAAGAGGGGGGTGATGTTGACTTCCGGAGCGTCTCATGGCAAGGGGCTGCTATCCTAATCGCCAAACTTCAGATCGGCCTAGGTGCTCTCAGTCTTCCATCCACCTTTCATGTCTTGGGATTCTTCCCTGGAGTACTGAGTTTCGTCATTCTGGCTGTTATCACAACTGTGGCGGGCTACGTTAGTGGAAATGCCAGGCAATATTATCCCCACATGCACAGTATCGGTGACGCCGCTGAGTTGCTTTTTGGAAAAGGAGCACGAGAATTAATCGGGGCTATCTACTACATCTATCTCGCTCTCGTCGCCGGAGCAGGTATGCTCACCACGTCTGTGGCACTCAACGCACTCTCTGATCATGGTGCTTGCACTATGGCCTTTCTCGCCGTCGCCTGTGGATCTGCCTTTATTGTCGGAACTGGTTTCCGTTCTCTGGAAAAAGTAGCCTGGATCAGTTGGATCGGCGTGGCCGGCATTATCTTCGCTATTTGGATAACTGCCATCGCCTGTCTTGCCAGAGATAGGCCTGCGGGGGCACCACCCGGGCCGTTCAACCTAGACATTCGTGTTTTGCCCAAGGCAAACTTTACCCAAGCTATGGCAGCAGTATCTACCCAGCTCTTTGCTTTGGGTGCGTCAGGAACCTTTTTCTCCGTTGCGGCCGAGATGAAGGAGCCCCACAAGTTCACGCGAGCTCTCCTTTGTGGCCAGTCTTTTATCGTTATAACCAACATCGCCATTTCGTCCATCATGTACGGCAAGATTGGCCAATACCTTGTAAGCCCCGCTCTGGGGTCAGCTGGGGTCTTGATTAAAAAGATCTCTTACGGTATTGCGTTTCCCGGATTATTGGTGACGGCCATTCTATGGAGCCACATTGCGGGCAAATATTGGTTCGTCAGAATTCTCCGCGGTACACGGCATCTTCAATCCAACACAGTCACCCACTGGGCCGTTTGGGTTGGGTCAATGACTATCACTGTTGTTTTTGGATTCATTATTGTCGGCGTTGTGCCTTTCTTCGACGATTTTCTCAGTTTGGTCGGCGCACTCTTTAATCCTGTTTTTACCAATGTCTTCCCTGGTCTCATGGTCCTCTTTTATTTGGGAGAACAACCTATCATAGCGAGCGAAAGAGTTCAGAGCGTGGAAACTGCAAAAACAATCTCGCCAATGATCTGGTTACCTATTGCTTTCAAAGCATATCGGAATGGGTGGAAACAAACCTTGGCACTTGCAGGTGGAATTTTCCTGATAGTTTCGGGACTTTTTATCATGATTGGAGGGACTTACTCATCTATCTTGAGTATACAAGCTTCGTATGATGATGGATCGGTATCGAGAGTCTTCTCATGTGGTGATAACTCTTAGGTGTCGAGAACGAATTCTTACATTTGGTATACTATGTATGTATTGGGCCAGATAGCACCGTCAAATTTGATCTTATCATGTTGTGGGAATGTTCTGAAGATGACAGCTACTACATCCGAAATCAATTTTTTATTTCTATGGTTTCATCCACACTCTGGGTAGATGGAGGCTTCGTTTACCCTGACCCCGTCGGGATTGATATCTAAGCTACCTCAATAGATACGGAAATGGAGGTGGCACAATAGCAGTCTGGCTATCCATAGAGATTGACAGAATAGAAGGAAATATACAAACAGCCTTGTGAGAGGTGAAAGAGATATTTTAGAAGGGATAAGATTGTGCTGGTCATAATGCTATATTTTGAATGGACAATTTGGTGAACAACGCATTCAGATGGTTGAATGATGCTGCGAGAATCCATGTCCAGGAAATCTGCACATGTTACAAGGCAATACTGCCCCAGGACCGCGAACTTAATACTGTCACTATATCCATCTCTACAATACCCATATGTATATACTTATCTCCTGTGCTACTTGTAGGTTACCGAGTCATTTTCCGCATTATTTCTTTCCCTACAAAAGTAAAATTGTATGTGTTGGGGATTCAACAAATTTGAGTCTTTTGGGATGTGTAATATTGCATATGTAACTATTAATTAAATAATGAGGATATGGAGTTCCAGTAATGACGAGCCCACCAAAGATGAAACGCATATCTTTTTCCCGCAAAACGGATAAGCATGTTGGATAACCAGTCGTTTGGCACATCAGTTGACCGGCTGGAACATCATTTTAGCCCTCTGGTGTGAGCGGGGACATAAGATAGGAATGTTCTCGGCAGATGTGGCAATTTGCGGGGAAAGCATGGGTAAGTTGACGTATAACCCCAAAATCGGACTGCAGCCGAGATAAGACCAAGTAACTGCCTAAGAGATACGTATGTAATCTGGAGCAGTGGGCCGGGCCGAGGGCAGTGCTATCTAGAGATAACTTTAGACCGAACCCCGGAAGGGTCATCCGACTTCGCAGCCGATCAGTGGTCCGTATGTAGATTATGCTTCAACTCCTAGTTCAAAGGGGGAATTGCTTCATATAAATAATAACTAAAAGCCTCTGGTTACCATCAAGTCAATAACCTTCTTCGTATCTTCCAAACAAACCTAAAACGACAACCCTTAAAAACATCAATATGCTAGGCCGCCTTGAAGGAAAGATTGCTCTTGTATCGGGCTCAGCCCAAGGATTCGGACGCGGAATCCTTGAGACCTTTGTCCGTGAGGGTGCACTAGTACTTGGACTGGACCTCCAAGCCACCGATGGTCCCGTTGATGGCTACTCCGAGGACGTGGCCTACCAGATCAAGGCTAATGTTGCCGAAGAAGCAAGTTGGATCAAAGCGGTAAGTTAAGCCAACTACGCTCAACAAGTCTCTCACTTGCTAGTACTATAATGCTGACCTTTTCGTATAGCTCGAAACCTCCATTTCAAAGTTCGGCAAAGCTCCGTCAATTGTCGTTCACAATGCCGGCTGGTCGTACCCCAACAAGTCTGGACTCGATGTGACCGTGGAAGAGTTTGACCGCCTATTTAACGTCAACGTCAGAAGCATCTATCTCGCTTCCAAGGTCCTCGTCCCTGAAATGAAAAAGAATGGCCCGGGTTCCACCGTTGTGATTTCTAGCGAGAATGCTATCCGCCCCGGTGCTACCCAGACATGGTATAACGCTACGAAGGCGGGTGTCTCTTCGGCCACAAAGTCGATGGCCTTGGAATTTGCCAGAGACCAACTGCGCTTCAATACCATCTGCCCGACCTCCGGAAACACACCTCTGTTGAACAAGTTCGCTGGTATCGCAGATGGGCCAGTGCCTGCGGAGATCATCAAGGCAAAGTGCGAGTCGATTCCAATCGGTCGCCTTGTAGAGCCGTCTGATGTTGCGAACGTCGCTCTCTTCTTAGCGGAGCCTGCAAGCTCAATTATCAGTGGGGTTGAGATTCTGGTTGATGGTGCACGCTGTGTATAGAGACCATAAGAATTGAGGTTGGGCTTGACACAGGTCGCCGACGGAATTTGTTGCCTATTATTGGACTGGTTTTTATAAGCTCCCGATATTGTGACTACAATTAGAGACATCTTTCTGTAAATATAATCTGATCATGACACTTGCACCTGGATTTGTAGTTGACTACTAAAAATACATAGACTCAAAAGGACGTCTCCACACTGAGGTTTGTACAGAATAAGTTTTCATATTTTACTTATGTGTGAAGTATGTGTGAAGTAGGAATTATTCCATTAACTTATAGTCACTATTATATGTACCGAATAATCTTTTCCAGATGGGCGACGGGCCCGTGCGGGGAGATCTTGTTCTTGCTCAATGAACACCGAACTCTGAACATGATCCCCAATATTTCTTTCTCTGAAACGACCTAGGATATCTGGGATATTGTAAGTCGTTTGGACTATTAATCTGATAAATACATGAGCACGCAGAGTTTGGCTCGCAGTGCGAATGACCAAACAGATGTTATGGGTCAACTGCAAGATGAGTGACTCGATAGTTCCTCCCTTAGATGAACTATGAGCTGAGCGATGAGCCGCGCCATCTCCTCCAATCCCAACTTCGCTCTATCCCATCATCGTGCTTCTCCCAGCTTGATCGGACAATATCTCTGGAGAGTGTGACACTGCCATGTTCGGAGTAACTCTCCACTCGGTCATACTGTTCACTGACCATATCTCGGTCGACAGGTCGGATAGCTGCCAATCCGCTCAAAAAGAGCGGAATAATGACAAGCGGCACTAGGTCAGGGCCTTCGACTTCCGATATATTGAACATGGCATAGTGCAAAGCGTCTTGGACCTTTTCTCCGCCAATGTCATCTGGGTGTACGATGATGTAGGTCCAGATAAACAACGCAAACTTATAGGACTCGTATAAGTTGCCACGCTCGTTTATGAGATCTGTTCCTGCCGGGTGCCAGTCATCAAGATCGTGCCATATATGAACTGCAGCCGAAATGATGAGTGGGCTTAGGTTGAATTCTCCATTTTCAGTGCAGTGCAGAGAATTAACCCTCTGCATCAGATCAAATAGATGATTGCCCGGTCCCAAGGCAACGGCCTGGTTGTACTGAGCCCTATGTATCATTGTATTAGAAATAGGGCCTGGTGCATGGTCTGCAGAGGAATCAAGTATACCGACTTGCCTGGTATTTAAAACGAAGTCGAAAAAGAAATCAAGAAGAAACGTATCCATTGCCCTGATCAACGTTTCTGAGTTCAACTTATGCGATGTTCAAGCGGAAATGAAATAGAAAGAAAAGAAATATAAAAAGGTCCCAAACTTGCGAAAGGAAAAGAGTCCAGAATATTCAAGCTCTTGCCATTTGTTGAGCGCTGTATTCGGACATGAAAGTTTTCTTTTCTAGCAGTGGGTTTGTTGAACGACAGTTTTAGGAAAGCAGTTGCATTATTAGTGCTGCCAGAGAAGATAAACAATGTGTTCAATGCATCTTCTTTTGACACATAATCTCCCTGGTACATGAGCGCTTGTGGCGGTTAGCTTTAAACCCAGTGCATGTGCTTTTTACGTAACCTGGTGGCTCTTTTGTGGATCACATCGGCCAATCTTGAAGCATCATCTTTAGTTCTCAGACCGAGATACCGACGGGGAAGTCGGATGGCTCTTCCGTGTTTTGGTCACCCTTAAGTCTCACATAACTATATGACTGTACGCCATATCTCTCGACCTGGTCTATCTGATGTGCCAGAAAACAAAGTTACGTGGTCTGTACTCGAGTATACAGGTGGAGCTCGGGGTTGATTACTGATGTTATTGTATTAGGCACGTCACTTTCCCGTGTTTCCCCACGAATCCCCAGACCCGCGAAGAAATTTCGACTTTTTGTCTTTGCTCAGATAACAAGGGTATGGAGATCACCTCAAGTCTTTTCCGACACCCCGCAATAGAAAGATCGTAATCGCCATGTAATAGCTCCGTCCTATCACGTCGATAATCCTCAAAGGCAGCCTGAAGAGTTACAGTGTCTACAATTCCATCTGACTCGAAAAATGGCCCCGGAGGTCAACAGCGCATGAAATTGGTTGCATAGAGATACAACATCTTGCACGCCGTTATTAAAACCCAGCCCTACGTTTGGGGCTGTTGATGTATACGATGGTAGACGATGGTGTACAATATGTAGATTGTGGGAGAGTTAATGTACAAACTAGGAAAGGAGACTGACTATATAGTCAGTAACTATGGGATGGCGAGCCTGTGGCATCTGAGAGATAACAAACAGGGGTGAACTTGTGACAAGCATCGCCTACAAGGACTAGTCGTCCGCTTCAGCTGATATGATCGAACACTCCCTCTTCCAGGTTTGCCATACCAGTGAGAAGAGAAGGATCCTGGAGAACATCTCCAACCTTGAGCTTTTCGGTGAGGGACCACTCTGCGAAATTTGCCGCAAAAGAGCGAACGTCCTTGTCATCGTAGATGACTCTTTCGTTTTGAGGACTGTTGAGGCTTTTCATATAAGAATACCCAGCCTTTCTCACGGCCATCATATAAACGACCGAGCGATCCTGATCTTGAGTCTCATAGCTGTCGCCGGGATGTGAACTGAGGTGGAAGGAAGCTCAGAGGCATCTATAACTTGCTGTATAGGGCAATTCAGATTCCAATTCAGAGTCCCAAGCTGGTGACAGGGCTGGATCCGCTTCAAGAGCACGCTGTCGCATCACTGATCTGGTCTTTGAATGGACGCCCTCTGCACCGATGACAATAAAGCATCTCAGAGAGGTCCCGTCTGTGCACAAGACTTCCGCATTGGTTGCAGTCACAATGATATTTTCCAACTTTTTGTTGGTGAGAAAACAGGCCTTTACGGATTCAGGCAAGCCATCATACAGGGCCCAAATGAGGTGAGCTCGAAGAAAGGCAACGATAGAGAGCAGCCATAACCATTGTATGTGTAAGCGCCCCGCCCAAAAGCGAAAGAGCTTCACCGCTGGATCAAAAGACTGGCGTGCCAGGTTAAATCACTCGCAGGGAATTGTATTAATCAAGCAAAAAGCTGGAAAACCACAATACTGGATACATAATTTTTTTTAAGAGCCTCAAAGCATATGACCGGGTAAACTGCTTGGTCTTTCCGCCAAAGCCCTCTGAATGGTGAAGGAAGGTTGCTCCAATCGCTAGCAATGTATCTAATACGCCAAACTGATGGAAGACACGAAGAGTATGTGGGCTAAGTGGTCTTTTCATTCTAGAAGTGCTTTATTCTCCGTGCCATAATCTAATATCAACATACTACGAAGATATGGAGCCCGTGTCCGCAATTCAGTGCAATTCTAACTCAATATCCGTCAACCTTAAGTTCAAGATCACGTCCCGTGTGTTGATAAGCAACCTTTTCCCAGATCTGCAAGACGTCGTTGCTTATTTCAAATGCTTGAAGATCCCAATCACATAACCAAGTCACCTTCGCCACTCCGTCCCTCACTTCATACCGAAACCCGAGCATGTTGATGCATTCTACCACTTCGACTTTCATAATGATCAGTTTGGGCATCCGAAGAGCAGCCTTGCCAACTGCTAGAAAATATTGATTGAACATTTCGTGATTGGGCTTTCTGCGAAACCATCTGTTCCTGCGCTGCTCAGGGGGAACCCAATCGAGATCAGTGTTATCCATTTCTTCGTAGATTGTCAGGTCGATGGTGGGATCTTGATACGTCAAGATCTGTTCTGGCTCCTTCTTTTCGAACATGCGAGTCCCACCTGGTGTTATGGGCACGTAGCTCAACGTCATCCTCTTTAGCTCTGACCAGGTGGGAAGCTCGGTATTGTCCTTATCCTTATCCAGTGTAACTAGGGGCCAGAATACCTCTCTTCCGAATACACCTCGATCCGCGTGGAGTTCCCTCAGTCGTTGTGAAAGTTCATGCAGGCGTGAGCTCAGAGGGTCTGGATTTCCTTCCACCGTTAAGGTTGGTGGGGGATAAAATTCATCGGAAGGTTCATCGAAGGGGAAGTCAAGGGTGAGGCAGGTTAAGCTGCGAGGCCACCGGGGAATTGAGTCAGCGAAGTCTAGGTTTGCGGTTAGCTTATACGTTATTATATACGAACCTTCCTTGGATAGCAAACCTTTCCGGTGGCGGTATCTGAGTTCTGGATTCCACGTGGAACGGTCATCCAAATAGAGCGTCAGATCGTGGAGTCGAGGTAACTTTTCCATGATGAGAGAACATGAAACAGGTTCGATTTTCCTCAAATCGTCTCTTCTGATCTGGCCTCCTGTGACCACAAGGCAATTGATCAGAGGTACAGATGCGCATCGAACACCAACAAGGTTCTCGTCAAATTGGAGCCATGACCTCTCAAATCTCTTATCTAGAAAATCGTGGGACTCTCGCGCACGCAACCGCCGCTCCTCCCAAGCTTCGGGAGGTTGGGCACTTTTATCATCTGGCGACTGTGTCTCGATATAAACTGCAAAGACCTTACCGTCTCTTCTTGGCCATTTGCTCAAAGTATCGAACAGCGACTGGATGGAGGCTGTAAAGATCTTGTTATTGCGTCGCTGTTCATCCTCATTCTCGTAACGGCAGTGCGCGTCCCCATGGTCATAATACCGCTCCAGCTCGACTGTCAAGTCGATGCTTTGAACTAGGCTCCTCGTCCTCACCCATGATCGGCGGTTGAAATGTGCCAATCGTGCTCGCGTGCTGAGGTTGATGTGTTCGAAAATGCATTTTTCGAATACCTCCTGCCACTCACGATTGACGGCAGCAAAGGGTGCCAATTTCAACCTGTCTTCCTCTTCCGCTTCAGCGATGAGGTACCCGAGAATGATAATTTTTATCTCTAGTGGAAGAAGGGAAAAAGCCATAGTTTTGTTGGAACTTTGAGAGAAAAAGTTGAAGAATGATTAGTTGGCATAACCAATGTGAGAGAGAGAGGAGGGAAAAAGAGAAAGGGGAGAAGCTAGATCTATTAAGCTGTTTAATTGTTATACAAGTTTGAAACCTGAGGCATCGACGGGATCCTTCACACAAAGACGAGGCTCAATTCAAAGGGACGGGTCAAACAACAAAACTCCATCAAACGCCGTGATTCACATAGGGCGTGGGTTTTAGGACTACCTAGGTACGGAGTAGTGTCACCTAGGTAGTGTCACACCCGTTAGTACGTACCAATCACACACTCTTTCTCAACAGATATGGACACTCTAGGGCCAGATGTGCTTAAAAAACCTGTCCGGCATTGGGAGAGAGCTATGAAGCCGAGATTGGGATCACAAAAGTGTGAGTTTTGTTAGATGCTAGTAATCCTTCATCTGATACCTCAAGCTTCAGTTTTATATAATGCTTCAAGCCTCCCACGTGATATCAGACCCCTGCAATGTGGTAGGAATGCAGGGCAAAGATCGTCCCTTTCTGAATTGGGGCAATGCACTTTTGAAAAACCCCAAATCTGACATAAAAGCGCCCATGAATCACGCCATCAAACCATCCAATCGAAGTCGAAAGAAAGACATCCTGGAATAAAGTTAATATAGAAGCCGCTGCGTGGGATTTGTTTATATGGAGTTTCCCACCTGATGAGGGTTAGAGGGGGAATGCGGGCAGTCAGGGTATAAACGCTTATACCACCCTGCCACGTTCCTACCTCTTTCCTGATTTCAACACGACATGTCAGAAGTGACCAAATTGCCTGGCGTCGAGCCAACGGCGACACAGGGTCCAGTTGTTCCTCGAGATGAGGGTCCCGACGCAAACTATAAAGCCAAAGCTGAGGCTCTCAACCGCGCAATCCAGACGATCGGAATGGGCCGATACCAATGGCAGCTCTTCGTGGTGATCGGATTTGGCTGGGCGAGCGACAACTTGTGGCCCACTGTTACCTCCCTGATTCTTCCCGCAGTATCAAATGAGTTCCATCCCTCGAAAGCGCCACTGTTGACACTCGCGCAAAACATCGGGTTGCTGGTCGGCGCTGTGTTTTGGGGATTCGGGTGCGATGTCTTCGGTCGCAGATGGGCGTTCAACTTGACGATCGGAATCACGGCGGTGTTTGGCCTGATTGCGGCAGGGTCGCCCAATTTCGCAGCCATTTGTGTGTTTGCGGCTTTGTGGTCTATCGGCGTCGGTGGGAATCTGCCGGTTGATTCGGCCATCTTCCTTGAGTTCCTACCTGGATCACATCAGTACCTGTTGACGATCTTGTCGATTGACTGGGCTTTGGCACAGGTGGTGGCCACATTGATCGGTTGGCCGTTGCTTGGGTATAGGACTTGCGGTTCAGCAGAAGGATGTACGAAAGCTGATAACATGGGGTGGCGATGGTTCATGATCGCGATGGGTGGTATCGCGATGATCATGTTCGTCGGTCGGTTTGTGTTTTTCACGATTTTCGAGTCGCCCAAATACCTCATGGGAAAGGGTAGGAATGAGCAGGCTGTGGAGGTTGTCCACGAAGTTGCCAGAAGGAATGGGAAGACATCTGATTTGACCAGAACTGAAGTTGACGCCTTGGACCAGGGCGAAATACAGCATTTCACCGCGGCAGACATCGTCCGCCAACGTCTAGAAACCGTGCAGTTTGATCATATCCGCGCTCTTTTCGATACCCCCAAGCGAGCATGGGCTACAACATTGATCATCCTCGTCTGGGCATTTATTGGCCTCGGTTTCCCACTCTACAATGCCTTCCTTCCATACATCCAGCAGTCCCGAGGTGCTGAATTCGGTGATGGATCGACATACATCACATATCGGAACTCGTTGATTATTGCCGTGATGGGAATCCCAGGCTGCCTTCTTGGTGGAGTGCTGGTTGAACTACCAGGCTTTGGCCGTAAGGGTGCTCTCTGCAGTTCGACAGCTATCACTGGGGCCTTCCTTCTTGCGTCGACAACAGCTACCACATCGAATGCTCTGCTAGGTTGGAACTGTGCCTTTAATTTCATGAGTAGTCTCATGTAC
The DNA here is from genome assembly GCF_000769745.1 of Penicillium expansum. Taxonomy (NCBI): domain Eukaryota; kingdom Fungi; phylum Ascomycota; class Eurotiomycetes; order Eurotiales; family Aspergillaceae; genus Penicillium; species Penicillium expansum. The sequence goes on from NW_015971399.1 coordinate 160,286, forward strand.
GCCGTGTTATATGCCTACACGCCCGAGATATTTCTCACCAAGGACCGGGGTACAGGGAACGCATTGACCGCGTCTGCGAATCGGATCTTTGGTATTATGGCTCCTATCATTGCCATGTTCGCTGATCTCACAACCGCTGCTCCTGTTTATGTTAGCGGGGCACTGTTCATCGCAGCGGGCATTCTTGTTTTGTTCATGCCATATGAGTCTCGCGGAAAGGCTAGTCTGTAATATGCCGATAGAATTTGTCGGACATGAGATCATCCAGCTACAGTTAATATAAAATATCCTGGCCAGGTCCACCCAATCGAAGCTTCGGATAGAAAATGACATCATACCCCTGGACTCTCCCAATTAGAGAACAACATCACAACAACTAGCCCTCACCACTCATGCACCATTCGCCACAGTCATTTAATATAACAGACTTTCTAGAAACAGTCTGTCAGCCACTGCCCACAGACGACCGGAGAATATCAACCAATAAGGACGTCCCATTATCCCTTTGCGAAGGACATGGGGTAGAGCCATACGTCAGATGGATACATCCAAGATATGAAACTCGATCACGGTGGCTGCCAGAAAGTAGCCGATGTTGCACCCATTATATCATGGCTATGTAACCGGTTCCAGGGCGTGGTGTTGATATAAATAAAGACAGTGATGCCTGCAACTCTACCATAATCTCGATAACACTGAATGAATATCAAAACACTCGATATTTACATTTCCTACAACAAAAATTATACATAATCTTCCACAATCTCATACCATGTCCAACGAACAGAACCGTACGTTCCCTATGCACACACCCAAACTCAAGCCCAATCCCAACTAACCAAATATCGACAGCCGGACTCCTCGGCGGCCTCGGCGATACCTTGGGCAAGACAGTCGGCGGCGTGACAAACACACTAGGTAGCACAGTTGGCGGTCTCGGCTCAACCGTGGGCACCGCAACATCAGGCCTTGGACAGACCGTGTCGGGCGCGACGGAGGGCGTTGGTAATACGGCGAAGAGTGCAGGACAGGGCGTGCAGAGTGGTGTGTCCAGTCTTGGGGGGCAGAAACAGACCGGGGATAACCCGCTTGGGTTGAATCGATAGGTTATTGATTGTTTTGGGTGTTATTATTGGTTAGCGAATACATGATACAGGCCCACGTGCCTTTCTTTTTCTTTTATCTGATGTATCGGGGATATTGGAATATGCCTAAGATCTAGGCCATGAGATTAAAATTTATCTGGTAGTACGCATCACAGAAATTGACAGTCATAGGAATACTGGTGGAAAACCCCTTGTTTGAATCCATCGTTAATTAGGCTCATGTGGTCTACTGTATGTACCGACCAACCCTCTTATATATGCCTTCCATAGAGAACAAATTGGGATAGCTGGGAGCACTCTCGGTCAGCTAGCCAATAACAGAGGATTCAGATGCCATTGGCTTTTTCCTCAACAAGATAATCGGGATCGCGTGGATACTATACAGCCATTTCAGTGCTCGCAGCTCATAGTTAGGCAATAGGTACAGCCCTCGAAGAGTGCAGGCGTCAAACGGCCCAACAGAAATTGATAGCTATGCAAGGAACGCGTCAGTGCTCTTCGGAGAATAGAAATGAAATGGTAGATCTTAACCAAAAGCAGCCCAACTACTGGATACAATCGACGAACTCAAGAAGACGGGGATGCAAGGAGTCTGATTTCCACGACCTCCTTTGATAGTTGTTCATCTGGACCGCGTAGTAGAGGTCGCAAGGCATGCGTTCGCGAGCAGGTATCGTTGTGTCCGGAGCTCCACGCAACCCTCGTCCTAGTCGAACTTCTTGTCTGAATAGGAAATTTGAAGTCTAGAGATATTGAAAAGAGTAGAATGGAGAATAAATCGATGGGATTAGGAGAGAGGAGAAATAGATGGCTATCATACGTTGAATGATAAAAAGGGAGGTAGATGAGAGACGGTAAGAATTGGATAGGCGAGGATAAGAGTAAGAAGAGGAGGAAGAACAAATTCATGTGGTTATTTCACGCTGTGACATGTGCAATCTTTCCCCGAGATGATGTATTAATGCCTTTTGAATGTATAAACAAGCAACCATCTCACGATATTTAAGTACAACCACTTGGAGATCAACCAAGAACCCGTCCCTGCGTAGGGCAACCCCCTTTCCTGTCATTATGTTCCTTATTACTCTTGTCCTAGGCTAATATAAGCTATATGAGACTAGTTCAGGGGATAGTACATGGAAATTGACTGGGAAAGCATATGCCGCAGTTCAAAATTCCGCTTTTTATTCAGCTAACGTGTACATAAGTAGAGTAAGAACCTTGTATCTGGTTACCACGCCAGTTCCGGTTTGGCCATACAAGTAGACGATTCCAACTGTGAACAAAATCTTTCCTCCTCTGCTGAATTCTTGGACAACTGAGCGTTCGGGGTGGCCGGCCAAATCTCCGATCCTCCTTGCTTTTCTTCATTTTGTCGGTGTTCCATAACCATTTTTCTGACGCTACTTTGGAAGTGTATAGGTCCCTAATATCGCGGTTAGCTGCTGTAATAGGATGACTAAGGAGGAGTACTACCTTCTCTTTGCTAGGATGTAGTTCACCATTGGTGAAAACACCAGCACTCAGGTTCTCCTGCGTTCCGACACAAAGCTCCTTGTCCTCGTCAAGAACCTGCCTGTAAAACGCATTGATATTCTCAAACTCCTCATCCGTGGCATCCCGGTGACGGTAAACCTCGTTCTCAATTTTGCTCGAAGTGGCAGATACAGGAATCATCCGCTGGATATAGAAGAATTTATCACTAGTTCAGTTAGTGCAGCCCCTCGCCAGCTCCAAGGGGGAATGAAATACTCACGTCACCGTAACAGAAGTTGTGGGATAGAAGTACGTGATCGCCCGTCGAAACTGGCTATCGGAACCCTCCTTATTGAAGATATGATGCTCCATATACCGGGCCTTGGGCTCAACCCGATACTTTGGCAAATCCGAAACGCCGTTGATAAGCGGATGAGAAGTAGCGCAATGGTAGCACTCATTATAATTCTCGATGACACCCTTCCAGTTCGCATTCAATTCCATCTCCCAGTAATGGTCGAACTTGAATTCTGCGGCAAAATCAAAGTCCTGCATCCGAGGCTCCTCATCAACCTTCTCGTAGTCATCTTCCCATTTCACATCCGTCTCGCCGGCCTGCAAATTGACCCACACAAAACCAGCCTTGTCGACGTGCACATGAATTGGGTATAGCGAGTGCTGGGTTTTATCAAAAGCAGGTACTGTCTCGAATCGGGGAGCTTTGGCAAGATTGCCCTTCAGGCCATAGGACCATCCGTGGTACTTGCAGCTCAAGATGGATGTTGTGCCGGAGGGGGATTGGACAACGGGGAATGCGCGGTGACGGCAGACGTTATGGAAGCTGTTGATTGTGCCGTCTCGGTCCTGAATGAGGAAAAAGGAAAAATTGGCGATTGTGAACGACAGATAGTCTCCCGCTTTCTTGAAGCGGCTGGAATGGGTGAGCAGCATCCATCGCTTGGAGAAGATTGCCCGTCTCTCCAGTTGGTACATTGCTTCTGAACGATACCATGATGCTGGTAGACCACGTGGAGTGTCTTCTTTTGCTGTGGTTCCTGAGCCAAAAATGCGCCACATTTTGAATGGATAATATGTAATTTGGGTCAAATTGGGGGTGTGAGGCCCTAGGGCTATCCCGTCTATATAGCGTGGTTGTCTTGCATGTCGTGAGGGGATTGAAAATGGGGGAAGTGGGGATGTACTTGTGTGAAACGATAAGATACTATTTATTCCACCATCATGAGTTGGCCTTTACCCTACGTTGACTCCAAAAGATCAAAAATGGGGGTCTACAGCTTTGACCCGATAACGTTGCTCCGTGGTTCCTAACTACTTACCCCACCGAAATGATGTACTCATAGGCCGGCGATGTAGAAGTTCAACTTTAGCCCATATCCTTACGGGATTCCAATTTCCAGTTCTGCTTCTAACGGGGATGAACTCATATTCGTACGCTAGGATGTTGATAGTGCTTGCAAAGAGATGGGGAAATTTCCACTCTTGATGGTGGGCACAAACAGTCCAAACAGTGCAAACTATCCTTGGATACAGGCACACAGTGCAAATAGTGCAAATAGTGCAAACAGCGCGGTGCACTAGGTATGTATCGTCGAAGGCGACGACCCTACGACCTTGATTAATTCCCTGGAGCGGTAGGGTTGATCTGGTCAGTATTTGACTCATCCATAATTTATGGGTAGTCCAACTGGAAGCTTGGTATTCCCTTAAATCTTTGCCCGGGCCATTCTCTTAGCGATCGCCACATGATGAGCACGACCGCGCGTGCTAACGCCCGCCACTAGCGGCTCATCTACGCCTTGAAGGTCTGCCACACATTCAGTCTTCCATAGTGGTGCTCTCCAGTCATATTTCTGTTATCAAAACTACACAAGTTTTCTGCCTTGGTTGCCTTAGCCGCTCGGTGCCTCTGGTGATGGGCCGACCTCGGTCTCTTGTCCCGCCGTGCAGGTTCTGTAAAAAGCAGTTCAAGCGGCAAGAGCATCTGCGACGACATGAGCGCACCCGTAAGATATATCGACTTACGTGATAACCTCCTGTCAACTGACTAACCCGTTTGGAGATACACATGAGAAGCCTTTCGTATGTGAATGTGGTGGGAGATTCGCACGACAGTAAGCAAGACAGAATTTCAATGACATGATAAATCATCGCTGGGCACTGACCATCTCTTAAGAGATATGTTGACGCGCCATCGTCGACTCTCCCACACTGACGGCATCGAGTATTCTGATTTGGCTGTCAACAACCCATCCTCAATAGCAAAGCGGGATGGTGAATCATGTAACTCTTTCGGTACTCGCGAGCTTGACGGTACCCAGGAACCTAGCTCAACAATCACTGAGGATGGGTTCTCTTTATCCCCACATCTGCACACTTTAGATGAGCTGGGAACTCAGAATGGCACTATTGCTTTCCCTCCTGAGGTAGATGTCATGGGAACTGCGGCGGAGAATACCGCCAGCCAAACATTCCCGTGGAATGAAAATGATAATTTGGACTTTCTTTGGAACGACTCGCGTCCATTTTCGGAGGTTCTACCAGCCAGCTTCTTCGACACGAACCTCTCGTTGGTTGATATTTCCCAGCAATATCAAGTTCCTCTCCCGGAGCAGCGGCAAAGCTCTGAACGAGTAGGTCATGGGCAGCAAAGTACCAACGATTCTCTAGGTATAAACTCAGGACATGAATTACAAGCTCAAGCGGGGCCATCCTTACCGGAACCGCGGCATTTTTTCACAGAACCAAACGCGGACCACGAAAACCACCTCCCCGCTGCCGAGGAAGAGGATGATCCATCGCAAAACCGCCACTTAAAAGGGAATTTTGCTCCTTCAATTTCCCCTTGGAAACTGACGCCTTCGGAATACGCAGCGCTATCAAATGACATCAAAGAACTCGCCCTTGTTCTTCCCTCATCTTTCTCTTTGCCTTCCCGACATACTCTCTCTCGCTTCCTAGAAGGGTTCTTTCGCGGCTATCATGATCACATGCCATTCCTCCACACCCCCTCCTTCTCTCCTTCATCACTTGGCACAGAGCTCATTTTATCGCTGGCGGCGGTCGGAGCTTTCTATCGTTTTGAACATGCAAAGGGGTACATGATCTACCACGCCGCACGGAAACTTATCAACTGGCGTCTCGACCAACGCGACGGCCTGGTGATTTCAAACCTGGCAAAGACTTCCCCTGGCTACACAGGCCCTTCGAATATGCGAGGTCACCCGCAGAGCTCCGCTACTAGCAATGGACACCAAGCTGCACACTGTGACTCATCTAGAAAAACTCCGAAGCTTTTGTTACGTTTGTTGCAAGGACTTATAGTTTTGATGACTTTGGCATCATGGGGCGATCGCTCTGTGGTAGGCAATTCGATTGCGATATCCGGCCAAGTTGCTGTGTTAGTGCGTGAAATCGGCATCTCCACAACTGATGGAGGCCATGATATACCTTCTTGGGAAGAATGGGTGGAGCAAGAGGAGCGTCGTCGAACGCTATGGGTGGCATATGCTCAATTCAACTTGCAATCTATAGCCTTTAACTTACCTCCTATGATTTTGAACCAGGAAGTACTTTTGAGTTTGCCATCCTGCGGCGAAGAGTGGAATTCACCCAATTCGAAAGAATGGAGGCACATGCGAAAATTTCATACGCCTGATTCCAGAAATTTTCAACAGGCCTTAGAGCAACTTCTCCAAGGCCATCAAATCCATGAACCGGTGGCAATTTCTGCCTTCGCGAATTATGTCCTCATTCACGGCTTACTTCAAGAGATCTTCTTCGCTCGCAACACAACTTCTCTCACAGAACAATCTACAGGCTCTCTTCCAATGAGCTTTGTACAGGCACTGGAATCGGCACTGCGAGCGTGGCAAAGTTCCTGGGAGGCCACCTATGAATCAACCCTAGACCCCTTATCTCCAAGAGGTCCTATGGGATTCAACGCAACAGCCCTTGTGCGCTTAGCATATATTCGTCTCAACGCCAATACAGGGCCGCACCGTCAACTAAGTACTCGGAACCCCGATGAAATTGCCCACGGGCTCATTGATGGCCGACCTGCTGTCAGTGAACGCTCTCCTTTCCTTGATCGTGCAGTTCTGCAATGCATCCACGCATTGAGTATTCCCGTCCGGTCGGGGATACAGTTCACAGCACGCACCCAAATGCTGAACTGGAGCATGCAGCATTCGCTTTGCAATCTTGAATGTGTATTTCTTCTCAACCAATGGCTTCAAGAGATTGCTCGATGTATTGAGCTGTTCGGCGTTCAGAAGTTGCGAGACGATGAGCGCAAGCTTCTCAGTATGATTTACACTGTTATCAGAGAGGCGGATATCACTGAGCTTTCAGATTGGGCCAACGATGATGCGGATGCAGTCCGCCATCTAGCAGCATGTACCGCCCGGCTGTGGGCCGAGACCTTTGGAGGGTTCCATATATTTGACATTTCTCAGGTGATAGGTGAGAGCGTTACGATCATTGCAGATATCCTGGATTCTAGGATGGCATCTTCGACCTGATGCCCGGGATACAACCATTTAATTTGAACAACTTCAACCTCTCAGGCATACCCAGCAGGAGAACTGTTACAGCTACTAGAAAGCAAAGAGAGAAGAAATCTTGATTCTCTACAATCAAATAGGAAGGGAAGGTACTCAAATACTACCACATGCCTGGTAAATAAGGCATCAAGGCCGGTGACTATGCTTAACAAAGAGCAATACTTTGGAAAGTTAGCTCAGTTCTCTCACAATTCCTCTCACAATGTTCTACTCCATTCCACGCTAGTCTAGCCTTTTCAAACCCAACCGTAGCTACTCTGTTAAATTCGGTATGGGCAATTAAGTGTAGGCCTAACACCTGGATTTACATAAGGAATTCAATTAGCCCAATAATGCCATTAAGATATGTGGAAGCCAGCATGGAACATGAAGGCGGAATAAGGTGGGATCGCATTCCTCGGAACAAACTGGGGTAATTACTCCATATATGCCCGGTATCTACTCTATTTGACGTCAGATTGAGTGCAGTGGAGTCATCATTCATTTTGTCCCACTGTTTCCACATGTCTTTCTCTTGCAATCCAATGAAAATTGATATGTAAGCAGATGTTTAAGCTTTGGGGTAGAAAAATGCGAAGTATTTCAAATGGGGTAGAAACTACATCCTTGTTATGAAATCGCAGATTAGTAAACTCTCCATATTTTTACTTCCTAGCACATACGTAGGAAAGAGAACGTTAAATAGACCCTTTTCTCCTGCTGCCAATATGTCTCTTACCTTGTAAAGTTCAAACCAAACAACCAGAATTGAGTCCTGAAATCCTCACTTCATATCAAAATGTCTTCTCACACCGTCCTTCGCCACACCACTCGCGATTCTTGGAACAACATCCAAACATATGTCGAGCCTCGTCCCACTGTCGGAAAACATGAACTCCTCATCAAAGTCCGCAGTGTTGCTCTCAACTACAGAGACATTGCTATCGCCACTAGCAAGTACCCATTTCCCGTGAAGGACAATGTGGTTCCGGGATCCGATGCCTCGGGTGATGTCGTCGAAGTTGGTGAAGGCGTCACCGGATTTCTGCAAGGGGACAAAGTTATCGCTGCTTTCGATCCAGCCACTCTATATGGGCCTTTAAAGACCTGGCAGACCGGTCTAGGCGGCCCTACCGATGGAGTTCTGAGGGAGTACATCACGATTCCCGCCCAAAGTGTGGTGAAAATTCCCGAGTCATCCACCCTTAGCTATGCCCAGTGGGCTAGTGTTGTCTGTACTGGTGTGACCGCTTGGAACTGTCTCTATGGAAACATGCCATTGAAGCCCGGTCAGACCGTTCTTTTTCAGGGTATGCTATACTTACCTAAATTTCCTGGAGTATCTCTTTAGACAGAATGGCTAATATTTGCTTCATAGGCACGGGAGGAGTTTCTATTACCGGCCTGGTGTTGGCTAAGGCGGCGGGTGCAATCACTATCATCACATCCTCTTCCGATGAGAAGCTAGCCTACGTGAAGGAGAAGTACGGAGTCGATCACGTTATCAACTACAAAAAGACCCCTGACTGGGCAGCTGAGGCTCAGAAAATCACCGGTGGCCAGGGTGTCGATTTCATTCTCGAGAACGGTGGTTCTGGAACCATGAAACAATCTATGGAAGCAATCGCATACGGTGGAATTATTTCTAGCATCGGATTCTTATCTCTTGCCTCTCAAGACGAGATGCCTGACGTCGCTCTTCTTGCCTTGGGCAAGGGAGCAGTTGTTCGTGGCATCATGGTCGGCTCCAAGGAGATGCTAGAAAACGCTGTTCGCTTTATTGGCAACCAGAACCTACAGATCCCAGTCGAGAAGGTTTTCAAGTTTGGTCGTGATGAGGTTATCAAGGCTCTTGACTTTATGACAGGCGGACAGCACATTGGAAAGGTCTGCATCGACTTTTGAACATTATTCCTGTACTTAGTTGGTCCCATGTACTTTCCTAGTCAGCCCATAAATCACCCGAGCAATAAAAACAAAAATAAAAAGGCCAGCAGGTATTGTCAATGACGCCTGTAAATCAAGTCATTATTTTATGCTAAAACTATATCTTTCAGTCATTGCGTTTCTTTTGCCGCATTGCTCTTATTTCGTTTATATGATCAGAAGAGGGCGAAAAAGTGGGATACAAAGAGCGCTGAAAAGGGTGGTTGAACGAGTGATTGAAAGAGGGAGGTTTACTAGTGTACGCAGTAAATTAAGTCGTAGAAAATTCGAATATAGCCTATATCGTTGATGCTCTTCTAGATATCACCTTGTTGAAGTTGTAGGTGAAAGCCTATAGTCATTACAGCTAGTACCCATCTGCTACTAGGGACCCGGGTTGGCACGATGGACTCTAAAACTTGCACTTTCCCGATTTGGCAGCTCCTGTTGGTCAAGGCAGCTGTTGGGGTGTCACCTGACCCTGTTTGCTGTGCCATTTACATAAATAGCCTCCTCTCCCTCTTCTTCTTTCTTTCCCCTTAGCAGTTAGCAGTCTCAAAACAGACGTTTTCCTCTCTCTCTGTCTTCTCCATTCTCATCACCAGCAATAACCAAACCAAAGTCTCCCATATTGTGCCACAGCGAAGTATTGAAAGGACCATATAAAGACAGCTTTGGGAACCCCTCCCACCCGGCTTTGGCGGGGACGGGTCCTAAACCAACCGGGCCCCTCAGACATACTCGACCGATGTGCCCGTAACCGGACACAGCCTGCGCGGCTTGGTGATGATGCGACCCAAGTTGGAGCAGTTTCAGTGGACCTAGAGGATAAACAACGTGATCCAACATACGTGGACTAATCACACATCACAACGCATGAACGGAAGATGTTGAGACCGCGTTTCTGCCTCAGATGGATAGGACCTTCATTTCCGTCTTTCTGTCCCAGCACCACCTAGCTCATTACAGCCAATGATTTTTTTTCCTCTTAGAGACCCAGAAGAGATGATCGGTACAAATCAGGATATTTTCCAGTCTATCATCGCCAGAAGCACGCGGACGCACCGCATGAAGGAGCTTGAACGGCTGCTATCGTCCCGGAAGCCAAGCGACAACCTTCGTGGGGTAGGCACTTTACTTCACCTTCCTCCGAATAAGACTTTGGCTAATGAAGGTCTAAGTGATCACGCTAATCCAGAGTATTTCCGATTTGCTTTACGACTCCTGTTCGATCAACAGCGGGGAATGACAATGGATCAGCTGCGTATCAGTGCGGGAATTTTCTCACCCTACGATCACCTATCTGAGCCAGTTCCACAAAGGATTTTCTATTTAAGGGAGAAATTTGAACCAGGATCCGAGGAGCATGAAAGATGTATCCATATGTTACAGCCCCGGAAAGGAGACACAGCCCGTTCTTTGCTGTGATTACCACTCGGAGGATGACTGGTGCGATGGAATTGAGAACATTGGATGGAAACGGGGGTTTAAAAATTGCATATAATTATGGGCAATATGGCAAATGCTGATAGCAATGGCATAAGCTATCTGGGAATGGTTCCTCTAAACTGGTGGTGATCTGGATATTTTGATACAACTGAGCAAAGCAAGCACAAAGGTTTCTTCAGATCCCCTTCTAGGTAGTTATCCAAGTATCGTGAATTTCTTTGGAGATATAATCTGTGTAGAATTCGTGCGGAGACGATTGAGCAAAATACCTAAGGGACGCACAGGTTTCTTGTTGTGATCAAGAAACAACTGCTAGATCAGACAGGAAAAGCCACTTAACAGCCTCCTTGAGATCATTTTCTTGCCATCCAGTCAATTCTCCTTTTGGAAAAATGAACGAGGATTCTTTCCCGTTTGCCTGCTGGAGTACAGGTAAAATCCCGCCGTCGTGAGCTATGATCACGAGCACATTTTCGCAAGCATCAAGTTCGTGGATACCTTCCACACTCCACTGGCATTTGTCGACGTCATAAGTAAATATTGCAGCAGCCTTATAGATTGGTGACCGTTCAATATCCGAGTTTGTACTGATTTTTTCAGCCATGTTCCCTGGGCAGACAGTTGTCTGTTTCGAATGCACTGCTACATGCAAAGGAGTAAGATGTTTAGGAATGGGAGCAATCTTCGAGGGCCGAAATTCTCCAGGGTGGTGGGCACAATCCTAATGTCTGTCAGTGTCGATGCTAGTACGTGTCTATCGACACTCACCCCGCCCATTAAGATAAATGAATCAGGCTTTACACGAGCAAAGCCACAGATATGACCAGCCGAATGACCTGGGACATCTAGCAAATAGAAACTGCCGTCTTCAAACCAGTCAAAGGCTTTGAACCGTCCGATAGAAATAGACTCTTGGTCATTGTCGAAATCGAGTTCATTTACTCGACGCCCCTTCAGATCAGCCGATTTCACGGGGGAATCTGGATTATCTGGATACCCTGGGGTATATGCATCCGTGAATCCCGGCCCGACAACTAGCTCTGTGCTGCTCGGGAATTTGGATAGATCGCCAATATGATCAAAGTGTTGATGCGACCAAAAGATAGACTTTATCTCGTGTAGTTCAATGCCATTCGCGATCAATGTATCGGGCACGTCCTGGGGCACTGACACTTTCCATCCTATGCTTGGATTATTTATATGGTTTGCCATGATCGGGGCAAGGTTCTGAATGTCCTTTCGTAGGGATAGATCAAATAATACCCTGCCTTTCGATGGGTGGTTTATTAGAAATGAATACGAAGGGATTCGAAGACGCTCGTGGCCTTCTATATTTGGAGATAAGAAATGTTCTGCTGGAAGATCTAGACGAGCACCGCTGTAGAAAGTTAGCGTACAGCTCATGCCCAAAGCTTGAGATTTGAGCAATCAATGGAAGGAATGTACCAATCAATCAAGGAAACGGAGACAATTTCTGCTGACACTGGAAACCCCAGAACGGGGTGAAGCTCTGATCCCATAGTTCTGCACTGCAATGGTATTTATCAATGATTTAGGAAAGCCAAAGACAAGAGATTGGCGAGGGTGGTAAAATCACGATGAAAAGAAGGTTGAAGCACATTACGTATGTATGATGACTGATTCAAAGCTTTGTACTTTGCTACTTATCTCAAGTCAATAGCATATTGCGTCACGTTGTAAATTATTGATGTCATGATATGCATGACCAGATCATATAATCCGCCAGTTGCTATTAATTTCGCTCGCTCTATCGTCCTTTTTCTCGTGTAGAAGATCCGATCTAGTATCTCCACAGAGGTTTTGTCATGGAGTAGAAATGACAAGGTTGGAATTGGAGCAGAAATCGGAGAACTCCGTTAGTCCAATTCAAGTATGAATCAATACAGAGCGACCTAATCCAAAGTCAGTGATCATATTTAGTTTGGTCCATTTTTGTCCTGACTTCCATTTGCTTTCTCCATCTTCCATCATGGCCAATGCGCTGGCTAGGGTATGGATGATATAACCGAATTCAATTGACCTATGACCTATCATATTATAGACGCTGTATCAAGAACCTTTTAATATCCGTTTAGATCTATGTACACTAGGGTTTCAAAGCTCTCAACCACTCTCAGCTAATTGTTCAACCTGATAAATAGAGGGATGAAGGTATGACGCAAGGGATTTTTAGTGAGTACCTCTAGTTTATATATAGCAGCGTATTGATTTCATAGTAATTATAATTAGCAACCGATTGTTTTGCAGTCTTGTTGTTCAAGAAAGGCTCTATCTATAAAGAGTACAGACTAAATAAAACATAGAATATATATATAGCCGAATGGCAACGTCAACGTCGGGGCCCTCCAGACATCTGAATGCTTTCTTTTTTTTGCATTCATCCTTTTTTGTATTCATCCTATACCCATACTAAGCCTGGAGTTCAATACCCTCACTTGAATTCCATTTTTTATTAAAAGAGAGGTTTTGTTTATATAGAGCAAACAATAAGATGAGGCTGCTCTCTCGCTGGATCGATATTCATGCCTGAAAGGGCAGGCACCAACTTCTTAATTGGAATTCTGCCAATATAACTCTTTACGTCATTGGAAGTCTGCCATGTGCTTTGCCCCTACATCATTAATTCTTAGTTTATATATAAAAAAAACATGAATTTTGAACAAAATGTTTATTCTACCTGGATGCTATTGGTAGACTTAACGATGGAGTATATGAAAGGGTGAAGAATTAGATAAAAGTGACTTAATTTTGTTAGTAGTGTACATACAAATTGCAGGTACCTACCGCTTACTGTATTGTATGGGAAGACTCATAGGAAGGCGGTGTGTGAAACTAGAAGACGGCGAAGGCGAAGGGAGCAAGCAGTAGGCAGAAGTAGCGCTCCGTAAGGCCCATAAATAGGCCCGTACCCCGGGCCCAAAGCCCAACCCAGCCGATAGCACATTAAGGGGGTTCGCCCGGCATCTTGTAATCGCTGTATTCTAACCTTCTACTTAGTATATAGAGTTTAAGTTTTTGCAGTTTATATAGGAGTACTACCACTTTCTAAATGAACTCCTGTAATTTGTAAATTATCTAAATAATGCGTTTTCTTAAAGATGTATACTGATGTGGAACAACCAGTGACGTGCCCCTTCTGATCACTTTTACATGATTTTGATATTGTGCTCTGCTGCCTGGATAATGTAAATTGCCTTATGCTACACTTCGCACTATCTTCTGAATGCTAAGTGGGCTGGTGCTGACCATTGACACGTAGGAGGAAGAGATGATAATAAATCATCGGGCTGCTGCATCCTATCTGGCGTGGAGCCTTCCCCTCCCTCGTATTTCCAAGCCTAGTTCAGTGCAGACAATACAACGCCTTTTGTCCGATGTGCTACTATATCCTGATGAGTGATGAGGAGAAATGGGTGATATCAAATTACAGTCTCGACTCAACAACGCTAGTTCCTATTGATTTACCCCACCGACGATCGACCTAGCAACGATTAGTGAAGTTCAGACCTGAAGAGATTGGTACGTACGTCTGCTATGTGATCATATCCCAACAATTTAGGTGCCAGACCTGGGTCTCGCCAGGCCAACGCTTCTCCCTCGGGCGTAGGGACCATCTGCATCTTTTGATCTCTTTCTTCCTGCTCGGCGCCGTCGTGGAGGTGGTAGAGATATTGTTGGATGTTTCCCCGCTCAACAATCATCTTTGTCCGTTGCTTGCGACACTCCTGGAAGACTGCAAGGGCGTGTTGCTTCGCAGTCAGGAACTCGGCCGATGTCTTAGAGATACCGGGGCTATTCGGGAGTCGAGAGAGGCATTCGCCTAGAACTGCGCCGTCCTCAAAGGACATTCCAGCACTATGGCAGTTAGAAACCGTGAAACCGAATACCAAAGGCAATCATACCCAGAGGCCAAGTATGGCAATGTAGCGTGCACTGCATCGCCCAACATCACAAACGCCCCGGAGGGATGAGTCCAGTCAAAGTCTCCAAACCGGATGCAAAGACGCCATTTCTGGACTGACTCGCAGAGTTTCAAGAGTTTGGGGATCCTGTTACGGTCAGTAGTTGAGCACGTTCGCAGGAAAGTATCGAATGTACCGAGGATCCCAGTCTTTGAACAAAGCACACATCTCTTCCACATTCCCTTCGATCGTTGATGCCAACGATTCCTCTGGAATATCGTCGGGTACCAGTAGTACCATATTGAACAACTCCCCACCGCGAAGCACATAGTTCACTATAAAATTAGCTATGAATACCTAATCATGAAAAAAAAGCACATACCTGCATGAGCATCCGGACCCAACCAGTAGTTGACCTGGGGATCTGTTACCAATTCAGCAAGATCAGGATCCTTCTTCATCTCCTCCGTCGACAACAGCAAACGGTATGCGAGATCGCCAGTCTTGACCGGTGGATCGACTCGACCCAGCAATCCCTCCGTCAATTTTCCAAACACTCCATCAGCACCAATGACAAGATCTCCAACCCATTGTCTCCCATCCGCCGTGGTGGCAGTAGCTGTGGTCCCATCCTCACACACAGTGACATCCGCCACACGAGCATTGCAGGTAATCCTAACTCCCAACTCAAGCGCTCTGTCAACTAAACATCGCTGCAGGTCCGCACGATGGAAGTCACGATACCAAGTACCGGGGTAGTTACTCTCCGATGCGTGAAAGTCCAAAGATGAAATGTGATTCCCCTTCCATCCAAGAAAGTTGCAAACTCGGGGAATGGTCATGTGTGGCGTTAAGGCTTTTTCGAGACCCCAGTGCTGGAGTACACGCGAGCTGTTGGGTAGGACCTGGATACCTGCGCCGACCTCTTTGATCTCCCGTGTTGCCTCGAGGACCTCGACATCATGCCCAGCGAGCGCGCAACTGATCGCAGACCCAAGTCCTGCGAGGCCTGCGCCGACAATTACGACTTTCAGTTGGCATGACGTAGAGCGGATGTCTTGCTCTTTGATGGGGATTTGGGGGGCCATTGTGAGGTGTGTGTAACAGAACCCAGACGGTGGATGTTTCGATTATTGAATACCGTCCGGTGTACTGTGAGACAGGACTACTTATGATAGATAGGCCCATCGGACATGGTCCCTCCATCCTTTACTCGACTCTACTCCAACCATGGACAAAGATGGGGGTTAGCTTAGTCCCGGTTATGCCGCTATCCGATAGCTTAAAAGGCAGGAATGTCTGAGGGGAAAGAGCATCACTACACAGTAAGACAGTATCCAGCTACAAAGATATGTCAAGAGTGAGTCTTACCACTTCTTCCTTGATGATCCGAGCTAACCGAACAAGTTTTCTCTGAAAGGGCGCACGGCACTGGTGACGGGCGGTGCTCGGGGTTGCGGCCTAGCCTTTGCGCGGGGACTCGCCGAAGAAGGCGCTGATGTAGCGGTCTTTGATGTTGTTTCACCAGAGGATGGATTCCATGATATTGAGAAGGATTGCGGTGTCCGAACTGCGTATTACAAGTGGGTAGATTGTACATTTGGGGGTAGCATCGCTAACAACAGCAGAGTCGATGTCTCATCTCAGGAATCTTTACAAGAAGGCTTCGCCAGCTTCCAGAAGGATTTTAATAATTCTCTGGATATCTGCGTTCCATGCGCCGGTATCAATCGCCATCTCCCATTCCTAGAATTTACCTACAAAGATCATCAGGATCTACTGTCTATCAACGTACTCGGACTTTACTTTACTGCCCAACTCGCAGCCAAGCAAATGATCGCGAACAAGACAAAGCACGGCAGCATTGTTCTAGTCGCCAGTATGGCGAGTCATATCGCTGTGCGCAGCCAGCTATGTTCGGCGTATTGTGGCACAAAGGGCGCAGTGAGATCGATGTGTCCGGCGATCGCGAAAGAGCTGGCCGAATATGTGAGTCGGTCGCAAATAACCATTTAGCAAAGGTCGCTAAATTAGTACAATAGGGTATTCGAGTCAATTCCATCTCTCCGGGATTCGTGCGAACAGAAATGACGGCCGCAGTAAGTCCCCACCAAAGCAAAGTACCTAGATCATGCACTAATGGTCAGTTCCCCCATCTCCTCGACGGATGGAAATCCGAAGCCATGAACGGCAGAATCGCCGAACCAGAAGATATCATGGGGGCATGTGTATTCCTCG
Organism: Penicillium expansum; assembly: GCF_000769745.1. NCBI lineage: Eukaryota > Fungi > Ascomycota > Eurotiomycetes > Eurotiales > Aspergillaceae > Penicillium > Penicillium expansum. The sequence continues at coordinate 176,966 of NW_015971399.1, forward strand.
CAAGTGACGCGAGTTCGTACATGACCGGGTCAGACATTGTTGTGGACGGTGGGGTGACACGATGGTGATAAACACCTGTAGTGAAGAGTGGGGGTTTTCCCCCGCAGCATCGATTTGAATAAATAGAGAAGATGGAAAAGAATTAAGGGAAATTTGTCAATCAAGTCAATCAACAAATTGAATTTCATAATGTCACCAAGTGCAGACCACGAAGGCTATAGGATTGGCCCTGTCGATGCTTCCACTACCGTTGTGGTGGTGGGCGCGGGACCATCGGGGTTGATGCTAGCGTATGTCAAGTTCGCTCTTCTTCAATTAAGGTAATACTAACAGCTTCGAAGATGTAATCTCGTTCGCTTTGGAATTGCCGTGGTGATTCTAGATGATCGTCCCGACAAGACATCCACAGGCAAGGCCGACGGAATGCAGCCGAAGACTATCGAGACATTCAGACAACTTCGTTTGGCGGATCCATTGCTTAAGAACGGAGCACGGGTTTACGATATTTCTTTCTGGGTGTGTTTTGACTCAATTGATGCTCCTGGATGTAGCTAACAAATTCCCAGGAATCAACCGCCAACGAGTCATTGAAACGCACAGGTCGCAAAACCCACTACCCCGAGCATGTCGGTGCCTCCGATCCATATATTTTGTTAGCCCATCAGGGAATGGTTGAGGAGGTCATGATTGATGATATGGAGGCACGGGGAGTCTTCGTCACGCGGAATAGCAAGTTCGTGTCTTGTTCACGTGTGGATGGAACAACCCAATTGGATATTGTGTATGAGGATGTTACTACAAATACTCCGCATAAGATTCGAGCGGACTATCTGGTTGGATGCGATGGAGCTCGATCGAAGGTTCGATCATTTATTCCGGATGCTGAGCTCGAGGGAGAATTAACAAACGCGGCTTGGGGAGTGCTAGATGGTAGGTTTTTCGCTCAATTGAGAGGGACTTTGGCTGACTAAGTAGGCGTGATTGATACGGACTTCCCTGATCTATGGAGCAAAGTCGCGTTGCGGTCTCATTCCGCTGGATCGATCTTGTGGATTCCGCGCGAGAAAGGCATGACTCGATTATATGTTGAGTTGAGCTCGACCGACGGGGAGCGAGTGGAAAAATCAAAGGCCACGACTGAATATGTTATGAGCCGCGCCAGGGAGGCAATGAACCCATTCAAGCTAGAGTGGAAGACAGTAGAGTGGTTCGGAACCTATGTTGTGGGGCAAAGGGTTGCGAAACGCTTCATGGACTCGGAAGCACAGATATTCATTGCAGGTGATGTATGTTGCGCTCAATCTGGATACCTTACCCCTCAACTAATAAAAAGACAGGCTGGTCACTGCCATTCCGCTCTTGCAGCCCAAGGCGCCAACACAAGTATGCACGACAGCTTCAACTTGGCATGGAAGCTCAACCTCCTCGTCCGCGGACTGGCCAAACCATCTTTACTGAACACCTACGAAGAAGAAAGACAAAAGATAGCATACGACCTCATCAATTTCGACGTGGAGCACTGCAAAGCGTTCGCAGCCGGCGATGCAGAATTAGCCAAGAACTTCGACGATAACATTCGATTCATATCCGGTCTCGGAGCCGAATACGGTCCAGGAATGTTGACACAAGCCCCAACCACCACATCTCGTCTACAACCTGGAATGCTCCAACTCCCAGCTAAAGTCACTCGCTATATCGATGCTAACCTGGTCGATATCCAGTTGGATGTTCCACTGTTGGGTCAATTCAAGATCTATATTTTCGTTCCGGATGTTCGCCGCTCGGGGGCATCCCTGGACAATGTCTGCCAACAGCTGCAATCTATTCTTGCTGGTGTCAATGTTCAAGCAGATCAGTCATATGCGAAACATCCAAGGGGACATTCTCCCTCAGATGAATTTGTTCAGGCTCAACGCTACACTGCTGTCTCCAGTGCTTTTACTTTTGCGATGGTTACGCAGTCTGCTCAGTCTGAGTTTGAGATTGCTCATCTACCAGAGATACTCCAGACTAGTCGCTGGACTCTATATGTCGACAATATTGGAGGGCCAAGTTGTACAGAGAAGTGGTTTGGGGATCTGAACCGGGACAAGATTGGGATCGCTGTTGTCAGGCCAGATGGATATGTCGGAGCTATTGATACTTGGGATTTCGAACAAGTGGGTGTTATAGGGCAGTGGGTGCAGGATTACTTCTCTTTCATGGTGTAATATTTCATTAGAGTGCTTCATTGGATGTGTTTTTATAAAATATAAGACGAATTTGGAATAATTACATGTTGAACAACTATATATCCTTTCTATAACTACAATGTGTCAAATGTGACTTTTGGTCCTCTTTCGGGTGTTTCCTTTTTTTTAATTGTTATAAAGAGATCCATCGCACGATGCCTGTTCATATCTTTTTCTAATTTTCAACAGAGTAATGTAAAATATTGTTCAATATGGGGATATATATTTCGAACAATGTGGTCAAAATGCTGACAGTTTACTTGTATACCGTACAATCAAAAAGATTCTATCAACACTACAAAATTTGAAGGCATCGAGAAAAAGCAATTAGTCATTCGATCTCGTAAGTCCACGAGTACTCACAATCAAGAAGATCAACAAGATATTCATCCCAAAAGGGAAGTGGAGACGTATGTTCTAGGGTGGGGGATCTTTATAGTGGGGGTTAATCTGCCTCCTTGATTGCCGATCAACCCTCAGCCATCAAGCTTCATCCCACTATTCAAGCAGATCAACGATCCCACCTTCAATGGGTAATTCAAGAATGGAAACGCCAAAAATGGCATCCCACTATCCCTCCAAGCTATATATATCACCCTAGCCAAAGCCAAAATGGGCGAATCATAAAATCAATATATTCGTGCAAAATGGGCTCAATCGCAATCACCGATCCCTTGTTCGAGTCCGTCCGTCTGGGCGCTCTGACTCTCAAGCATCGCGTCATCTTGGCACCGTTGACGCGGATGAGAGCGGGCAAGGAGTCCGAGGGTGTTTATGTTCCCAATGAGCTTAATGTCGAGTACTATTCGCAGCGAGCTTCGGAGGGAGGGTTTATGTTGACCGAGGCTACTCCGATTAGCAGACTTGTATGTGGATCTTCTTCAGTTTGAGCAGTTTGATTGGTTTATGAAACTAACATTGTCAGGCTGCTGGATACCCTGGAGTGCCTGGCATCTTTACTTCTTCCCAGATCGCTGGCTGGAAGAAGGTTACCGATGCTGTGCACGCTAAGGGTGGTTATATATACTGTCAGCTGTGGCATGTTGGCCGCGCTACTGTTTCCTCCCTCATTGAAGGAAAGGAAGTTCTTGGAGCCAGTGAGATTCCGATCGCTGGAAACGCTCTCGATGGATCTGAGTACGCAGCTTCGCCACCCCGCGCTATGACTGTGGAGGAAATCCAAGACACAGTGAAGGAGTACGCTGCTGCGGCAAAGCGAGCCCGTGAGGCAGGTTTCGATGGCGTCGAGGTTCACGGTGAGAGAAATTCCAGTCTGATTTAGGTACTGTGACTAACGAACCAGGTGCCAATGGCTATCTGCTTGACCAATTCCTCCACGACAACGTCAACACCCGCACCGACGAATACGGCGGCAGCATCGAAAAGCGCTCTCGTATCATCCTCGAAGTCCTCAAAGCTGTCACCGCCGAAATTGGAGCCGACCGCGTTGGTATCCGTCTGTCGCCCTACAATTATTTCCAGGATACACGGGATTCCAACCCCAACGCCAACTGGCTCTGGCTGTGTTCGAAGATCGCTGAACTGCCCGAGGAATTCCGGCCCGCATATGTGCATATGGTCGAGCCCCGTTTCGACGAGGTTATGGATGAAGCGGCCAAGATTGACTCCCTGGCTTCGGATAAACCGTCACTGGATGTGTTCCGGCCGACGCTCAAGAAGTCAGGGATCTCTCTCCTAGCAGCTGGAAGCTTTAACGCTGAGAATGCGGGCGCTAAGCTTGCGGCTGGTGGAGCGGATGCTGTCGTGTTTGGCCGTTATTTCATCTCGAACCCTGATCTGCCGCGTCGGTTGAAGGAGGGTTTACCTTTGACTCCTTATGATCGCACGACATTCTATGGTGCTGACCCTGCTGCGAAGGGCTATACCGATTATCCATTCTATACTGAATAGATATAGACATAGATAGACTGCGCTTGTTCAGATCAACATGTCGGATTGGATTAACTACATATTGACTATCAAATACAAAGACTATCATGACAATCTCATCAAAACTTTCATAGCATCGTGAACAACGGCCCATCGGACTGTCGCTAGTTGTTTAGCCATAGCCGCTGCAAGAGGGCGAGGGCAGTATTTGCCAGATAGAGCCGCTAGCTCTGGTAAACTGGGACAATTCGTTAGCATCACGATCAAAGAAGACAGATCGGTGTTCACTCGGTTCTCCTCAGAGGTAAGATTGGGTCCACGATGGAAAACCCAGCAGGCCAATGTGCATAGATACAAACACCAAGGGAAATGGAAGGAATCTGCCTGGTCCCAGTCATGAAGACTCAACACTGCATCTTGGAGTAAAGATGCCGCTTGTCGCGCAGTCGTACAAGATGGCCCAGATTCCTCCTGCAGCCACCTCGTAATGTTACGCAGCGACCGTGCCTGATCAGCCTCAGTCACTGTGCGGCCGAGGATCTGACACGCACCAGCGACAATCTGCAAATCGAGCACCTCCACATTCAGCGCGAGATACGCTGCATGGTAGAGGGCATATCCAGATATCTTGAGCCCTGTGAACTGACGAGGACTGGCAGTCTGAGCAAGTTTAATAGCAAGACAATCGGCGTCGAAGTCAACTTTCCACAGATCATAGGACCGACCCATACGCGGCGTCCAAGCTCCGACGCGCTCGGGGGTCTCCGACCGTAGGGTTGTTTGATCGCGACGTTTTAAATCCGCAGATACAGACATTAACCCGTGCAGCACAACGATTCGAGCGAAGACATTCAGATCTCGCGGTCGGGCAACAGCCGCTGGTGTAATGTATCCTTTCAACACGGTAAGGAATGGGCGATTCTCTTCTCGGAAGGCGTGCTGCGACCATTCTCGAGCAGAGGACGCACCCCAGGCTGCAGGACCACAGGGCAATGAAGATCTTATCTCGAAAGCAGACATACATAGCGACTGCGAGAATAGCACTGCATGCTGCGTATCCCACATGAAGCAATGTATGGCTACTCTCTTACGCTGTTCTTCCTCCATAGTCTGTCGCCACAGTTGATCCAGATCCCCTGATTGATCCACGTTAGACAAGTCGCGTATACCACAGCAGTTGCTGCGCCTGATCATTTTGATCAACACGCAGTGGAACAGCTGTGCGCGCTCGCGCTGTTTGGGTCCAGCTCGCATCTTGCCGAAACAATCTATCAGAAGCATAGTCTGCAAAACCCACAGGTCAGCTTGTGGTGAGAAATCCGGATGACAGAGCAGCTGGCTTCGGAGGACATCGTGGACTTCTACTGCTAATTGGTGGGCCTCGCGCGTGCTGTATGTCGCACCCATGAACAAAATTGAGGCGAGGAACACTGGTGGTGCGGTGCTTGGGTCGAATGTATGCTGGTGGATCAGAGGATATGTGGTATTAAAGCGATCAAAGAACATATCGCAGTATGCCTGGAGTGCAGGGAGTGTCAGGAGCGGCGAGTCAAGCACCGTGGGATGTCCATCAAGGCTTGTTGGATGTGCGTGTGACACTATTGCTAGAATCCCCTTTCTAGCTTCCTCGGATATTCTCGGTAGGTTCGTTGGGGGATTCGGATCCAGCGTCGCCGCACCAGACATCCAGTCCAGGTCGGGGAGGCTGGGTACTGCAGGTGAGTTGGTTTCCCCGAACATCTCGCCTCTGTCCATAATTGACGCCATGAGTAAGGCCGATGGACCATCATATTTCTCCATTACTTCCGCGGGATTCGAATCAAATTGTTCGAACATAGGGGCTGTGTCGAATCCGAGAGGCATGTTGAATTGATGAAAAGCATCGTCGAGCGAGGATACATCGAAGAGCCAATTATAGTTGGAAGTTGCTGCAAATGGGAGATTGAAGTCGGTTGCTACTAAAGTTAGCATGCTAATTGTGAGTGAGTAGCTGGAGTCATCCATACCAGTGTCCATTCCAAAATAATCGCCAATACCATTCAACTCAACACCAAAAGATCCATCCGCCGCATCAAACTGTCCAGGCATTGGCTCAACATACTGCTCAAAAGGTCCAGCTGGCACCAAAGAAGCTAGGAAGGGATCTGTGTCATCCATAGAGATTGACGTTGGGTCAGTGCCTGAGCCAGGTGGTGACAAGGGGACACCATCATGGAAATACTCTTCCTCATCTCGTAGTTCCGGCTCTTGACTGGAACTATTGGCGGAGATAGGGGATCTAGCTGCAGCGGCTGTCCTCAATTGTCGCTGTGAAGGGCGAACAATAATAGAACCGTCCTCAGCTCTCCGGGTCCTCTTTCGTGTCTTCAATGTCCCCTGCCCGGGTCCTCCGGCTTCGAGATCCCGTTTCTCATGTCGCTCCATATGTCGCGCTGGACCCATGTCAGTACCTGCTTAACGACTAAAATTAGCATATCTTACCTAGCAAATCCGAGCGTTGAAAGTGAACAGAACAACGCTCGCAGGTATACCCATTTCGCGCCTGTTCGTGGTTGAGCGCATGACGGCGCAGGTGCTCCGCACGCGTGAAGCTCTTGCTACAACCTGGGTGTTGACAGGGGTGCTTTTCCTGGTTTTTCATGGTTACGTTGCCTGTGTGCGAAACAAGATCCAACCGCCTACTTCAATGTTTTTGACAATAATTTCCTCGGAGTACACCCCGAGGTCTACTGATAAGAATGCGGGGGCCGCATGACGCTAATGTCTGATTGGTATGATTTTTATGAGATATGCAAAGCTCTTATCGAGGGTATTTAGTGCCAATGGATATGTTAGCCACTTAGAGCTCTGGGATTTACCACTAGGGCCGGGATTTTGCGGACGTTGGGGTTCTCCAAATATCCCAGGGAATATGGTATGATTCCACACAGCATGTACAACAAACGGAGTATGGTAAAAGTTACATGGGTTAGATGCTTAAATTATATCAGAGAAAAGTGGTCGCGTGTGCCACGTCTGCCTTAACCGATGTAGGAGCTTGCTGAACATAATATCAAGGGAAATACCTCCACTCTGGACTCTTTTCGCCCTCCTTGAACTGACTAGTATCAGTCTGGTCCTCTCTCAATGTTAGTCCCTGTTTGCTATCCCGGCGGTGGTTTTCCATTCTCATCCAGCCTCCCAATCCGAGAACAAGGACAATGCAAACTGCATTGCAACAACAAGTTGCGATGAGAGTTGGCAGATACCTATTCAGTTAGCGATGAGTTTTCATAGGACAGCGGAGTTTCTCACTTTGGTGCATATTGAGTTCGGAATGTGCCCGCGCTCAATACTCCAGCGATATTGCCCAGTCCTACAAAAAAGCCCGTATTGGCAGCTCGCGAGTTCTCGTGTACGTTGTTATTGTTGTGCCATGCGTGGACGAGACACGATGGAATATATGATCCTGCTGCCATTAGGAAACAAGCAAAGTATGCTACTCCCTTGTTGCTCTGAACATCAATGGCTATTAATATAATCATTCCGATCAATGAAACGGTCAAGGAAAAGACAATGTGGAGCGTTCGTTCACGGAAATAGTCGGATGACTTGGCCACGCATAGCAGGAATACTGCTCCGACGAGATTTGGCGCTACCGTCCAGAGATTTGTCTTGATGACAGAGTATCCCAGTCGTTGGACAATCTGCTCTCGTTAGCCAACTACCGAGGATACGAGCCTCAATACTCACCAACGGGAAGAAATTCATTGCAGTGGCATAGGCAACAGGGTATGTGAAGGTAATCAAACACCACACTGGGAACTTCCAGTCGCTCCATGTCTCAAAGGCAGACTTGAGATCGAATGGAGTATTCACCTCCGATGAGGTATCCCGTAGCAGACGTGCTGTCGCTGCCGCCCTCTCTCTGTCAGACAGAAACCAGGCGCTTCGTACCCCATCTGGCAGCAGGAAAAATGCCACAGCTCCGGTGAGTAGTGTCATCGATCCTTCAATAATAAACAACCACTGCCATCCTTTGACTGCTGGGTTGTTTATCTGGAAAGCTCCAAAGGAGATAAGCCCACTAAACGCAGATGCCAGAACTGCAAAGGACTGCATGATGGCCAAGCGGAATCCCATTTCTCCGCGCTTATAGAACAACGTGAGGTAGAAGGTAGCTCCGGCGAAGAAGCCAGCTTCAAAAACACCCAATATGATGCGAATCGCAAGCAGAGAGCCAAAATCCTTAGCGGCGCATTGGCATAGTGCTAGAACTCCCCATACAAAAGACACTTTCATATGGATGTCAGTAAGTCCTATCAAGGTTGTAGAAGCGTTGAAGGATCTCACTTATAGACAGCATAAGTCGGCCTGAAAATCTTTTAATCAAAAGATTCCATGGCAGATCGAACAACCCAAAGGGAATATAGAAGAGCAGAATCAAAAGGGAATAGTCATTCCCCTTCAGATTCAAGTCCTTGTCCAGACCATCTGTCTTTGCATTTGCCAAATTGCTCTGAGATGATTGTTAGCACGTTTTGAGGAGATAATGCCATTATATGAGTACGTACCCGATCCATACAGTCAAAGAAGTACATCTGAGCGATGACACAAGCCGCAAAGTTAGCAATGATCCCCAATAGCCTAGTCTATATGTTGAAAGATTTACCAAGCATAGTGTTGGAAGCACAATGAAATCAATTTTCCTAACATAGGACCTCTCGGCCTCGGGATCTGTATACGTAGTGCTTTCGGCAATGTTTACTTCAGGGTCGGGCACCTTGGCCATTTCGGATGGTTTCAATTCAGACATTATGATATATTGTTGAACCGCTCATTGTAAAATATATAGCGAGGAGGCTAGTCGACCGGGTTCTTATACTGAGCAACATCTCCCTCGTACAGCATTCCAACCCCTTGACTTGCTCGCTCACGCATGTAGTACAATAGTTCGACAAGTCATGTCCAAATATGACCAATCGCTGTATCTCCTTATTCTCCAGATAGGATAGAATTAGTACATTTGTTCTTTGTTCACCCCATATCTTCCCCGCACGGCCTTATCGCAGGTAAATACACTGTTGACCCCCATTCTTGGTGCATCCTTGTCCCTACCCCCATCCTTCATCGCAAATGCTAGAGCTCCAGCTAGAGCTGGACGAGCTGGATTAGTTGGAGTTGAGATGTCGGACTTCTCTGCGAGGTTGAACAGTCATGGGGTAGTTCTTTTTCAATTCCGAGGAAATATATTCGAGCCAAAGTGAGATTAACGAGCAAACACAAGCACAACGCATCAAATCATTCAACAAAATGTCTGTACCTTCAGCTCCACCGATTTTGGATTTCTCTCCATTCTATGGAAAGGACAGCGACGCGAAATCCAAGTTGATTGAAGAGGTGCGCAAATGTTGCCATTACAACGGATTTTTCCAGATCACCGGCCACCGCGTCCCACTGGACTTGCAGCGCCGCGTTATGAACTGCTCCAGGCGCTTCTTTGATCTCCCTCTGGAAGAGAAATTGAAAATTGACAAGAGTAAGAGCCTTGTCCACTCATCGTGAATTCCGCTAACTGAATAGATCTCACTACATTTAACAGAGGCTATGAACTCCTCCGGTCGCAAATGCTAGAAGTGGGCACCGGCCCCGAGCTGAAAGAAGGCCTGTACATCGGCGAGGAAATCCCCGAAGACCACCCCTACTATTTGGAGAAGAAGTTGAACAGCGGCCCCAACCAATGGCCGCCGACTGTTCCCAACAAGGAGGAATTTGAAACAACAACTATGGAATACTACCACGCGGTATTCGATTTGGCAAAGGATGTTTTGGGAGTTCTGGCTCAAACACTAGGGGTTGAATCATCCTTCTTCGACCCCCTAACAGCCGGAGCTGTTGCGACAATGCGATACCTTCACTATCCGGCGCAGCCGCAGGATACCGACGAGAAATTGAACCGCGGAATCGGAGCGCACACCGATTTCGGATGCATCACTCTCCTTCTGCAGGATGAGGTGGATGGCCTACAAGTTCTAGATGCACCATCGGGACAATGGCTAGACGTTAGTTCCAACTACATTAATCACTTAAGCTTGACTCTGACAAAGATCGATAGGTCAAACCCGTTCCCGGTGCCTATGTGGTGAATTTGGGTAACCTCTTCATGCGCATGGCGAACGACAAATACAAATCTAACACCCATCGTGTGATCAACAAATCCGGTAGAGAGAGATACTCGATTCCGTTCTTCTTCAGTGGAAACCCGGATTATGTGTGCGAGTGCTTGCCAAACTGTCGTGAGGAGGGTGAACCGGCCAAGTATGGTCCGATTACTGTGCAGGATATGGTCACGGCGTCTTACAAGGAGAGCTACGGCCGGGCTGAGGCATTCAAGAAGGATTTGGATGCACAGAAGGCGGATGTTATTCCAGCTGTTGCTGCGGTCGGCGCTTAGTGCTACTCAGATTGCCAATTCATTGAAATATCTCTTCTTATTTGATGTCCCTACCGAAAAGAATGAAACCTCAGAAACCATAGAAGAGGTACGGAGTATGGCCAATGCACTGTTGGCACAGTCTATAGCACACAACACGAAAAATAACTCAATAACTATATCTGATTGGTTGACTTAATGGGCTGACAAGCGCTAAGTGCAGTAACGCCACAAAGTAAGGTAAGTCTCGGCCTGGTGTAAGCTGTTGTGATATCACATATCCAAGACATCCCCGGATCCCAAAAGTGGGATGGCACATTATTTCCTCTCCACTCTTGGTCGCCGGATTCCTCCGTATCAATCTGAAGTATATGGACAATCAGACAAGATCATCGGATTAGCAGGCACATCGTAGCCCTAAAAGAGAACGACATTTGGCTGATCTGTCTGCAAGGAATTCCTCACCAAATTACCAATTGCAAGATGGACGAAATCCAAGTCGACAAGAAGCAGAGTCAACCAGCTGAGAGTAGCACTCCGGATTATGAAGTTGCTAAATTGACGACTATTGCTGATTATGAGGTTGAGGAGTTCTATGGATCCTCGACTACTCAGGCATACCGCTTGAAGTCTGAGTTGGTGGGAAAATGTATGGAGGAGATTGGCATGGGCTGGTATTGACACCTCGCAAATTTTGAGCACTGCTTTGAGGCATTGAGATATTAACACTACTAGGTTTCAATGGAAACTCTTCGTGGTTACAGGTTTTGGATGGATAGTCGATAATGTATGCAATGTCACTCCTTTTCTCCTGATTACCCCTTTTCCTAACATCGATTTCGAATAGTTTGCCTCCCAAGGCATTGGAAGTGTCCAACCCCCTATCAAGCAAGAGTTCTCCGGCATTGTGCAAGTTAGCTACAGCTCCGTTGCTTATTATGTTGGACTCATTCTGGGTGCGTCGTTTTGGGGTCTGTCAAGCGATCTCATCGGACGCAAGCCAGCTTTCAATTCTACGCTACTCATTGCTGGTGTTTTCCTTTGTGCCGCTGCTGGATCGATGAATTTCATCGCATTCAGTGCACTTTGGGCTGTTATTGGAACTGCTGCTGGTGGAAATGTGCCTGTTGATTCCATGATATTCCTCGAATTCGTCCCAGGAAGGTGAGAAAACATGTTGTTGGCGATATTGATGGTGATTGTTGCTAATAAGAACACAGTCATCAATATCTTCTCACGGCTCTTTCGGCATGGTGGAATCTGAGCCAACTGATTGTGTCCTTAATTTCTTGGGTCTTCTTAGCCCACTTCAGTTGTCCAACAGATGCCACCCCAGAGACCTGCTCTCGAAGCCAGAACATGGGATGGTAAGAGTCACAAGATCCATAACATATTTCCTCGCTAATTCCAATCACTAGGAGATACACACTCATCACTCTAGGTGGCTTAGCACTCACATTTACCTTCGTTCGCATTTTCGTTTTCAAACTTCCCGAAACCCCAAGATATCTGCTCTCCCAGGGAAGAGACCAGGACGCGGTCAATGCTATCAATTACGTTGCCAAGCAGAATGGCAAGCCAGAACCCCTGACACTTGAGATGCTTCAAGCAATCGATGCTCAGTTTGGAAATATGCCCAGTGAAGAAGGAGAGTCTAAGAAGATGACGGCAAAGGAAATCGTCAAAGAGAACATGCAAGCCTTCCGGGGGGAGCACTACCGTGCGCTATTTGCAACTCGAAAGCTCGGAAGACAGACATTGATAATCTGGGCCATCTGGTTGACAGTCGGTAAGTCAGACAGGATGACCTATTGCTGTAATATCTCTACTCACACTCATATCCAGGAATTGCATACCCGCTGTTCTTCGCCTTCTTGCCATCCTACCTGGCAACCAAATTCACAGAACATTCTTCTCTCTCCCTAACCTATCGGAACTACTGCATCACATCTGCCGTCGGAATAGTCGGACCATTATCCGCTGCAGTATCAGTAAATACCCGCATGGGCCGAAGATGGATGATGGGAATTTCAGCTGCTGTCACGGGCGTGTTCCTCTTCGCATACGTCGGTGTCAACACTCCATCGGCCGACTTGGCATTTTCTTGCATTACCAGTCTTCTGGGCAATTTCGGTGGGATATCATGCAATCCAACGTTTTATTTCATAGCTAACAAGTATTACAGAATACGCTATTATGTACGCGTTCACTCCGGAGTCATTCCCAGCTCCTCATCGCGGCACTGGCACTGGAACAGCGGCCGCCCTGCTTCGATTTGGAGGACTCATTGCTAGTATTATCTCATCACAGACTGGATTTACAACTGCGCCAATCTATGCTAGTGCGGCATTGTGGATTGTTGTCGGTGCGTTGTGTTTAGGATTGCCCTTTGAGACACATGGACACGATGCGCTGTAATAGCCAGGCTGAGAAGATGCTTTGGCATTTCGTGTGTACCATCATAGATTGGAATTTGGATATATGGCTATACTATAGGTTTACTTAGTTTGTTGTGGTTAGATCAATGCATCAATACTTTATCCTATTACGTCAAGTCATACCTTCTTACTGGATCCTTCACGCTCATTAATCATAAGCGCCCCGTAAATTTAAACATCCAATCAAGATATTCGAAAGTATGCATTTAACCAAACAAAGTCATTAAATGATTAAACCGCTTTGGGACGGATTATAGGTATCCACCACAACATAGAAGCAGGTCAAAGGTGGGGGTGCTATTAATTCAATTGCAAGATAAGAGCTCTGATCCATACCTAGATTATAGCTGACTCTATAGCTTACACCTATTAACTCACAATCCAATTAAAATTTGAATATATTAAATCACCGATCTAAATGGACTTTTGTGTGGGTGGGGGCATGCGGTGTCAATGTCATGGGAGTGAAAGGCTAGGCTAGGGTATTCTATAGGAATTGAGACCACGCCTATTTAGATACAGAAACTATCGATCTGTTTAATCCAAACTACTCAATCGAGTCACAATGTTTACTCTTTCGGAAGGTTAGTTGGTCTTGCCGGATGAGAGCGATTGGGAGTAGGGATCATCGAACTAACATACCCAGTCTCTAGACACAACACTGAAGATAGTTGCTGGGTTATACTTTATGGTAAAGTATATGATGTAAGGACCTTTAAATCTTTCATCAGGAAAATTCAAACTAGCTAACTTCCACGAGGTTACACGCATTCTGGATAGTCATCCTGGAGGAACACAGGCAATTCTCCGTTGGGGAGGACGGGATGCCACCGAGGAGTTCGACATGATCCATCCTTCTGAGACCCTAAAGGACATTGAACAGTCATTTATGGGCACAGTCGAGCCACAAGAGTCGCCAGTTACAGATTCTACGCCCGAAGAGATCACCCAAGCGTCATTAAGCACATTGCTGAACCTAGACGAGATCGAAGCTGCTGCCACAAAGGTCATCAGCAAAAAGGCATGGGGATACTACTTTTCCGCTGCCGACGACAAGATATCAAAGTACCTCAATACACAGGCCTATCGTTCAATTCTGTTTCGACCACGGATATTTGTTGACTGTCGCACTTGCGAACTAGAAACCAACCTCCTGGGCCACAAAGTCGGGTTACCGATCTTCGTCAGTCCAACTGCAATGGCGCGTTTAGGACATCCTGCAGGAGAAAAGGGGATTGCCGAAGGATGTCGCTCTTTTGGGGGTCTTCAAATAATCGCAAACAACTCCTCACTTTCTCCAGAGGAGATCGTCACGAACGCGCCCCCAACACAGATCTTCGGATGGCAACTTTATGTCCAATTGAACAGACAATTGAGTGAAAATATGTTAGCACGCGTTAATTGGCTAGATCGGATCAAGTTTATCGTGTTGACACTCGATGCACCCGTATCGGGTAAACGAGAAGACGATGAGCGAATCAACATTCAAGCCAACACAGCAGCAAGTGTCAGCACCCAGCTCTTTGCTGGGACAGATCCATCACTTACTTGGGCGGAAACTCTTCGGTGGTTATCACAACATACTACTAAACCGATTGTGCTCAAAGGAATTCAGACACACGAAGATGCAACTCTGGCGGCTCAGTATGCACCTTTGGTGAGGGGGATTGTGCTGTCCAACCACGGTGGGAGGTCGCTTGATACAGCACCTCCTGCTGTGCATACTCTACTTGAACTTCGAAGATACTGCCCGGATGTGTTCGATAAGGTTGAAGTGTGGGTAGATGGTGGAATTCGTCGCGGTACAGATGCTGTCAAGGCGCTATGTCTCGGGGCCAAAGCTGTCGGGATAGGAAGGCCGGCTCTTTGGGGTCTCGCTGCTGGTGGGGTTGATGGTGTTGAGCGAACATTGCAGAGTTTGTATTCCTCAAAAAAGTGGATTATTATGGTATTGCTAACTTGTGAACTTTCAATTTCAGTTCTATCGGATGAAATGAAAACATGCATGCGCCTCCTTGGTGTAAAGGAAGTAGGCGACCTTGGCCCTCAACATGTACCTACCCCTTGCTATCCTACTCTTTGCTCATTCCCTAACACTTGGTTAATAGATCAACACGGCTATATTGCAACAGCAAATTTATGGAGGAACTTCGCATCTGGGTTTGATGAAAGGGAAACTTTGAAGGATCGGGATCGCTGCCCGTTGTGGGAAAAACATTTTGACAATTCGGGTAAACCATGAGTTTGTATGTTTAACTAGTCTAGTATATCATATAGCATTGATCATTCATTTTTGAAGTTATTGTTGAAGATATTTTTGGGCGTTAGACAGGACTTTTTGCCTGAGGCCCGAGTGCCAGACGGAACAATTAGTACGAATAGCTCTCTTCCTTCATTTACAATTGCTGGTCAAAGTAGTTGTCACATAATTTCCCTCTGATTGTATATATATTCCCGGTAGTAACTTTGCTCTATTTCCTTTTAGCAATGTCGCAAAGTATAAACAACTCAGTCGAATAGCGATACGATCACAAGCTAGAGCAACAGACCCGAATGGGGGCAGTTGGAGTGAATCATGAGTGGGAGGAAGATAGATATCATCATATTATGACCATCCATGTCTCCAATTTGAGAAATTGCGATTCAAAGTGTCCAGGGATCACCCCACCTTTGTCGCAGTGCATTGTTGGGGGTAGGGGACTATATATTTACGTCAAGAATACCCCTCCTACACCTGGTTTCAATCAAGTCCTCAAAGAAATTATATTTTGTTTTCTGTTAGATCAAACTTCAACCTCCCCATCACCAGCAACACCCCCAATTATAATAACCATGGGCAAAAAGCGTGTTCTTGTCAGTTACGGCGTTGATATCGATGCAGTAGCTGGCTGGCTAGGCTCATACGGAGGAGAAGACAGCGTGAGCGATATCAGTCGAGGTAAGCACATGTGTCTTACAGATCACTGCCGTTACACTAATAAAATCCCCCAAAGGTCTCTGGGCCGGGCACGTCGGCACACCCCGCGTACTGAAGCTATTCGAAAAATACAACATCAAAGCAACATGGTTCATCCCAGGTCACACTCTGGACACCTTCCCGGAAGAATGCGCAATGGTCCGGGATGCCGGCCACGAGATCGGGTTACACGGCTACTCGCACGAGAATCCCTGCGACTTGTCCACGGAACAACAGCGAGACATCCTCGACAAGACATACAAGATGCTGACAGACTTCTGCGGAAAGCCGCCGCGTGGAATTGTTGCGCCATGGTGGGAGGCCAGTGCGGAGATGGTTGAGCTCTTGCTCGCGTATGGGATTGAATATGATCATTCCATGTCCCATGAGGATTGCCAGATGTACTGGCTGCGGACTGGGGATACATGGACGAAGATTGACTACAAGCAGAAGGCGGAGACGTGGATGAAGCCCCTTGTCAGGGGTAATACTACTGGTCTTGTGGAGATTCCGGGCAGTTGGTATATTGATGATCTGCCGCCGATGATGTTTATCAAGAATTCGGCGAATAGTCATGGATGGGTTAATCCGCGGGATGTTGAGGATATTTGGAAGGTCGGTATTTAATTCCAGGAATAATGGGACGTTGGGCTGACAGGGTTGCTTAATACAGGATCATTTCGACTATTTCTATCGAGAGTACGATGAGTTTGTCTTCCCTATGACAATTCATCCCGATGTCTCTGGTCGGCCTCATGTTTTGCTCATGCACGAAAGGTATGTTCAAAATTCTCACAGTTGAAGATTTTTGGCCAATGTGAAACTAATAAACCATGTGTAGACTTATTGAGTATATCAACAGCCACGAGGGAGTGGAGTGGGTCACATTTGAGCAAATGTGCGACGAGTTCAAAGGGAAGAACCAGCCACCTCCAGGTGCACTCATGCCAGCTGCCCCAGGAGCGATTGCGAAGGCACAGGCCGAGACAGAGGCACAAAAGTGAACCTAAACATGGATAAATACCGCTTAATAGTTATGAGATTATCCAGATTTATCCACTTAGTGAGGCAAAACTTTCAATAGAATGGGCATGGACAAAAATTATAAACCACCCGAGTAGTTGATATGAGAATCAGTTCTAGCCACTCTGGATCCAATAGAAGACTTTTGGTGAAGATTCCTTTTTTCCGAAATTCATTTTCTCACATCTGACCCAGTACTAATAACCTAGCAAACAGTGCACTTCTTGCCCTGGAGCGCCTCAACAACCGCGTAATACGCCGGTTTAGCCTCGAGGGTATCATTGAGAAGAGTTGCACCTCCCTGACCAGCGAAGGTCTCAGGCACCCAAGAGTATTTATCATAAAAGTCCCAAACAACGACACCAAGACAGCGACGTCCAGACTGAAGACAGCTCTGAACGGTGAGGTAGTAGTCGGCAGCCTGTTGTTTCTGTACATCGGCAGTATAGTACGGCTTTTCCGCAAAGCGAATATCAAGTTCCGTGACAATAACATCCAAATCAGCCTTGATATAAGCTTTCTTCGTGGCCAGCTGATTGGCAAGGGAAGGTGTCTGGCCGACAATAAAGTGCGACTCCAGACCGACACCATCAATGCGGATTCCTCGCTTGCGCAGATTCTTAACAAGGCCCAGAACGGCTTCGGCCTTGGTACCGGGGCTCTCAATCCCATAGTCATTGTAGTAAAGCTGGACATCACTGGCCCCGATCTGGGCCAGAGCCTGCTGCGCATATTGGAAGGCAAGGTAGAAGTATTCCTCGCCGATGGTATCATACCAGACGCTTGACGAGAAGGTGCCATCGTCGTTGATAGCTTCATTAACGACATCCCACGAGGCGCATCGCTTGCCGAAGTGCTGCACCGTCTTGAAGATGTGGTTCTTCATAACTCCAGTGAGTTCTTTGGCGGTCCAGGTCTTCGAGGTGACGAAATCTGACACCTGGCTCATCCAGACGAGATTGTGGCAGCGAACTTTGGAGTCGTAGCGCTCGGCTAGATCCATGAAATAGTCTCCATCAGTGAAGTTGAACTTGTTTTGCTCTTGTTCTGTATACATAAACTGGTTCCACGAGGATAAATCATAGTTAGTCGCGAATCACTCGAGGGCCATATTTGTATATACGGTTCAGCGTACCTTGAGCGCATTAGCTGGAGTAATTTCACCGAATTGATTTTTTAGAATCTTCAGGTACGCAGCGTCGGTTGTCTCACCCGTCCCCGGGATATCAGCAGCTGTTCCGAACCATTGTTTACCCCGAGCTTGAGCAAGGGCATTGAGGTTGTAGTTGGTGCGATCTTGGTGGTTGGGTGCAGCCTGGGTGAGACCAGCCAGTAATGCTGTGATTGCAATGAAAGAGCGCATTGTGACCGACATGTAACTCGAGATGCGAATGAAGAATGTGAATCAAGAGTGCACTGCAGCAAATAACGCGGAAAAGAGCTCATTTTAAACCGGACAGATTTTGCAACACAGCAATATACCCCTCTTGATAAAAGAAAGCTAACCCGACTTTGCAAAGGCCCGGCAATTCAATCTCCGGCTTGAAGCTGAACATCTGCCGGTTCGTTGGCTTTAGACGACTTTCCGGGGTAGCATGGGGAAATTAGGCTAAATTACGCCTAACCTGTCAGGGGTAGATATTGTGACTCTAATTGTCTTTGCCGGTGAACGCCACAACAATGATATTTTGACAGGAGAAATAAGTAGCAGGGAGTTGGCTAAACTAACTCTGCCACACCTGACTAGTTAGCTTAGATTTCCCGTTTAGCCAGATTGCTAGGCATCATGTATTCCCCTAATATAGCCTCAGTAGGAATTCCATGGGGTTATGCTATGATCTAGTAAACTGCGGTGTAGTTCTTGCAGAGTCTAATTCCCGCAGCCAGGATGTTGATGTATCAACATGCCAGTTAATTGAGGCCATTTGTAGCGATTGCGCATTTCACATAGGCTGTACCCCAGGTCCAAGCCCATCCAGCATGTTGGCAGAAGTTTATTTGCCTTTGCACTAAAACTTGCAAAAATGCCAACAGTCTTAGCCTCGGCAGGTGCAAATAGGACCTCTCGAGCTAGTGTTCGAAGGATTCATGGCTACGCGGCAATAATACCAACAAGGAGTTGTGTGATTCTTAAAAGCAGATGGTATGGAGACTCGGAAGAGGAGAAAGGGGGAATAAACGACATCTGTCATGTGCCGGCTCATATTTACCGCTTATACAGATCATGTGATTAGCTATTGTTTACATCCCATGACAATCTACTCCGTAGACCTGTCAATATTCATTTGACACACCTACATGGCAATTGCCTGGGTCCTCACGAGACGCACTGCCCCTTTGAGGATCTCACGACGTTGCGTCTTCTCCAAGTCCCTATCTACCAATCCAGACAAGAGTCCGATCGACCAGCCCCTCCATATTTGCCCCCTTGATGCGGAACCACTTCATTGCTACCGCCAAGGCGGCTACCACCCAGTCTCCTTGGGGGAATACCTGAGATTTGGCAGATACAAGGTGTTACATAAACTAGGATGAGGAGGTTACTCAACAGTTTGGGCGGCGAGAGATCAAAGGTTGTACAAAATCGGGTGACCGACGGCAGTTCTAGCTAACAAAAAGTTGCCTGTCTCCGGGGATAATTTTTATGTTGCTGTCAAAATTTGTGTTGCAGAAAGAGATCATCTTGGGGAGATACGAGAGCTCCAAACTCTGAAGTTGGCATCTGATAACCCTCCTCTAAAGCATACGGTGCGCATGCTTGATAACTTCGATTTGAACAGCCCAAATAGATGTCATAATTGCCTGGTATATGAATTTTTGAGCCCTAACATTCCTGATACAATTGATACACACTTTCCCCATGGGAGACTCCCTGGGAAGCTCGCCAAAATCATTGCGAAGCAAAGTCTTATTGGTCTTGATCGTTTGCACCAACATAATGTTGCACACGGAGGTATGTCACTTTCCAAGGAGTATTTTGAACCATTCTCACACAATATAGATCTGCATACTCGCAATTTGGCCTTCACCATGCCTTGCATGGATAAGTTAACTGAACCAAAGTTTATCGAAATCCTAGGAAAACCAGATATTATTGGCTATGTCCGAAGGAGCGACGGGCAAGACATCGAGCCTGGAATTCCCAAGTATATCGTTCGGCCTAGCTCATATCGGACGCCTTCTTTGGATTGGGCTCGGTCGATCAAAATGATCGACTTTGGTCAATCGTTCTCACAAACCACTATCTCTCAAACACTACATACCCCTCTAGCTCTTCGGGCACCTGAAGTTATATTTCAAGATCGCATTGATTGTCGTGTTGACTTATGGAGCATGGGATGCATGGTGCGTGAAATCATTCGACGTGGCGTTGAACGCTGTACAACAGTAAACTGATAGGTACCCCAGCTCTTTGAACTTTTCGTTGGCCAGCCGCCTTTCGATACCCTCTTGATAACGCCCATAATCCTGGTTGGCCAGATGCAAGAGATAGCAAGTGATGACCTAACTGAAAGATGGAACAAGATATGGGAGACGATGAAAGGAGATGATGATGAACCCACAGACAACGCTGTACCCAATTTGCAAGAATGGCTGGAGGAATTGTACTTCGATAGCCCGCAGAGTCCCGACCTTACCAGAGAGGATATCGTGAAGCTAGGGCAAATCATTGGAAGCCTATTGCGGTTTGAGCCGTCAGCAAGAGCGTCAGCAAAACAAGTTTTGGATGACCCTTGGTTTGATGAATAAATATCTCGGGCTCATTGCATCGAGAGCCTTAGTTGAGAGCTCGTTTTCGGACCGAAACTATATCTAAAGACTGACTGAAATATGATCGATCAAACCTGCATGTCGAATACACAACCCGGTCCACATGGATCACTCCTACTCCTGGTCTAACACCCCCAAATCCTCAATATACCGCCACCATGCGTCCACGGTACACTCATGCTGATCCAGAATCAATGATAGATATTCCGGCCATGCTTTTTCCCCAACACTCCACTCCATTTTGCGGGCCTCCCAGTACCCAGGCAGCCAACCAGACTGTTCCTAATCAACGATAGCCAGCACAAGTTATGGCTGGCAGAACGTAATGATTATATTCCTGCGGTAAAGATCACCTTGAGTGAACTTTATAGCCCTGTCATCGGGGAGGAATCCTTAACGTCGAAATCGCACGCGTCAGGGGTCATGGACGGTATCAACCAGGCCCTCATGCTGGGAGCTCAAGAGACATCTTATGATTCGGTATTCTGCATGGGATTCTCATGGTGTTTACAATCCTTACATCTATGTATGTATGTAGGTACTTACTTACTCACCTGGCAGGTGAGATTGTGTTAGTGGCCTCAGGCAGTACAAACATGTAACAGGACTGTCCGACGCGACTTGTCCATAGTCAAACACAGCAGTGACAGCACTATCTCTCTAATTCTTGGTGATCCATCCATATCTTATTCTTCTCGAGACACTTAGTTGACATCAGCTATAAGCAAAGTATACTATGATCAGAATTCGTCAACCTATAGTTCAATTATCCTTCGTTCTATTACTGAAAACTGCACAGTCTACGGCAGCCATCGCCAGGCTTGAGGTGAAAGATACTACAAAGCGGCAAGAACTAAAGGAATATAATCCTCGTCATCGGCTCCAATTCAATTCGCCTCCAATACACACTCTCACTAAAATCGTCTCTCCACCTGGTGATTGACCCAGCAGTGAGCTCAAACGATAGTAACAGGCTCACTGCCGAGGAACACAGAAACATTGGCATAGTCCTCGCTGCACTCAAAGTCCACCGTCTGACCCTTCGTAAAGTAGACACAGTCGCCGATTTTAAGGGTGAATGTTTCCCCGCCATGAACATGGGCCTTGATCCACCCCGCCGTCACATAACTGAACTCGTCACAGGGGTATGTCATGGTGGCGGTTGCAGACTCGCGGAAAGCACCAGCAACGCGCTTGCCATCCGGCGACCGGAACATGATAGCTTTGGTACCCTCCCATGCAGGAAATTCCTCCCAAGAGAAGGAGTCCCATTTGCCAAATGGGACCTCGCTGGGCTCATCGGAACCAGTAGGGTTGGGTTGGGACTCAGGCATGGTAGGAAGCGGATTTTAGGTAGGAATTTGAAGCCTAGTAGGTGGTTTCGACGCCAAGAGGGGAGTTTTTTTTTGTGGATAGATCATGCTTCCACATCACGCACTCTTATACCCCATCCCCTGAGACATTGGTCTAGTGGGTGCTACGTCGATGGTGCACTTGCCTTCCTGTAACATGGTTCTCTATCATACATACGCACCCACCCGTTCAACTTCGTTAGTCTCGTGGTTGGGTTGAAAATGGCAGAGTCATTGAACTGCTTGCCATGTTACACTTGAGCTGTCGTGATTCCGCTACTCACAGAGTTCTTCAGCAATTGGCTGTCTGACGAATGGATATGTTGGAACATAAGATACACCAAGTGGAGGCGTTGCAAATAGGCCTAATTCCTGGTTTAACAACTCAAGTACATAGGAAGGTCAACCTGTATACTTGGACAAATGTTCGTGACTCCCTCTCAGGCCCCATTTTTATTCCGTCGTGACAGTGTAGCAAGGGCTTAACAACCCGCATTGATCTCTCTAGTCTAGTTTAATGAATCCATAAAAACACCCACGCTTCTATTGCTGATGATAAGCTGGAGATAGATACAAATGTCCTTAATATATATTTCACGATGCTTTCGTACGTATATTGTGGTACAGTGATGAGCCCAGCATATCTGCTCCGTGTTATTATCCATCTTCCCGGCGCTACTTTTATTGCCAAGTAGTGTTTTCCAGCTTTAAATCAGCGAAGATAAATATATACCAAAATCTATGATCTTACACCACAACGCTAATTGACGGTAAAATGGCTGCTGAAAATGGATACCTTGGATGCCGGGCAGGGACTTTCACAACCCGAAATGCTCTTTAAATTCAATACCTTCAGACACTGACCCGAAAAGAAAAGTTTAGGGACGCATTTCCCATCCGCGATCACTGGGAGGCAACATGAAAATAGAAAAGAAAAGAAGGCCTAACCAAAACATTTGGTTGCTACGGGTGATCATTTCCTCATATAGGTAAAGATACGAATGCGAAGTAGAGCCAAGACTAGCACTTGTCAAGGCCCCAACAATCATTCTTAAATTATCTTAAAATATTCTTCTGCCTTGAATATGCATTCTAAGCGATTACGAGACATGGGAAGCATAATTCAATATTTAAACAACTCGATTTCCCCATACCAAGCACTAATCTATGATTTGTCCAAGATCCCGGGAATCAACTACGAATCTACGACCATATCAGTGCTCACTTGAAACCCTTCGTGCCCATTGAATCAGAAAAGCACACATCGCAACAATGAATCTATCAATCGAAAGAAGCCCGATGATCAAGTTCCGACTCCACATCATTATCGGCGCCTCGGTCTTCATCATCTTCATTCTCCTCATTGCACGCATTGCCAACAGTGGCACTCCGAAGACGAGAACTAATGTGTGGGGTATTGCCGTGGTGAGTTATCTCGCGGCTTACATTGTATTATCTTATATGCAATCCATTAACCTATGACCAAAGTGCCTCAAATCTGCCGTCTTCATGGCCTATCAAATAACAACGACTCATATAGATCGCTTCAAACGATGGGCAAGCACAAAAGCATACATGATATTGAATATTATCGATACTGTCTTTTGGTTTGCTCTATTTATTATCACGATTATGGGTACTACGGGGTCGACTAGCGGGAGCAGTCGGGCGTTGGGCGGTATTACGGCTACATTGGTCTTCTTTCTGTGGTAAGTTGTATCAATTGAAGAAACGGTGTGGCTCTTTTTACTAACGTTATTTCTCTTAAGTGGATTTGCTGGGCTTTTGGCGTTTGTATCCATTCGCGACAGGCGGTTCTTCAAAGCTAATGGGTTTCTTCCCGGGGCTAAACCCGTGGTTTATGCATCTTGTTGAAGGATGAAGCAAGTTCGCCTTGTTTATTGTCTTCTTGCTTTTTATCTACTGTTGCTTGTTCTAGCTATCCTTTTTTATGTTTTAAGACGTTGATACCGACGCCCCCTCTAGATGGTTTACGGATTCGGATTTATGAAAATGATTTTACTTTTTTTGAGATAGGGATCTGTATCAGATAACTAGCAGTTATATCGATACTAAGATCAGCAATGGGCTTAAAAGGATAGCTAGAAAGAGGGTTATGTTGGTAATATTGTTTCATTCAATCGAAGGTAATCTCGTAGGTCTTAGACGCACCCCATGCATGTCCCCCAAAAGCCACACTTTTTCGTCTATCATTGTGTTATCACACCTTGCTTATACTGTTGGCGAATGTGCTTAATGCGCTCTGTCTTGAATGGGGCTGGGTGACACGAGTCCTAGTCCCGGAATTCATGGCGGTCGTAATCATTTGGGATGACTTCTCGCACACGGAGAGAATTGAAACTTCCGTCGACTTAGTCTTAAGCTAACAAGAAAAGTCAACCGACATCAGCAGTGATACTCTTCAATAGAAATACGGTCCAGTAGGTAAATACTACCGACTTTTTTGTCAATCTTAGTTTCCTGACTCTGCTCCTACTAGTTCCGGTCGATCCCCTTGTGTATGGTCGCGCTAATCGCAATACTCTATATAATGCGGCTATATCCTCACCAGGTGCTGATGATAAGTCCTACTAGCACAAAACCTAGATTTCAAAATCGAAGAGATTGGGGTATGTCGCACTCCTATCGGGCCCAAGTACACTATCACTCAGACCACGTTCACTATCTACCAGTGTACATATACTCATGCATCCTCATAGAAGGTATTAACACGCCAGTTTGGTTGCTACAAGTTCTCTCTGTTGCTTCTAAAGCAGCCGCGTACTTCTGCTGGAGCCACTATCCAGCCGTTACTGATACCATGTATGCTGTACGGAAAGCGACAAGACTAGTGGGAACGCCACGGAAAAGACGTTTCTTCCCCCTCAAAATTTCGAATCACCCTCCCCACAATGTGGAATCAGTTCATGAGAAAGCAGAGTGGCCGTCGGACGCCGGTATTATTCATAAATCCTATCCTCCAGGGCCCCGGGGCCGGGTGCACATTTGTTTGGGGGACAATCGAATTTTCACTCCTCTAGGGGTATAAAACTGATCAGCGAGGTGGGTCTATCGGCTTTTACATGGTATTATATTCTCTCAAAGCCATTCCCTTGACTCACCAAGAGGTCTCTCTGCCGAGGCACTTTCCTTTTTGGCCATTGCTTTGCTTATCTGGTAAAAGATAATTCGACCGGCCACCATCAAGCCATTACGTGCTGAAATGAATGATTCCGTAACAGTCCACACGCGGGGTTTTATTCTCCGGATCGACTGATTCTCTAGCAAATTAGGGTGGGATTGGTGGGCAGGGAAATAGTGGCGCATGGCATATTCAAAGCTCAGTATGGCGTGCGATGTAGTTATCTACCCACCACTCCCGACCACAAGGTGCAATACTTTGGATATATAAGCAAGGTAAACTTCCAAAAATACCCCATTACACCCTATAATTATTTTGCAAATATGGTCGGACAAGCATTGACTTCTGTTGCTATCGTTGGTGGTGGACCCGGAGGATTAGGAACAGCGATTGCTCTCTCAGAACTACCGTTCCTGAAGGTCACTTTGTACGAGAAAAATACAGAGCCCCGAGAAGCGGGTGCTGGCATCAGTCTGAGTACGAATGCGTGGAGAGTTCTAGATTTACTTGGAGCTAGTGATGGGGTCAAGGGAGGCTCTAAATCCAACACACATCAAAGGTAAGCAGTGCTTTCCTAGCCATAATAACAGCTGGCGCAAATGTTAACCTCACATTCTCAAAAGAAATGCCTACACAGGGAAGGTTTTGAACGTCACTGAGCATCCAGAAAATTCGGCTGCAGATTCCCGCGGCGCAATCCGTGCTCGCAGAACCCGACTGCAGTCAGCTCTCTTATCGAGAGTGCCCGAGGGCCTGATCCAATTTGATAAGAAGGTTGTATCTTTGGAGAATCTTTCGGGTCGGGGAGTTCGTTTGATTTTCCAGGATCAAACGGAAGCGATCGCAGACATTGTCGTCGGAGCGGATGGGCTACACTCTGTTCGTCAACCCTCCTGTGTGAGCACTAGTATTTGTGACTGACGCAGCTTCGTGGGATAGGTTGTCCGTAAGACCCTGTTGCCTGACCATCAGCTTCACTTCACAGGCAACAGTGCGTTCCGTGTTCTCGTTCCGAAGTCTCATCTGGCTCATATCCCGGACATCACGACTACAACGTCGTGGTGGTGGGGCGAAGCCGGCCATGTATATCTCTCCGATGTGGATGATGAGGAAGAGATCAAAGATCCGCTGTTTGAAATTACTATTCGCTCTTATCGTGAACCTGAGGTCTCAGGGAAGGCGGTCTTTTGGGGTATCCCTGCAACCAACGAGAAAGTGGGCTCGCGTGTTGAGGTACGACATAGCTTTGCAGGAATGAAAGAGAGGACCAATTGCTAACATGTGAAAAAGAAATATGACCAAAGACTAAGAGATGCAATAAGCGCGGTGGCTGAAGGAGAATGGCGGGAGTTTGCGACATTCGCTGGTCCTCGTCTGGACAAGATTACCTACTGGGACAAAGTCGCCCTTATCGGAGATTCCAGTCACCCTCTTTCTGGTAAGTCCAAGTGATATTATTTATGGCTCATTGTCATTTCCAGCGCTAACTGCGTCCCAGGCGCGTTTGGCTCTGGTGCGACGTTTGCCATGGAGGACGGTTGGATCCTTGCCCGCGCACTTGAGCTTACGCAGCTTGCCTCTCGTCCCGCACGGGATGCTCTCGAGATCTTTGACCAGATTCGGTCCCCATACTATACCAAAATGTAAGTTTGGGCTTGAGATTATGTGTAAATGGCTTGTGTCTGACCATGATTTTCCAACCCTTCACAGGTATCAGCATCTCGACGAGATACGCGACAAAACGCAAAAGCTCCAAGCAGAAGAGAAGAATTTTGATGTCCTTTTGCAAGCCAAGATCGACTCTTTCCTCTATGGAGATAAGGATTTCATTTATCAAAATGACATTAAGAAAGTGTGGGGAGATTATCTTGCAGCACAGCAGGCGAGGTTGTAATTCATCCAGGAATTGCCTTCTGTCTCCACTATATATATCTGACCTTTCTTACATGTTCTAGTTTTTTTTCAATATAGATTTTAGAACTTATGTTAGTGATTATGTGTCTACGTCTCTAGTTATACATAGAAAGGCCCTATGTCGAGTTTATGCTTTTAAATATATTTGCATTGTACATAGAGTGGCAAGCCGAAATATACCACAAGAAAAAATATAAAAAGAACTTGAAAAAGACACTATAGTATTGTTTTACATATAACGTCCCTTGTATCATGTTGGGCCAGATAAATCAGATTATTAAAGAACTAGGTTCATGAAGGGCAAAGACCGCATATGCAGCCGACTACTCTTGTCAGTATAGTAAAAACAATAAATGACCTTCAATCAAAATCATTGAATATTCTGGGAAAGATAAGATCGAATAATACAACATAGTGCTCGGCAAATTCTTTGCAGATCCGCTCCCTATTTGTGGGTGTATTGTGGATCATCATCTATATTGGCACTTGGTAAGGGGTTGTTTTCAAGCTTTTTCTTTTTTCGCCCTGTTTGGCAGATCTTCGGGTAGCGGAGGACAAGGATGCTGGGAGAGCAGTATGATGGCTCTATAGTTTTCATGTAGCACGTACTTTGTGTAGTGCTTGTGAGTGGTGTGATTCTATACTTTGCAAGGATTGCGGAAGATAAGCAGATGACCAGGTGTGTAAGGGAGAATATTGAGGAGTTGAGGAGGGAAATGCAGATTCGGAAATTCACAAGTTTAAAACTGCAGACCTTCCAATGATGAATGAATAGAAGTATGTTACTTACCTGGGTAGAGGGTAGAATAGAAGATTGCGTATACAACAACTGCTGGCTGGTAATCACGTGATGTGGAGAGGAGAATCTGAAAATTCCGTTTTTTCCCAATTTCTTTTTTTTATTTTTTATTTTATTTTTTAATGTTTTTTTCCCTCGCCATCGAGGATTCCAGCCCAGCGTCATCCACTTCATCTCCAATCTACTTCTGCTAGGCCCTGTCATCCGTTAAGGCCTTTAGCAAATAGATCTGGATCACCTTCGCTGCCCCTCTGGATCCCCTACAGCTGGTTTCCCCCCCCTGAATCCCTTTGAGCGACCGTCGACTCATTTTCAAACTGCGCTGACCGACTCGCCTCGGTCTCCGTAGCCGCTAAGCCTAATTGGGAATCAGTGGGTTGCTTTATTGCCTTGTTGCCTTGTGGCCTCAGGCCGCCAGGGAACAACAAACACGCGGCCTCGGCGCGACTTAGGTGGCGATTCTCCGTATAGAATTATCAGCGGCGCTGGCGCGACATTGGTGACAGTCTTGGTTAAAATTGCTCTTCTGTATTTTACAATTCCCTCTTTCAAGCTAGCTCGGGATCATTTTGACCGTTCTCGCCCTTGCATGCTTCGTGGTCGGAAAGGATCACTCCATTCTCTGCCGCTTACGGCCAAGTGCCAGCGCATTTCTAAAATCGAGTCAAAATGATGAACTACGGTGGTCACCCATTCCACCCTCAACAGTCCCAGCAGCCCCAACAACAGCAACATCAAGGTGTTCAACCCCAGCATCCGTTGGGTCCACAGCCTCAACGTCAGCATGCCCAGTCGCCTTTGCTAGGTGCAGGGCCGCCGCTGCCACAGCATGGGAGTCCATTCCCGGGTAACAAGGCCATTTTTCGGGGGCAACCTCAGCAGAACTTCGCTGCGTCGCAATCTCCCGATATGCGCAAGATGACCCCGACATCCGGATCGTTAGGTGGGTACCCCACCAGCAGCAGTTTTGGCCAATTTCCGGGGCAGTTTGCGGCTCAGAGCTCCCCGGATCTGATGTCTCGCGGCCCAGACCCTATGGGGCTACAGAACCTGCAGCGTGGGTTTAACCCAATGGCCCACCTCCGGCCGCAGCCGGGCACTGCCGGTCTCACTCATGGACATCCCATGAATGTTCCTTCGCCACAACAGGGGATGAACAGACTACCCCACGCAGGCATGCAACAGAGGGATGGCCATACCTCGGCCAGTCCGTCTATGGCTACCCCGTCTATGTTCGCGTTGAATCAACAGCGACAGGCTCAGCCGCAGTCACAACCGCAGTCGCCCCAGCAGACACACCAGCAGTTGCAACAGCAGATCCAACAGCAGCAGTTCCAGCAGCAACGACTTGAGCAGCAGCAAAGGATGGAGCAGCAAAAACAAATCCAGCAGCAGCGTTTAGAACAGCAGCAACGCTTAGAACAGCAGCAGCGGCTTGAGCAACAGAAGGAGTTGGAACAGCAAAAGTTAGATGAGCAAAAGATACTCGAGCAGCAACAGCAGCAGCAACGCCTAGAGCAGCAGAGGCTCGAGCAGCAGAAACAGCATCAGCAGCGGGTGGAGCAGCAGCGGCTTGAGCACCAGCAGAAGCAGCAATTGGAGCAGCAGAGGTTGCAGAAATTGCAGCATCAGACCCAGGCACACAACCCATACCAACAACAGTCACCCTTTTCCCAACACACCCAGCCTCCGTTCCACCCATCTCAATATCAACAACATCAAGCTCAGTCGCAACATCAGTACGCCGCACACCAGACGCAATTCTCTCAGCCGCAGCAAACGCAATTCCAGCAATCTCCACACCAGGCTCAATTCCAGCATTACCAAGCACCGCATTCAGGTGCCGTGCCTTCATCGCAGCCTGCTGCACCGGTTGTCCCAACGGCCACGGAAAGCCCAGTGATGAAGACCGACGAGTCAAGTCCTGCACCGAAGAAGAAAGCCAAACCTAAGAAAGCTGCTCCGGCTCAAACTCAGACTGTTCAGGCCCAGCCCCATGCTCAACCTCAATTAAATGCCCCCATGGCCATTCCTAGCGCTCTCCCCACACAGGTCAACGGACAAGGGCAGATCCCCGCCGTGACCGCAGTTGGGGGTGACCAGATTGCCACTCCGCCTGCGAAGCGTCGTCGGGGAAGACCTAGGAAGGAGGAAGTTGCAGCCAGGCTTGCTGCGCAGGCAGCACAGGCTGCCCAAAACGGCGAGTCTATTCCAGGAGTACCTCAACCAGGACAGGCTTCATTCACTGCGAATATGACGCCGACTGCGCCAGGCTCCGCCGCAAACATGACAACGAAGGGGACGCCTATTCTGGGGCCGGACGGGACACCTTTGAAGCGAAAACGTGGACGTCCTCGTAAGGCTGATCAAATTGCGTGGGCAGCTGCAACGGGTCAACCTTTGCCACCGCCTAAACCAAGGAAGCCAGCTTCGGCCAAACCAAAGGCACCTGGCACAGGTCGACCACGTGGGAGACCTCGCAAGGCTGATGTGGCTGCTGCAGCTGCCGCTGCGGCCGCGGCCGCCGCCAGTGGAGATCAGTTGCAAGCAGAGGTCAACCCCCAATCAGGCGAGGGCACAGATACAGCGACAGCAATGAACCGCGCAACCTCTTCGATTGATGAAGACGCGCACAAACGGCCTGGCCCGACACCACCGCAGATGCTTCAAGGCCAGTCTCTGCCGCAACAGCAGAACCTCCACATGTTCCAACAGAATCAGGCTTCACAGGCGCAGGCAAATCAACATATTGGGCAGCCACAAGTCCAGCACATGCACCAGCAACAGAACCAACACATGTCCTCACAACCTGGTTCTCACTTGCCGCATACCCAATCCCTAGCCCAGCAGCCTGGCCAGCCGCTCTCTATGCCACACATGCAAATGCACCACCATTCTCCTATCCACCCCCCGCGGCCCCTCCCTCATCAGCCATATCTTCAATCTCCGATGCAACAACAGATGCAGCACCCAATGTCGTCAGAGTCCCCTGTTCACGGGATGCCAGGACAAGCACGGAGGCCTCCGATCCCACAACGGAGCCAGGCCCCTCCCCCACCTGCACCACAACATGAACATCAGCATACCTTCCAGGTCCAGATGCAGCCGCAACCAACTTAGTGCTGAAGATGGTTCGGGATATGGTTCTCATTCAATTAATGCCACATTCATTGACCGAAGTATCACTTCTGACCAGTATATTTTGAAATTTCATTCTAAAGAACATCGGTGTCTATATCATTCCTCGGTTCGGTCACGTGTGTTTTATCGATCGTTTTATGTCTATGAAATCTCGTATGAAGTCTTTTCGTGGGCCTATTATGGCGTTACGCGCTTTTGTGTCATTGGCATCTTAGGCATTTTTTGTTTCCCTCTATTGTTTACTTAGCCTGTTGGTTTTTTATTCTTTTTCTTATATATCTAATGTTCTCAATTTAGTACATACTCGGTTCTAATCTCATTTTGTCAGTTGTGTACGAAAACTTATAGCGCTCAGGGTTCAAACCCCCGTTTGTATGTGGTAATTGATGCCTGGATGCCTTATTTAGTTCCGCTTTTTACATCGCTCCGTACAGTGTGTACGGAGTAGTAAATGTATTAATACTATAGCTGTCAAAAATGAAGCTTTTGGCCCCATACAAATGAATCTATCTTCATACAAGAATATTCGGCCGCCTTTGCGGCCTTGTAATGTCTTTTAAGATGTTCTTTTAGTTGGTCTTTTGAGATATGTTTTAAGGTGTCTTTTAAGGTGTCTTTTGAGATACCCTTTTAGGATAATTTATACTTTGATTATTAAGCCGTGTATACAGGTAGGCACCTGTAGGTACCTACATCCCCTCTTGATCAACTCTAATTTGCGCATTCTTCGCATTGGTCTCATATCTTCCTCTAACACTTTCGCAGTTGATGCAAAACCATGGCACGCACGACCAGAAGTGGCTCCGCTTGTACACCGGGGGGAGTTTACGTCAGATTAATTGATACGCTAACTAAAGAAAGACTAGGTCCCAGAAACAACAAATGTGTATGTTTTCCCTGAAGTGAGTCGGGATTAAAGCAGAGACTTTCCTACTATCACCGTTAGACATGAAAGATCGAGCTCGCATTGTGACTATCCTCCTGCTCCTATTGGAAAGTCTGACACTGCATCTGGTCCGACTTGAGGACACCTTTCCCCGAACATCTTCCGCAAGGTTCCACCCTTCAGCTTCTCAACCTTGTCGGCTTCTTGTGGGCTCTGGATCCATGATTAGCGTTTGCTATTATTGCGTTGCATTTATAGTCCAACCTCAACGATGTTAGTAGGAAGTATGGGCTCTCTAGGATCTCCGACTAGGTCGGCGCACATAAATCCGAGCAGAATGTTCATGCTTTTGTTTGCAAGTTCGTTCGTCGAGAAATCAAAAAGCTGGCTCTTCTTGATCATCAGACCTTGATGACTGGAATTCGCTTCGATCACTCGCGCTTTCATGTGACCGAAAATTGTGATTGCCATGACCTATATTATAATAGATTTATATTAGTGTGGAACATATGAGTGTGTTTTAAGCCTATACTAACAGGAATGATGTTGCACTCTAGGAATTCCTCGCCTTCTAGCCGAGTGATCATCGCTGCGGTGAGGGTCATAATCTCTTCCCGGAACAGCTCTTCGCTGGGCTCCTCTCCAATCAAAATCGTGATCATAATATGCGGGGGTACTCCTAACGGATAAAGGAGTGTCTTTGGCACAAACACATTGCCTGGCGACCATCGGATGGATCCCCAGATAGCTGCGTAGAACCTCCTCGCAAAAACAGACGGCACAATATCGCCACTGTAACGCGTGCGTTAGCATACTAATCATATTGCAAAGGCCGTATGTATCTTACCTCTCTAGCCATTTCGACAGTTGTCTGAGGTTAGGCGGGACTCTAGCATCTCCGGGGGGGGGGTAGAACTGTCTACGGAACTGGAAGAACATCCACTCTAGACCGGAAGAAACATGCGATGCTTGGGCATACAGATCCTGAACCAATGGATGTTCTTGAATGCTCTCCCAGCCTTCAGTGAATGCCCTCAATCGGTTCACATGTTTAAGATTAGGAACAACAGGGGCAACCCACGAACCACCTCGAGGTTCAAAGAAAGTCGGGGCAGAAGGATCAGAGCTTGGGGGGTGAAGATGCTTTCCATCATCATCTAGCTCAAGCAATCGACAATCGATGCCAAGAAACTCGTAGGAGGTGGGGTTGATCTAGGTAAAGCTGTAAGTTTCGACCCGATTGTAAACTTGTGTAACAGCCACAATCAGCTGATTGCGGGCTTGCAGAGTTTCTGCAGCGCGTTGGCGGGAACGTAACGTGAATGTGGGGAAGTTGGTAGGCATTCTGACGATGGTTTCGATGAGGGTACAGGTAAAAGCAAAATGGATGCTCGTGGGAGGATCGTGAATGGTGTGGTGGTTGACAGTATATGGTGTGTACAATGACGAGGTGAAGTGTAATACATGTGACCTTCCGCAGCGCCCACAAAGCCCAAACCCCACTGCGGGTTAATGGGTCCCTAAATGGGCCCCAAGCAGTACAAATATGCCGAGAATTCAGAAGTAAAAGCCCCTGATAGGGGTTTTTGAAATTACCCTTCGTTTTACGCCCGTTTCTAGCCTTTATATTAGGGCTCTACATAGCACATCTCCTTGACTGATGCTTTTCTAGGTATCTTCGCTGCCGCCGCTTATGTGAGGGCGCTGAAAGTCAACTTGACAAAGTGTTGTGGTCGCCTGAGGCAACATGGTCCTATTCCGCGACCACCTTGGATATATGGATATTGTATAGTATTACTCTTTGGCTTAGAGGCTAAGTTGTACCCTAGCCTTCCATTATATGACTTCTTGTCCAACCAGAATTCGCATATTCATAATCTTCATACCCCTCCCCTTATATTACGCGGCGTATTTTGCTCACCAAGCGACATTGCACCCTGCTAACATAGGTATTCCTGCCTTGGCCCTCTTTACTGGTTAGTTCTGTTCCCGCAAAAGATCCCTGGCTTCGACAAACTCCATTACCGGTGCAGCAATCGATTAAATAACTCTCTAAAGTTAAGAGAATCCATAAAACAGCCAGAGATGAATCACAAACATCCACAAATGTACGCCGTGGGCCTATCTCCAGAAGCGAGGATTATTCCCGGAGGGTCTTTAGAAGGAGCCTTCACATTCATCTCAGATATACTTTCAATAGAGGCGTCGTCCACTATAATATTCATTACCTCTAAATAATTGAGTATACACTTTAATCTGCGGGTATGCCGCGCTAATGTATCAAGTTAATAGCGTGGCGTGGTAGTGGAGCTGGAAAGTCTGGGGTAAAGACCCGCAGATATAGTGA
This sequence comes from Penicillium expansum, assembly GCF_000769745.1. NCBI lineage: Eukaryota > Fungi > Ascomycota > Eurotiomycetes > Eurotiales > Aspergillaceae > Penicillium > Penicillium expansum. The sequence continues at coordinate 211,268 of NW_015971399.1, forward strand.
CTTTGTATATTAAACTTTATTGAAATGAATTGCAAAGTGGAGCGAAAGCTGCATAGCCTCCCGAGGTCTCAATAGAAATGTGATGATAGATTAGATTGATACAATGATATTATATATGCAAAGAGAAGATAAAGAAAAGGAGAAAGGGAGCGAGAAACTGGCCTGAACTACCAGACGCGATAAGTGGACACCAAAACGGTGAGCATTGGCTGGAAAAGCCCTAGTTTTCCACATGAACCTGGTCCAAACAAAAGAAAAAAATAAAACCATAACCAAAAGAGCGAAGAAGTTGAAGCTTTACAATCATCGGTTCTCCATATACCACTCCTGGGCGATTTTATGTAACTTTCTGCGATCAAGCTTGTTAGACCTTGTACGAGGGATTCGGTCGACAAGGAGAAACAAGCTCGGCATCATGTGTTTTGGCAGAGTGGTGTAGACTTCATTCTGCATCGCCTCCACCAGGCTGTTCACTCGGACACGATTTGTTATCGGAAGGAACGACATTTCGTGGTCTGAAACTCCTGGAATAAGGTTTGATGGGTTGTCTGCCAGGTAAACAAAGGCCACCAGGATGGGATCATCGGTACCGTCAATCTCGCCGAGCATATCAACAACGGTAAGATCGCCCGGTGAAAGGGTCTTTCGAAGGACATACTCCACTTCGGTGGACTCAACACGACCACCGTTGAGTTTGAGAAGCGTGTCCTTTCGACCCATGTGCTCAACTGTTCCATCGTGGCGGTATCGACCCAGATCACCGGACCGATAGATGCGAGAGCTTTGTGCTCGTGATGGGTGGAGATCCGCAATCCACCGAGGGACTGTTTGGAGGAATCCGACATCTGGTTTCTGGCAGAGGTCATCCAAGTACCCACGGGCGAGATGGGGTCCTTCGATCAAGATCTCGCCAACAGCGCCGACAGGCACTGGTCGCTCAGGCGAAGAAGGATTCGCAATCCAAATAGCACCACTACCAGATTTGCCAACAACGGCATTGTGACCTGCCTTGGGGTTGTCGTTGTATGCGCAGAAGGTAGCTGCCTCGCCCATTCCGTACTGATTTACAAGCTTCACATGAGGACCCCATTTCATGAGTAGATCATTTGACATAGGCTCGCCGCCAACACAAAGGAGCTCTAGCGATGGGACATCTTTGTGGCTGAGTTGAATGGCAATTGTTGGAGTCATGAAGCTCATATTGGCCTTCGTGATGTTGATATTTTCAATCAAACCAGATATGGATTTTTCAGGTGTCGGAACACAACAACAGCCACCGGCAGCCAAAGCAGTCAGGTAATCATTGTTACTGATGTCAAATGCATAGTCATCGAACTGGAATACACGACTGTGTCGGCCTAGACCGAGGACCTTGTTGTAATCGCGGATTGCTGTGGCATAAGATCGATGTTCCTGGATGATGCCCTTGGGCTGGCCCGTACTACCGGAGGTGAATAGAATCAGACAGGCATTCCCTGGTTGGACTGTGGAAGACAGGGGTCCTGTGGGAAGCTCCTTTAGCATATCCCCTGTAATCGAAATGACGTTTGAGATGAGGGATCCATAGTTTGATGCATATTCAGGGGATGTGAGCATGATTTTAGCATTAACGCGATTGATGACCGAGTCCAGGAAGATAGGAGGGTCAGTAGCGTCAATGGATATATACGCCCCGCCGGCTTTCAAAATCGCCAGACGAGCAATAATCGCAAAGGATGATTTTTCAAAACAACTGAGCACGAAAGTCTCGGGACCAACACCAATATTGGTCAAGTAGAAAGCAAGACGAGATGTGAGATCATCCAACTCTCTATAGGTGAAATTCCCATCCCACGAACAGATTGCAGGTGCGTTCGGGGTGAGTCGGGCATGCTCCAACGCCATGTCATGTAACAAGACCTCGTGGGAGTCCGCAACCTCCTTCGTATATTTTTGCACGAGAATGAGGTCGAGATCAGAACATAAGTCAAGGTCACCCAAGGAGGATTCCGGGGAGCGGTATATGGATGCGACAACCTTGTTCAAGGAGTGAAGAAGGCTCGTTGCGAATTCTTTGGACATCTCAGGCGACGAGAAGGCAAGACTCGCGTGCAGCTTTCCGTTCTCATTTGTCACATTGAGCATCAGCTTTGGATTCGGGATCTAGACGGAGACGGTATTAGTTCTGTTGCGGGATAGAAATGAATGAGCACAGGTAGACGGTGGTCACGGTACATTTGAATTGGACGAAACTGGTGCCTTTTGCAACTTTGGACCGTCACCAGCGTAGCGGACAGCCGAGGTGAGGTGATTCCTCTCATCAGAAGTCCACCCCTCGTCAGGGTCAGTTGGGCTGATGCCTGCTTTGATACGACAGAAATCCCGAACAATATCCTTCAATGGACGCTCCGAGGAAAATTCAAGAGCGTATGAATCGATCCCTTGAGATTTGCCATCTATGTAGCACAGATTTGATGAAGGGTGGAACTCCAGGTACATAGTTCTCACAGGAGAGAACCCATGTACCACAAGTAACCAGCAAACAACGAGAACGGACTCAATGTCAAGACCCTCGGTCAATTCCGGATCCAAGTATTCCAAGTATTGGGAGTTTGCAGCCTCAAGAATATGAGACTCGGAGAGAGTAAGTGGAAGATCGACGAATGCTTGCGGGATCGGAGGGGGAGCTTTCTTGGATAGCCTCCAGGTATTGATGGGTATAATAGAAGAGCCATGTTCAAGAGTTGTGATTGAGGGCACCATGATGAAGGATAATGAATGGAAGGAGAAGTCTCATAGGAAATCGAGTTCTGTAGAATCCAAGAGGTGTCCCCAGTCTAAATAAATAGATGAACAAATTCAATTGTAGGAAAGGGGTATGACAAGAGTTCAGCTTCATTTACACTCACAGTGGATATCTTTTCATACATCATGCATATTATTGAAATTCCGACCAGCTGGGTTCTACACACGGAGTACTCCGTACGGAGTACATAAGATCGACGATACATGTACGATTTCCTTTCTTTTTCCATTCTTTGTTTTTTTTTTTACAGCTGTAAGGAACTGTGCCACCCTTTTCATCGTCAATCTGTATATTTATTGGTCATTTCAGCTACACATCCTTGTTTTCAGCTCCTCATAACTCGAGCTATCCTCGTCTCTATTTCTTGCTGTATTCTTCTCACTTTTGTCAACTAAACAAAGCACGGAAATTTCAACGGTCACCATGGACTTTCAAAAGATATTTACTAGGAAAGCAAGATCCTCTAGTAGCTTTATACTGGTGGCTCTATGCTTCGCGCTGTTCACGGTTGGTGGTCTTGAATTCTATTACATGTCACGAACTAACCTCGGAAACACTGTCGCCGTAGGACACTTTCGTTTATGGCATTGTAAGTATATATTACCCTTTTTTGCAATGTCACACCGGTCTAACGCACGGAATTCTAGATTGTGCCTATTCTTCCTTTCCTATTGATGGGCCATGGCAACATGGCTTCCAAGGATGGTAATTTCTACTCGATGTCTCTATTACTTAGAGAAGCCTGTTGACTAACTGATTGGTCTTAGTTCAAAAGTGGTCATCTGTTCTATTGGCAACTTATGGTGTTGCTCTCTTACTTGGCTCTCGTGGGTATATTTAAAATCAATTCATTGTTCGTGTGCTAATTATTGAGTTCAGCTGTGGTGGGATATTTTTGCGACAAATATCGCACTCGGAAAGCACCACTAGTTTCTGGTTTCATCGCCATGGCCCTAGCGACCGTTCTATTTATTTCTGCAACTAATGTTTGGGTGTTACTTGCGGCTCGAGTATGTCAAGGTCTGTCAGGCGCGGTCGTGGGAGTTTTAGGGTTGAGCATGATCGCCGAAACATCCAGCCCCGAACATTTGGGTTCACATATGGCATGCGGATCGGCTTCATTGACATGGGGAATGCTCTGTGGTCCTATGGCGGGGGGTTTCCTGTAAGTTTCCCGGCATCCCATCCTATTGATGACAATTTCTAACAAAGCAGCTTTTCTAAATTTGGCACTGTTGGTGCTTTTGGAGTCCCAATCGCATTACTGGTGATTGACATCATTCTGCGAATGTTGATTGTACAAGAGGATGAAGGTTTGTCGCAGGTTCACTTTTCATATTCCGGGATGCTAATCAAAAGAGGAACAGGTGAAACTAAAAACCACCAGGAGGATTCTCCTCTCTTGGAAAATAGCGTCCCCGGTGATGATTCCTTGAGCTTTTATCAATTCTTGCATCCACTCATGCTGGGTTTGATATTTTCTGTTCTGGTCATTTCTTCCATTTTATCTGCTATTGAAACGGTACTGTGAATCAGCCGGAGTATAAGGAACAACTCAGCTGACTGAAAAGCAGACGCTTCCACTGTATGTGCTCGACACATATCATTGGTCCAGTCTGGGCGCGGGACTTGTATTCCTCCCATTGACGATACCTTCCGTCCTCAGTATTTCAATTACCTACTTCGTAAGGCATTTTATGCCACGAACGGTTGTGGTGACTGGATTCGTCTTGATGGCAGTACCGATGGTATCACTACGGTGGACTCAAGCGAACACAATCCATCACGAAATTGCTCTGGTTTCCTTGCTCTCTGTGGTCGGACTATGTCTCACAACAGTGCAAGCGATTATTATGGGGGATGTCTCCAATGCAGTCCGCAAAATTGAAAGCCTTCACGGGATCACGGAAGAGAAGAGTAGCGGGCAGGGACGGGGCTATGCACTCTGTAACATGGCATTTGCTGCCGGCCAAACGCTTGGCCCACTGGCTGGTGGATTGATCAAACACAAATTAGGCTGGGGATTTATGACGCTAGTCCTTGGGACTCTATGTTTGGTTGCTGGCCTTTCGTCATTCTTTTCCATGTCGTCAGCCCCTGAAGCCGACACAAAAAGGGTCAATGACAATGACTATTGAGTGTGGTTTGTACTCAAATTTGTGTATATACTTGTTAGAGATAGGTGAAGAAAATGTACATTGTTATGTTTAAGTTCAGGGATACCTTGCCTCGTGGTTCACTGATAGCTACATGATGCACACTGTAGGTCATAATATTCAAAGCGGTGTTATATTCGCAAACTTGCGAGTGTGACAGATGAGTTTTCGTATCTTGCAGATTTCCTTAATCTACGGAGTAGTCAACTGCATGAACGCCGGCCGAGTGAGGTTATTTTATTTTACTTGAGTAACCAGAAAAAGGGTGAATTCTGATTGGGGACTAAATCATGCAGAGACAGGATGAACTCATCCAATATTGCATCAACCACAGTTGAGTGGAGTACCATATTTGAATTCATATCCCCGCGAATTATCTCTTATTCTGTGATGGGGGCACCTGCAGGCATTAGTCAGATATTCTCCTCGCAATGTGAGAAGTCCCAGATATACTTCATTGCTTATTTTCAGCTGCAGTCGAGTCAGCCCCAATGTACTTTTGTATAGGACATTGCCCCACTTGCATGCACGCAGGATATACCATCACCTCTCAGCCAGCCACGAGGTTATATGTATGTGGCTATGAATGGCAAACACGGCGTCGCTAATATTCATTTTGTGGCTAGGTGTCGAGCAAAATACTTCCCTGGTTTTAGTTGACTACAAAGGTTGCCAACTTGGTTCCTTTTGGGCACTGATGCCTCAATTTGCCACGTAAGTGTGATTTAAGATATCTTTCAATCGTATGTACAGAGTACCAAGCTCTCGGTTAGAAATGCAATAAATTAAGTACGCCATACGCGTTGACAAGTCATTCGTGGGGAACTTTAATTATAGGTCAGCTAACCCATGTGGGAACAAACTATGAAGCTAAAATTTTACAAACATACTACTCCGTACGGAGTATAGCGAATTCTATTCCAAATGCCAAACTGCCTCGGTTCATTCATGTACACATTTACTAGATCACAATACCGCCAAATGAGAGCCCTATATCTACCCCTGCCTCTACCTCGTGCACTGCGTTCTCTAGTAATCTCATCCCGAGTAACCTGAAGCTGCTGAGACTAGGGGACTCAGAATGATTTGTTTGGGTTTCCGCAAGCTTGCATAGCTGCTGCCAAGATTTCTTTCCCCTCTCTGCATGCAGCGCCGGGGTCCGGTGATCACTGTCAGCCAATGAACGCGAGAAGACCTCGTACGCAAGGTATCCGGTCCAGCCTAGATCGAGGATAGTCTTGAGTATGCTGAGGACAGGTAAAAAGCCACCACGTTCAGGCTCACAGAGAAAAAGCCGACAATTTCGCGACCAGCTCAGTCGACTGGGCTGGCCGGCAACATAGAAAGGATGGCCCGTGTGAAGTGGCTGTCTAAGACGCTCCCCGTCGGCTATCTGGACGATAAACACCTTGCTGACATCCAAAGTAGAGGCCATACGTTTCAGTGAAGCGGATAGATCGGCCTCGGCCGTGTCCGCGACGCGACCATCCTCTGTGGTGGGATCTGCGTAGATGGCACCGGCAATGTTGAACGTATCCAAAGCGAGACCTAGATTGGGTCGATTGACTGCCTGTACGATTTCCCAAGACTTCTCCCAGGTGTTGATATGTGTGCCCCAAGCGAGTGCCTCGTAGGCAAATTTGATGGAGTGTTTGTGTTGAGCGCCTCGTGCAGCCAGTTCACGGAGATCTTCGACGATTATGCCGAAATCACCGGCTGTCTGAGGAAGTCCAGTCGCAGGGTCTTCGGGGAGGAAGTTCGAGGGGACCAGAATAGTGTCTGCGCCGAGAATTTCGAGCGCGTCCATCCATATTGGAAGCACCTCGTCTAGGATTTGGTTGCGCTTTTTGCGATTAACCAGACCCTCGTAGAAGCGCAGGGGCTGGAGGTTGAGAATGACAATGTTTAGCTTGTCACACTGCTGGCGAATTCGATGGGCGGCAGCTAACATAGAGTCACGAGAAGGGGCCAAGGCGGCAGGTGTAGGGCTGATATCTCTGGCGAGAGCTTCAAGGTCGTCAATGAAGAGTTCGATCCCCTTAAATCCATTTCGTGCGGCTTCGTGAATCTTGTCGGCGATGCTGTGAAACTTGCATGACCCAAGGGACACTGTCGTGATAGCTGGCTTGCAATCCATGGTGAAATTTGGAATGATGAATGAGGAATTCGAAGCGAAGGAATTGTCAGGTGGAAAGAGTTCTGAGTTCAACACCCCAAGTGCAAGGGATAAATTATATACAAATAGCAAAGCGCATATTTAGAAGAGCGCGCTGAAAACGACCAGGATGTAGTCATCGTCAATTAAAAGGGGTCAGCCCAAGTCAGAAGATCGTCTCTCAACCCCGTACTGATCGATCTTCTGCAGTGATATCGTATGCAGTGATTATGCAGATAGCCATGATGTAGCACGTATAGTGTGTGGATTTTGTGTTCAACACAAGAAGATCATTCAGCTGGCGTCGGCCATAACCGGTGGCGCATATAATTCACCTGAACTGATCGACATAATTCTAAATTAGAACCAATGAAAATAATCGTGGCGTTGCGCAATAAAAACTGATTTCGGCGGAGATGGATTGCTCAAGACAGCCACACAATTAAGTCAATAGTAACTGCGGTGGCTTGTAAGGCTGCTTCGGATTTCCCCTATACTTGATTGCTCAGATAATTCGCCGGCTTTGCTGCGAGGTTCCCGATATGATATATATAAATTGAAAAGTAGTTAATATTAATATTACGCTCCTACCGCAGGTAAAATCCGGAGCAGCACACTGGCCCTTACAACCCGTCGTAGATAGAGCTTAAAAACGAATGGGAAGCGTTGATGAAGGAAGAATAATTGGGCCAGAGTTTGCCGTCTCTTCTATACAAACACAACCACTAAAAATGGCAATGGATAGCGCGCGGGATACGTGTCATTGCCTCGTCCAGCCAGTGAAAAGGATGAGCAATCACCAAACGAAACCACCCTGGCTTCTCCAATCTGTAGGCGGTCTCATGAGCCATAAAGATATCGCTTTTCAGTGGCTTGGTAGACAGCATATCTGTTAATGTGTCACTTTGAAGAATAGAGGCCATGATTTGGTCCAGCATCCCAGAGACGAACGAGCATAGCCATAGACACCTCTGTGCAATATGTAAATCCGCGTTGGCGAACCGAGAATGAATTCCCCATTTGATATGACGTAGGCTCAAGTCAAGGATTTTCGCAAAGTCCAATAATACCAGGATCATCTTGTCGGCTCTCTCGTGGGGATAACGAAAGAAAGGGAAACAGAATTCGAGACAGCCAAGGCCAAACATGAATTTCAGAACCCTTCCATAACTAGTAAAGCGTGAAGGTTTAGGTCCCTGGTGCTAGATCAGCAACTCGGATTGGCTCACGTCTTGGTTTGCTCTATTAGAGAGGACCTCCCAAGGGAAGTTTGTCTGTTTATTTTGTCTAGGCAAATTTCATTGAGCGATAAACGAAATATGGTGTAATTCCGAAGTCATCGAAACTAGAGAAGGGAAATTAGTAGGAAAGCCACTTCATAGAGAAAGAAGAGTCGCAATTTTCCGCCTTTGAATGAATGACAAATCATAGCATTTTTATTCTTTTATATAGGAATAGATTGAAGACGAAGAAACACAGGAGAAATGTGCTTCAACAGCTAAATAAATCACAGTAAATTCGTCTGAAATCCTGCTGTAAAGAAAAAAATCTCCTGATCGTTGAAATCGAAAGGTAAAAGGTTCAAATCTTTAACAACATTTTCCATTTGAAGAACATTCATCAAACAGCTGTGGTGACTGGGAATTATCCAAGCCACAGAAGCACGATGTCTTGATTGAAACATCGGCTACAGCAAGAGCTAGTTTGGTCGGCTTCTCGATGACAGCTGCTTCGTCCATCTTTCCTAAACGAACCAGGCACTCATGATATCCCTGCAGCGACCAGACATTGTTCGGGTGACGACGCGGCCGGATGACAGAGGTATCCATACCCAAATCTGCGCGATATGTCTTGGCAGCTTCTTCCAAATGGCCCTGCTCCATCAGCAGTGCAGCATACGCATGGCGAACGGGCTGCATCCATGACCAGGGTTCGCTGTAAGGCAATTTGTCTTCATAGTCAATTGCACGGCGGAGAGCCTCGAAGGCCTTATCATAGTTAGCGCAACGGTATTCAATTTCTCCTTCCAACATTGCTCCGGCCACCTCGAGCACGTCAATAATTTTGCCATTGTATGCGCGACGAGTCTCGGGAACCCGATCCCACGCTTGGTGGAAGAGCTGCTGTTCCGCTTTTGCTGATGCCACATCCCCTGTGGCGGCAAATGCGATGCCTCTGGCATAGTGAGTCATGGCAGTCGTGCCTGAATATAACGATTGGTCATGGGGCAGCTCTTTAACCTTCAGTTCATCCCACATGCCGAAGCGTACCATGACATGTATGCGAATGGACATGAACTGCTCTAGCCAGTCAGCCATTGGCGGGGACTGGATTCGAAGGACTTCTTCAGGCACAGTGGATTCCATGCGAGTGACTGCCTCAAGGGCAACCTTGGATTTGCCGGCAAACATGGCTGCGTAGATCAAGGAGTGGTAGTCGTGTAGTCGATAGAAGGTATAGAAGTTTTTGGCGCCTGACCTCCGGAAGTATTTGTCATCGGCGAGCGTTGACTTTTGATTTGAGGCGATAGAGCGCCGCCAATCGCCGATGAGAATGTCCAAATGGGTGGGCATGTGGCGGACGTGACCAGCGTCGGGAACGAGGTCGCGTAGATGGTCGGCAACGTTGAGACCTCGCTCAGGAGTGGGCGACATTTCGATGAAGTGAATATATAAATGAAGAAGCCCGGGGTTGAGATATGCACCATCCTCTTCCTGTGCAAGCGCCTTTTCGAGCACTACTTGAGCCTCCATGGTGGGGGCCTTGGGGTTCGCCTTGCCGGTGAACAAATCCCACAAAGCCCAGGGGGCCATATTCATCAAGGCATCGGCATAAAGGGTGGCAACATCCAAATCAGTCCCGAATTGATCATATACCGGCTTCATAGCTGCGGCGTAGCCCTCGTTCAGGGCCGGATAGTCTGTTGCAGGCTGATTGGTCGGGAATCTGGATTGGATTGCGTCGATCAAAGCTTGTTCAAGCGGAGTTGCATTTGCCACGTGTTTCTTTGCTTGTTGCAAGGCATCGTATCCTCGTTGCACACATGTGTGGAGATCTCCGTGGTCGAACGTCTCCCATGGCTTGTTGTAGTTCGGGCCAACCGCATAAGCCAAGCCCCAATAAGCCATGGCGCACGCAGGATCATGAGCAATAGCCTGTTCAAAGCAGTAGGCGCCTTCCATATGATTGAAAGAATATACCCATATCAGGCCACGATTGAACCAGATCTGGGCATCGGCGCTGGTAGTGGTGATAGAGTGGCCGAACGAGCCAAGGTCGTAGTATTCGTCACTAGCTGGAACTGGTGCGAGAGTTCCTTCAGTCATGATGAGGAAAACAAAGATAAAATTAGATGGAGTAAATGTAAGCTATCCTAAATGCTCAGCATTAAATTTAACATTCCAGGTGAACTCTTGATTCTTTTATATAGCTTGGGGGTTGTAAAGATCGGAGTACGAAGCGGGAAGTGGGGGTGGCCACTCCGACAGATCAAACACCGAAGACGCCGAACATTCAATTCCCACCCTCCGTCTTCTGGATTATCATCACTACCGATGTATCAGGTGTATAATTCTGAAACAGCCTTATTTTAGAGACGCGATAAATACACTGGGGAAAAGAGCAAGCGAAATTACCAGCCTGGAATATCTTCATCTTCTAGCCATTATCTGCGGGGTCTTTGCTGGATCCATTGGCATCATCATTCACAACCAAGTTTACTTCCGCCACCACTGTCACGCACCCGATGACTGTCGGGGGTATAATGGTTCCAGGCATATTTTGGTTTGCCTGGACAGTCACTCCAAACGTCCCATGGCTGAGTCCCAGGGTATGATTTGAGAATGTGACCGATTTCATTTAGCTTCGGACAGTTCGAGGAGTTGCTTTAGTTGATGATCCTCTCGATACCATTATAGGGCCTCCGCTTTCCAAGTTTCTCGGCTTGAATCCCCTTCGATGCCTAATATCTTAAGCAGCCCGAAAAAGAGCCCAATAGATCCATCCCAATCATCAAGGTCATATCCACAACAGAATTGAAATCGATGAAGAAGTCGTCCATTTCTGACTATGTCCCAAAGATCTGGGTATCCTTTCTCTTCAAAGCACTCGGCAAAAAAAACTTCATCTTCACCGATATGATCAGCCCCTTCGCAATAGTCGGCCATCGGAAGAAGAACAATAAGCGAGTTGAAAGCAGCTGACTTCGAATCTGCCTGCGCCCATTCCCAGTCAATAATGCCTGTTATATTGAAGTCATTGTCAACGAGTATCTGATCCCCCTTTTCGTCCGCATGTTTCAAGTAGAACTTCCCATCGTCGAGATCATTTCTTGAAACTATCTCAGGGGCGGTTTCTGGGAGGAAACGGTGTATCAGGAAAGCATCGACTGGGCAGTTGACGTATGATTCTTGTATTATCAAATCTAATATCAATCGAATGTGTGCTTTGAAATATTCTTCTGAAGATGAACACGGCCCTAGCATTCTCATATGCAAGTCTTGAAAGTCGGTCAAAGACTCTCGTGCAATAGGGCCAATATGAAAAGTGCTCTCTGGATTGAAAGAGCCTATCACTGAAAAGGGAAAGCTTTTCAATTCAATGTAGATATCCGCAAGTTGACTAGTAACCTTTGCCTCTGCTTTGGGGTAGCAAGAGACCAGCGCAAAGATTTCCCAGGCAATTTCTCCATAAGGATATAACTAACACTGACAGGGTTTGATTCGTCCGGATTGAAGTCAAAAACCGTAGGAACAAGAACTTTTGTCTTACTCAAGAATTGTAAGGTTGAGGCTTCACTGGCCAGTATATAATCCCGCAGCTCCGGTGGTGGGGAAGTGGCGTTGTATCTTCGGATGCGTGCGAGTCAGCTGATTCCATCTTCGAATAAGATCTCGATATGGTAATTCATGCCTCGCATAACCGAGCTACGTAGTGCTCTATCATAATGTAGATCCTGAGCCACGGAGCACGGGAGACCGTTGCGGAGACTGCTCGCGCGTTGAGTGAGCGCTGATATGTCAATTTTTTCAATAAGAGTCGTGATTTCTTTCTTTTCGGCTGCTTGAGCAGCAGGGTCGTAATGATGATCATCCTGTTCAGACCAAAGAAATCAGTAGCTGTTTCAATTCTTGGGACTCGATTGACAAATTTCCCACTTTGGGCATGTATGAAACTCCGGTCTCAGGTGTTTCACGCAAAGATGGAGATCACAAAGGATGCAGTCTCCATATGCGTGAACAGAAGGTTTATCTCAACCGTCAAAATCACAGTTCCAAATCGCCATTGTTGGAACTTATATGGTGGTACCGGGAAATAGCAAAGCAGAGACGAGAATGACAAGCTCTCGATAGACCTATTATGATGCTGGATTCCCCATCACGAAAAGTAGATGCTGTGACCACACAAAATGCTGACCGCGAAATGAGCGAGGCGCTCAGCGAGAATGGCTTGCGAACAGGGGGTGTTTCGATAGCTTTGTATTATTACCAACCGCTGGGTGGGAAATGGAACTTCAAATTGCACAGTATGGGCGAAGGTTGAATGAACTGGAGGCTTTAACTCGTGAAGACTCGCCCCGCATAAGCAACGCTAGCCAGGACGTTTTAAGATCAAACGGCAAATCCGGTGACATCCAAGGGTGCATCGACTGGAGAGCCTGTACTTAGTATATAGAGCCGAAAGCAAGAGAGAAGGTGAAAAGAAGAGCATGTAAGTCGATAAGTTGTGGGGAGCGGTGTTTGATAGAGGGCAGATCCATGGATCTTGGGGCCAGGGGCGACACTAAACCCGAACGGGGTGACACATATGAACGCTAAACCTGAAGGGGTAAGGGGATGGCGGAGATAAGGTGGATATGAAGGTAGCAAAAAGCATAAACTATGGACTTTTATATGTATAATCAGGAATTTATTGCTCAAATTAAATAAAGAGTGACAGTATATAGTGTGAAAGATATAGATGATTCAACAATTGAGAATTTTCATGCTAACTTTCAAGTACCTTTTATATAGGTCTCTCATATAAAAGGTACCTAAAGCATCAAGCATTTGAAATTCGCTCTACCGCTCTGGACAAGAAAAGAAAAAAGACTAACTAAAAAGACGCCATAAGGCCGCAAAAGCGGCCGACTATTCTGATGGTGTCGTGGCGGGGTAGAATGTACTTTCTATGCCCACAGTGATTAGTCGTAATCGCAATGATCCGATAGTTACATGTCATGTTCATATGTGGAGGGGCGGATATCCTATAGTCTCCCAATTCGAGATCAACCGAAGGACAAGTCCCTAAAAGACACCACCTTCGAAATCAACCAACTCCTCAAGCGCCTCCATCCCACTCCCACTATCATATCCATTACTCCCACTACTATCCCCCCAATCCCCATTCCCATTCCCACTAGACCCCCTCGACCTCCCCTCCATCAAGCCCTCAAAAGAACTCCCATCCGGCCATTCACTCAAATCAATCCCCAACCCAGACGCAATCTTCCGAATAATTCCATCACAAAGCAGAAATGCTCTCCGCGCCGCTGGATCCACGAAAGCAGTAGCATGAAGCCAAAACAGCGCCTTCTTCGTCGCCGCAATAGTCGTACTCAAATCCTTTTCCAGTAGCGGGGGGTAAACTCCCTGCGATATGGATAGGGTGGCAGGCGAGAGGAGCGAATTCGCACGATCAGGGCTGGTAGACCTATGTTGGGTAGAACAGTATGACAAACCCAACAATAGAGCAGTAGTAGCCTGCATGAGAAAATGCAGGATACTCCACCACGGCGCGGCGCGGGCTAGCCATGTCATGTCCGGGTCTTCGGGGAGAACGGAAATAAGTGCACAGGAAGCTTGTAGACAATGTGTGGCCATTTCATATCGGAGTTTTCCGCGCGCAGTGGATTCGCCTACTAGAGTGGCGTGGCGGGGGGATTGATGGATGTGACTTAGACATGGTCTGCAGAGGGTGATTCGAGCGGAGTAGTAGTTCATTGCTAGACAGACACGTTCACGGAGGAAAGGGGCGGAGAGATCGTTTAGTTGCAGGTGGTTTATGTGCGAGGGGGTTGTGTTTGGTAGGATGAATTGGTAGAAGAGGGGAAGTTTTGAGAGCCAGCGGTCCATTTGGAGACTGAATCTCTGGACGTGGTATTCTACTTGGCTGGGGCCTTTGCGGAGACCTTCGATGCTGTAGACTTTGTTCATGAGAGCGTGGGTTATGAGGGTCAGGTCGACAAGGAAGTAGAAGAATAGGGATTGACAGGGTGGACAGGAAGTCACCCATGCGGGGGTGTGGTGTTGACCGGGGGCTTCGAAGAGGGTGAAGCGAAGTTGGGCTTCGCGGAGGGCGGGATCTTGGAGGAGGTACTTGGCGTCGTGTTGGTCAAAGGTTTCTTCTTCGTAGGGGAGGGGCGGGGGGACGGAGCAGAGGCCTTCGCCGACACAGGAGGCGCGGCTGGTCATTGAGGTTATAAGGTGCTCAAGGGAGTAGATGGACCACCAGAGACGGCCGCGGGTCTCTTTGGCGGCGTCTTTGGTGCGGTCGTCTATTAGGCGGAGATTGATGCCGAGGGATAGGGCTGAGCGGAGAGCCATGTTGGAGAATTTAGATGCTCTAGGGGATGGAAGTTATTATGGTGCCTAGAGGATGGAGAGTTAGGACCTACCTGTTGACCTGTCCCAGACAAAGCAGGTAAACTGCTACGAGAAGTTCAAGTTGGATCTGCTGGAGATCGGTGTGCTCGAATAGCACATTGCTGTGTAGACCGAGATGACGCGCCCGGGTCAGGTATAGCAGGTCTTCCTCGCCGGTGCTTTGGGGGTGATCTATGAGTCGACAGTAGCGACAACCAATAGCAAAGATCATGTTCAGAATGGCCAACCATTTCCGGGGGGGTGTTGATGCATTATTGAAGAACTTCTGATACTGGGAGATAAAGGTCATCTTCCGAATCGCACTGAATATCGGATGAACGTTGGTCAGGTAGGCATCGAAGTATCGATCTGCCAATTCCCGCGGGGGCACAGCCAATGGGTCACACGGTTCAATGAACGGAATATCCAGGCTATCGAGATGATAATCCATCATCGAAGTTGGAATTTGCTTTTCCAATGACTGCTGCTGCTGTTGAATAGACGTTGGTTTACGGTGATTCTCCATGTGGAAATGATTCGGTACATGATCCTGAGGACTCTTCATCTCCACGCTGCTCTCCAACTTGCGAATCCAATTGACCTCTGAATTCTTCCCAAAGAATCCCGCAGCGCGGGTCACTTCGTTCCGATCAAGGTCTTCGTCAACCTGGTCGATAGCATCTAGTGAGCCCATAGATGTAGATGAATCATCGGCTTCGAAATTGTTTCTAGGTTTTCTAGGGGGTTTCCCGCTTTTGGACTTAATTTGCCAAATGCCAAATAGTCAGAGTCTGAGCTCGGGACTCAAATCATAAGATCCAAGTCTCGGGTGAGACCCGAAGTTCATTTGACATTGGCCAGTCATACCTTTAGTGCTTTTTTGATCTTTCGAGCTGTAGGAGGGTCTACCTCGACTTCGAGCTCTCGAAGAAGAGCTTCGTATTTATCCACTCGCTTGACCAAGGAGCCCAGTCGCTTTTGGTCACGCACTCGTTTGACATCCTCGTAGGCGCAGGAGTGATTGTGGTATGCACATTGTCCGCAAGATGGCCGGATACCGTCACATTTGATCTTGCGCTGGCGACAAGGCTCGCAGGCCCGGGCTGACCGTCGGCGCCCGTGCAACAAGGCGTCGGAACCCGCTAGGCGGGGTATTGCTACCTTTGGCGTGGTACTCCCTGCAGATGGTGGCGGAGCAGACATATACTGTGAAAAGGCTTGGGTGGGGGCCTGGGTTGGCGAGAAGGAAATAGGTGTGGGATATGGATGCTGAGGTGCGGATGCAGCATTTAATGGCATCCAGTCATAGTCGTCGAAAGTCGTGTCATTTTGATTCTCTGTATTATCCATATTTTATTGATATTATCGATAATATCGATATAGATATATCTCACTGAGGTTGTTGGAAGGAGAAGTTACCAAAAGGCGGGACAAGTTCGTTCAAGAACAATTTAACCAAAACAGGGATTGGAGATTTGTTTTCAATTTTTTGGTTTTAACAATTCGGAAATATCTCAATTTAGAATTTATCTCAAACGTGGAGATGATATTTCCATTGCCACTCAGTGGGTCGACGGCTGATTTGACGTCAGAGCATATCTCAACTCAGTCAACTCCTATAAACACACCTATCAACTCCCAGTCATCTAAGATTATCCCCGAGTTTACTGTCAATGGCTACCTAGGAATTGTTAGTAAATGTCTCATTCGGCAAAATTCTCCTTGTGTTACCTTCTACATCGCCCTGAACATATCTGAACGATCTACTGGAGCAGATCCATCCAACGGCGGACCGTATCGCCACTCCATCCAGGCGAAATGTACCTGGCACATGACGGATATGGAAGGAGATGACGACGATGACGACAATGACGATGGTAGTACACCGCATATTGTCTCCATCATATCCCATCAACATCCAGCCGGTCGATACCTTTCCACCAAAACATCATCCTTCCCCAGACTAAGACTCTCATACCGATCCAACATATCCGAAAGTCCAAGTCCAGGATAATCCTGTAACCCCTTCCCATCTCCCTCCCCAATCCCATGATACTTATCCTTCTGATTCAACTTCTCAAGCCCATCAGCATACTCATCAAACCGACTACACCCCCTCTCCTTCGAAGCCTCATCAACCAAATCCTTCAATTCATCAGGCACAGAACTCGCCTCTCGAATCCGATGCCCCTGCGCCTTCGCCCGAACTGACTGCCGGAAAATATGAAATAGATTCCTCCCCAGCGCGGACCGACTCGCGACAATAGAGAACGCACTCGCAAGAGTGAGGAAATCCTCATCGAGCACATCGAACGAGTCTTCTTCGAGCATCGTGAACAGAGCTAGGTTAATCGCATACATGGCAAACTGGTGCGCGCGACTAACCCCGAACTCGCGTCTGTGGAGACGTGTTAGGGCTGCGATGTCGCGTGCCGCCCTCTGCGTTACTTCGCGTGGGTTGTATTTTGTCTCTGGGGTGTGGCGCGGCGGGCTTTCGGGTGTTTTGGGCTCGAAGGGTATGGGTGGGACTTCGTCTTCGGAGATGCAACTGAAGAGGTTTATGATGAGGGCGTTGTAGCGCATTCTGTTTGGGATGAGTATCTTGTTTTCGGTTTCGCACGGAAGACTGTAGGAAGGACAGGTTACTGTGAGCTTGCTACTCACTTTAGTAAGATGATATGCGGAGCTGGTCTGTACCGCACATCAAAGTCCTCCGGGAGAAGCTCGTGCCAGCGACGGATACGGTCGTATAGGTCCTCGCGGCTCTGGCGGTGAATGGGGCCGAGGGCGGTGTTACTCCTGTGGTCTGCGAACATGCTGCGGGAGATATCGCGTGCGATTGTTGACAGGTTGCATGCTTCGTCGAAGTACTGACTGAAGAAGGACGGGCGCGGGTCGCGGTGGGTTGGGTATGGCTGCCAGAGGGTTTGGTCTTCGGACTGGTTGATATCAAGACGGGCCATGTTGACGTGGTCGATAAGACTTGGACGGAGGAAGGATGTGTGGACCATTCTATGGATGTCAATATGAGTTCGAATGGCGAGTGCTAACAGGGTTGCCTTACGTGTCGACGTTAAACAGCCCCCAGGCTGTGCGCTTGCATGAGATATCCATATCCTGGGATAACTCGCCCGAAGCCATTCTGGGTCCTGTGCTACCGACCAGACCTAATGCCTCACCCATTCGGATAGCCTGGTGCAACATTATATAGCCCAGATCGTCTTCGCGGGACATTGAATATCTGTCTATGTCAGAACATCCTAATCACCAGGACATATGATCAAGATTATACAAACCTCTCATACATCAGCAATGTCCCCTGCAAACCGGCCAAACTAGGCTGCGAACTCTCCTCGCCGCTCAACCTCTCTGCCTCAGCAAGGAAATCACACCCTTTCGAAGAGATATCACCAGGAACAACATAAGCCTCGGAGAACTCGGAGAAGTACTAACCAAACCAATCAGCCACCGAACCAATACCAACACACCTCCAACTGCAAACCAAAATAATGAAAAGAATAAAAGAAAACTCACACAAGCATTACTGAGCACCGCATTAACCAAAAACGGGCTACAAAACCCCGAGCCAAGCACACCCCTGGCCATATGCCTAACAAAAACCTCCTTATCCAAAACGGCAGTAAACGGCCAATCCCACGCAAAATACAATGAAACCAGATGCGACACCAAATCCGCATCTGCGGTAACCCTCGTCCACGGCGCGGCAGGAACCTCACAAGGCGCGGAATCACAAAGATAATGTATATCCATGACCTTCCTTCTGAAAGTAGGACCCGTACCCTCGACATTGATAAGCTGCCGCATATCTTCTAGCTTAGCGACAGTTTCCTGCTTGTGCGCCGTGGATGTCGAATCAGATGTTGATGATGTGAGGGAGGCTAGCGTTTCATTTATGTATGCGCGGATTTCATCGGCTGGGGCATTGTGGCGAATTATCGTTAGGAGATGCAGTGCGTCTGGCTCGTTTGCTTCACGGACGAGCTTGAACAGGTCTGAGAGGAGGTCGCGATGGTAGGAGAGCTCGTCTGCTGTTCTTTTTGCGGCGACGCGGCGGCGTTGGTCGAGGGATTCGTCGAAGATGCAGACTCTTTTGAAGGTTTGGCAGTTTGCACAGGGGGATGTGCCGGAGCACTTGGTTATGTTAGTTGGATGTGGTATGACATAGATCTGGGTGTAGATATAATATAGAATGTAGAATAGATGTAGGTAGGTGTAGGAGTTTATAATAAATCTCACCTTTCTTTTCGACTTCTTACAAGCCAGACAAGCAGTTGAAACCCTCTTCTTCCACGTACCAGAACCCTTACCTTCCTCGGCGGGTGGACTACCATTTTCGTCATGTACATGGTAGTTTTCCCGATCATGGTCATGGTCATCCTCCGAAGGTGAGGGACCTGGTACAAGACGGCGTTGATACCCACTCATATTCCGACATGAGCAGGTGGATTTTGGTATGCTCTTGCTTTTCCTTTTTCGTTCGGTTTAAAATGTAAAATGTAATTTATGAACAAGAATGATCCAAATATGTAGAGAAACGAATGTAAAAAAAGAATATGTAATACAGTTGAATATGTACTGTTGACAATATACAATGAAAAACACAAAGTTGACTGTACAAGATCAGGAATGCATATTGTTGCAAGGAATATCCTGTTTCGAATGATTGTAGGACGATATACTTGAGACGTTTCTCCGGACAGGGTTTAGTTTAGGGCAAAGGGGCTTGTTTTTGCCGCGAATGACGTTGTGAAGATATCATGGGGAACCTTTCCCCGCCTATTATCTTTGGTGTTTCTTTGCCTGAAGGCAATGGCTATTCTGTGTGCTACAAATCAAGAATTTAAGCTTGAATTTCGTGACATCGGGGCTGAATGAGGTGTTTGGAGTTCTACTGCTCAGGATATATATCGAGTTGATAGCGGAGCAAAGAACCGTGACATGGTCATACAACCACCACTACACTACATAACTACATGCATAAATTTATATGGAATGAACGGATTGAACTGGTAATTCATTGAGAATGGTGAGCAACATCACAGTACTTGGGAATTAAAGTCAGGTCCAGACGAAAAACCCAATAAGAAAGAAAGAAAAAAGACGCTGGATTATTGTAATGTAATACAAGTACTTCTTTTGCATACTCCATGGGATCCATAGCCTCGGATGTACCAGTTAAAAACGAGAAAAATCAAACACTGCGACGGATCGGTGAACCAATTAAGACGGAAGAATCAGACGAAAGCATCTAGTGCTCGAGGATTCTCAGGCTACCCTGAACAACGCAGTTCTCAAGGACGGATCCAGGGGGAATGTCAATGGTGCTACCCTCGGAGGCGACGATGATAACAGTTCCCTTGAGGGTAACGTTGCGGCCGAGGTTAACAGGTCCAGTGATAGTAAGGTGGTCCAGCTCGACGATGCGAGGAATGCTGGTAATGCGCTTCTGGAAGTCGGAGACCTTCTTGAAGTCAGAACCGAGCTTGATGACGGGGACACCACCGAAACGGTTGGGGTCCATGACCAGTTGGCCGTGCTCGAGACGGTACAGGTCAGACTTGACGACCATGAGATCGGAGCAGGTCTTGACGGGCAAGAAGCGGCGACGGGGCACGTTGACACCGTGGGCGTTCTTGAAGTGGCGGATGGCGGCACCGACGGCGGTCTCCAGCTGGTAGATAGCCTGATCGGCCTCACCCTTCTTATCGGCGGGAATGGACTTCTCGTTAGGGATGATCTCCATCTCCAACTCGTTCTCCTCAACAACACGCTTGATAGCCTGGACGTTCAGCCAGATGTTGTTGGTGTTGAAGTACTTGAACTTCTTGATGGACTTGAACTCGTTGACGTGCTCCTTGGGCACCTGGGCGATCTCGAGCAGGCGGACCTTGCCGTCGGAATCGATAATGGTACCACCCTTGACGTCAGCCTTGGTCTTGTCAGTCAACTCCATGATGTACTCGGCCTTGGAGTCAACCATGTGCTGCAGGATGCGGAGATCAACCACGGCACCGAGGTTGTCGGCGTTGGACAGGAAGATGTACTCGATACCACGCTCGATCAGCTTGTCGAGAGTGCCGGAGTTGTACAGGGACTCGAAAACGTCACCGTGTCCGGGAGGGTACCAGTCCTGGAGGGGAGAGTCGAAGCTCTTGGGGGCGGGCAGGAGCGAGTCCTTGATAATGCGGGGGTAACGCGACTGGTTGAAGGTGATGATGTCGACGTTGTGGCCCTCGTACTTCTTGATAATGGACTGGGTGTCCTGATCGGTGTTGAAGGAGTTCATGAGGACGAAGGGCACGTTGACGTTGAAGCTACGGTTGAGGTGCTCGATCTGGCGCACGGAGAGATCGAGGAAGGACATGCCCTCACGGACCTCAATGACGGACTTGGGACCAACGCAACCCATGGAGGTACCGAGACCACCGTTCAGCTTGACAACGGCGAGCTTGTTGAGGAACTCGACGGAGGCGTCTGCACCGAGTTCATCGTAGCCAACAACCTGGGAAGGCTGAGGAGGGGCGATTTTATCCCAGTTGACGGCGTTGCCCTTGGCCTTGTCGTTCAGGAAACGGCGGAACAGGGCGAAAAAGTTGTCCATCTCGGCCTCGAAGCGCTTCTTCTCGTTGGGGTCGGTGACGCTGTCTCCGAGGGCGTTCAGGGCATTGCGCATCTGTGAGGCGGCGACGCTAGTGGAAGCATTCTCGAATGCCTGGTTGGAGGTTTCACGGGTCAGCTCTGGACCAAATGGGGGGGCGAGGGTAGCCATTGTAGGGGGAAGAATAGACACAATTGAATGAGGGGCTTCCCGAAGTACAAAAAGATTGGGTGATTCGACAAATAGAGCAATGATAACAGTGTAGCGATGATAAAGGGAAGAAAAGAGAAAGGAGTTGTCTCGTCAGGACACGTTCAGGAAAGCAACAAAAACAACCCAAAACGGGCAGGAACAGCCAAAACGGCAAGAACGAAGGTTCAAGATTCGAGGATTTCACCGCCTGAAATGAACTTACCATGTGCGACTGAGTCTTGCCATGGTGCTTTCCACCAAAGGCCTCGCTCTCGGGGGCCCGAAGGTGAGTGGGAAGAGCCTTGGAGCCCATTATGAGTTATAGGTGGAATATGAATATGGATTTTGAAGGGAACTGGCTGTTATAAGGAAATGTAAGGTCAGTGGTAGATTCAAGGCAAAAAAAAGGAAACGTGGCTCCATTTCAGCAACTGAAGAGCTCTCCAGATCAACCAAACGAGAGAAAGGAGGGGTTCATTGCCACTTGTCGATCCATTGGGATGTCAAGCTGCCGTCATAGGGGGTAGGACAACTCACAGATCAATTCCTAGACACAAAGATAAAGAGGGGAAGAAGGAGAGAAGGTCCAGTTATAAAAGAAAGGGAAAGGGAAAAAAAGGGAGATGGGAGTGGGGGAAGAGAAACCCCGTGATTTTATATTATTTGTTGTTTGACCTGTTTAGGTATTTAGTATTTATTTATGTTGTAGTACTTTATAATAACATATAATAACATATTATATGATAATATCTACATTCTCTATTCCTCTTCC
This sequence comes from Penicillium expansum, assembly GCF_000769745.1. Classification (NCBI taxonomy): domain Eukaryota; kingdom Fungi; phylum Ascomycota; class Eurotiomycetes; order Eurotiales; family Aspergillaceae; genus Penicillium; species Penicillium expansum. Next base: position 233,569 of record NW_015971399.1, read on the forward strand.
TACAAAGTACTCGTATGCCATTGCCATTGCTATTTCTCTTATCTCGCTCAGTCCTCCTTGCATCCCGATGTCGTCAGTTACCAGCCACTGACATGCCCACGGGCTGGAGCTCGGGAACTAAGACCTACAGACACATTACTATGAAACCCCGTATAGATTAAGTGAGAGTTCTACAGGATTCCCATCCTAACCATTCACCATCAACTATGTTGTATACCCTGAGACCCCTATGTTGTATGCCCGGAGTACACAAGTCCACTGTCAATCCAGACCCCTTTTCCCTCTCCACCTTAAAAAGAGCTAGTCCCTACAAATAGGATTAGACCCCCACCAGATACAAGCTCTCATCCTCCTTTTTGCCTTGTTTCAGTTTCAGGTTTCAATGGTTTGGAATAAACTCAACTGATTCGTCCCTAATTATATCAATGTTGTGTTATTCCAAAACATTTAGAATAGATGTGTAGTCAGAATGTTCACCTGACCTCTATATGCAATAGACAATATAGCTAAGGCTGTAGTACTCCGTACTGTTTACTAAAATGTACGACATGGACCTAGTTAGGTAGATTGGAAAGCACAGAATGCCGGTAGAATTTTTCTCTTTCACTACAATACATATACTATTGCAAATAGTATCTCTCCTTCTAATTCATTTAGACCAACTGTGTCCAGAAAAGAAATTCCGGTCAAAGTGGCAACTGCGGGACAGGCAAATTATCGACCCCACCACGCCTCTTCCCTAAATAAATGAGGCTAATATAGTACTCCGTTCTCCGTACCTATGGCCACCATTTAAGAGATCTAAAAATAATACAGCTGAATAGACAGATCTTATATCCCCTATCCCTACCTCTTATCACTACAGTTATATCTACATACACAGTACTACCTGTATACGAGGTACAACTCAGTCTATGCATCAAAGCGCAGATCACCCAGGGCTGTGCAGACCAAGTTTCGAGAAAGAAAAAAAAAAGACTCGGGTAAAAGAAAAGGGCCCATGACCAAATTTATTTTAATATAAAAGAAGCCATGAGAATGTGATGAAAATACCAACATGTCAGTATAGCCTCGCCCCTTTAAAATTCCCAAGTGAGACATTGGGTCTGAGGTCTTAGACTCAGCCTTGTTTTCGGCTTTTTTGGGTGGCGCGAACTATTGGTTCTGAGACTATTTTTACTCGGCTATTTTCATTTTTCATTTTTTATGTCATCCATCTCCATCCTACGTGTCGTATATGTTGTATGTCTCAAAGCATCCGTTAACCATCTCAACAATTGAATTCATATTGATAGGGTGGGGGAAAAAAAAGAGAGAGAAAAGGATATCACAACAAGCACAAAAAAAAAGACACAATTAGTAACAAGCGAAAGCATTTCATATTTTCATATACTCTTCAGCCTCAATAGGCAAAGCAATTCCAAAGCGGATAATAGAAGTAAACAAGGCGATTTAAACCCCGCTAACAGACCTCTTACTCAAGAAGCTGCGACGGGGCATCTTTCTCGAATCAGGACTGCCCGCTCCCTCATTGGGTTCGGGGGTACCAGCGGTCGAGTGCGATGTAGTAGGTCTCAACCCACCATCGGAAAGCACAAAGCTGGAACGAATGGTAACGACACCTTCGCCAACAGTGATAGCTTTATCCTGACCGGCAACGGAACCCTGATCATCAACAAAGAAGGGTGCTTCGCCGAGGGTAGCGTCCGAGCCGAAGGTGGCGTGGTCAACGACGCGGACCTGGTACTGGGCGTCGGCAGTGGTGTTGGAGACACGGAAGGAGTCGTCGAAGTTGACTGTGCCGGAAGAGTTCTTGTGCGCCTTGGTCTTGTGGACATCCTTTGCGCCCTTGGAACCCTGGACGCGGACGATGACGCGGAGATTGGCGTCGGTGGGGAAGTTCGCAGCGGAGACAACGGTGATGTTGGCGGAGCCCTTCTCGCCGGAGCCGCCACCGCCGAAGACGCTGAGGCGATCACCGAACTGCGAGGCTGTGCTGCGGTTGCGGCTGTGTTCCTTCTGCGGGGTGATGGGGGAGGGGGTGGTGTCGACGAGGGTGGCGGCTGGGGTGAGACGGTCGCCCTTGACGGAATCAGGTTCCTCGATGCTGTTCAGGATGGAGGCGTTGTCATCATTTTTGTCCTTGTGGATGCGCGACATGAGCCCGTGCTTGAGGAAGGAGGCGCCGCGGACAACGTTGCCACCAACGAAACCAACACCCTTAACGGGAGCGCCGACGATCTTGCCGGGGACGGCGAAGGTGCCAGAGAAGGTGGAAGAGCCTTGGCGGGCGCGGATCACGTAGGTAGGTTTGAAGAGCAGACTCAGGCGGATCGCGCCTGATTTGCCGTCGAGGGGCAGAGTGACTTCCTTGGCTTGGAAGGGCTCCAGGGTTTCCAGGTCGATTGGCGTGGCGCCGAGGAAGTCAGCCTTGTCACCAAAGTCCCAGTCGTACACATCCACATGGAACTTTGCGCCGATGCGGGACTTGATAGGAGTCTCGAAGTACTCGTTCCAGGCCGGGTGCAGGGTCTTCTTCTGAACCTTGGTCTTGAACACGGTCTCCTCGTCCAGGCGGAACTTGCAGAATGGGTCGCTGAATCCGTTGCGATCGGCAGCGGGCAGCTCGGCGGCATCGTGGACGTCGACGCGCAGGGTGCCCATATTGTTGATGCTCTCCTTGGGGTCGAGCTTCATTTCCGTCGGAATGTACCGGGCGCTGACGGTGACCTTGCTCACCTCGCCGGACGGGGAGCGGAGGACGAGCTCGGTGGGCGTGTATAGCATACGCATCAGTGTGGGCAACGTGTCACCAGTCAGTTTGGCGACTGTGTGCTCCTCGCTGGAGTCCTTGGGATCATCCTTGTTAACTAGACGCAACGTGATCTTGGAGAACTCGAGCTCGCGAACGAATGCCTCGCCGACGTCACTGAACTTGGCGGTCGTGGTGTGGATCTTGGATGAGACATATGCGGGGAACATGTAATCGTCCATCAGAACTTCCAATTGGACATTGGGAACGGCCAGCTGGCCTTCATGGAACTTGAACACAATGAAACCAGATTCTATAGTCAATTAGCTTTGTACCATTGCCGTGGATATCGAAGCAAAACATACCATATTTCGGGAGATCGTCCGCACTAACGAAAGTGCGGGGAATGGACTTGACGGAACGAACAGACGCGGTCTCAGACGGGGTACCAGTGATTGGGCGGGATGTAGTGGTTTCCAGACTGGTACGGCCGTTAGTAGCCGGCTCGCCATTGGTAGCTCCGTTAGTGATTGGTGCAGCGCCATTAGATAGAGCCTTGGAGGCCTTCGAGTCAACGCTAGCAGACTTGGCGTGCAAAGCCTTCTTCGGGAATTCGGTGGCATCCGGGCCGGGAGTGGCGGGGAGCTCCGAGGATTCATCTTCCTCTTCAACTTCATCCTCGGGGTTGACGACTGGCACAGATGGGAAGAAGGAAACGTTATAGTGGAGTTCTCCCTTGGCGGCACCGCCGCTAATCTTCAGACTGCTGGTGATGTCCTGCTTCTCGTCGTCGATCTCATATTCACCACTCTCCGTCTCACGAACAAAGTCGGAGGCATTGAGGTCGCACCAACCAAGGGTTCGGTCCTTGTTGATAGTCTCCTCGTCCATGACCTCAACGGTCAGCTTCTCGCGTGCGCTGCGAATAGGCACGTAGACGACCTCGTCCCATTCGGGGTTGAGGTTGTTGCGGAAGGTAACAGTGCGACCACGAGTCACACCAGAAAGCAGCACGCGAGCGTAGGGATCAGACTTGCCCATGGCCTCCAAGTTGCGCAGGTTAGACGCACGCTTGAAGTGGAAGCGCATGACACCAATGGGGTCAATGTAGCCAGCACTACCAATGCCTCCCAGTGCGACAGGCTTCCACTGGAGAGTCAACTTGACGCGTCCGTCCTTGGCGCCGTGAAGATGGAACCACTGCTGGCCACGCTCCATCATCTTCAGCATGTCGTTCATCTTGATCTGGTAGCGGCCGATAATGGGATCCTGCATGATATCGCGATCGTCCTTGAGGATAAGACCCAGACGAGCGTTCTTTCGGTCCGTGACGAGGAACTCCTTGGAAGCATTCTGGAAGATGGGGTTGTTGGTGCGCTTGAGCTTCTTCGTAATGTGGATCTCCTTTCCGTTGAGAAGGAGGACACCGTAAGGGTTGAGCTTGCCAACCAAACTCTTGCTTCCGTCGAGATCCTTGGCCTGTTCCACAGTGAACTGAGCGATACCGGTGTTGACTTCGGGGGCGGGTTCGGCCTCGCCAGCCTCGTTCTTTCGTCCCTCGAGAACGGGGAAGAAGCGAATATCGGCGTGGATGGCACCGCGGTGACGGCCACTAGCTTGCACTTCCAGATAGATACCTTCATGGGTGGGCTCCTGCTCGAGTTTGTCCAATGCGAAGCTGGCAACACCCATTTCCTTATCCTTGCGGTACTCGTTCCAGTCATATGCCGCAATAGACAAGGCATCGGAGAAAGAGGTAATAATAACGTAAATAGTCTCATTCCAGCGAGGGCTGTCGGTATCGTGGATTGTCTTTGTGCGGCCGAGCTCATTGCGGTTGTTCAAAGACACCACGGCGTACGGATCGGGAGTACCAGAGAACTTATCGGGGTTCTTGAGCTGTTGAGCACCGTGCAGAGTAATTGCGACCACACCAATAGCCTGGTCGACGGGGTTTCCAGCAAGCATCTTGGCAATCTCAATCGGGAACACATTCGGATCATACATCATGGGCTGCAAGTTGGCGTGAATCTGGTCCTTGATGAAGGACTCTAGACCGGGAATGAAGTTGATATCGAATCCAAGGTGATCACCACCGAGGGGCTTGCAGACGTAATCGAGTTCGGGCTTGTCCAGGAAGCAGACGTCCACACGCTCGATGTGGGGGAATGGAATCTGAAGCTTGACTTTGACACGCATCAAGCCCGAGCAAGCCATGTCCTCGACAATCACGTCGAGACCCTTGCTCAGAACACCCTTGCCGACACGGACCTCCAACACAACCTTGGGATTGATTTTGTCCTTTGTCTGGCGCGCAGTCAAATCCGTAATGTCGTTCGGGGTGAAGCTGAACTTCCAGTCCATGATGACGGTATCGGGGTCAGTCTTAGGGTAGGTCTTTACGTGCTCCAGGCGAGGAGGCTTGGTACCGAGAACAAAGGTCTTAAGGCGCAAGCTATCCAAGAAGGCGGGGGTAGAAGTACTAAGGACCTGGTCGACAGTGTTGATGATAGTGTCGCACAGAACGGGGGCGTAGATAGGCCAGAACTTGACAAGGAAGCTGTTAATCCACTCGAGGCTCTCGGTGTCGGTCTCGAGGCGCTGCTTGGACATTTCACGGCTAATATCGTCGCGGAAGTTCCGGCGCACTCGTCGAATGGAGGTACGGTAGTAGGTGCTGCATGCTGCCATGACCATAAGAACCCAGCCCACACCACCGCCTAGCACGGCGACCATCCATGAGGCCAAGCAGGCGAAGATGATAATCCCAGAATTGTGGTACCAGTCACCGAAGAACTTATCGGGGATTCTCCCCTCCAAGAACGTCTCATGATCCAGCAATGTACCTTCATTAGCTAAAGTCGCCGCCAGCTTCTCGTCGACGAACTTCGGGGCCCAACCGGTTCTGTCACGCGCCCACCGAAGATCCTCGTCGAGAGGCTTACCCGCACTTTCTCGGGTGGCTTCCTCAGCTAAAATAGCGTTCGCAGACTCCGGTGGAGGGAGATCATAGTCTGCTTTGCCATCGGTCTAAGTAGGGTTAGCATGTAGGTCGCGATCGCATCGAAATCAACCTCGTGATTCTCACCTTATCCGTAATTACAGCCACACCTGTGGGTTTATGGGGATGGTGGAAATCAGGCGGCAATCGCTAGAAAAGACACAGCAGTTAGCATGGTGATTGCGCCGAATGAAACTCGGGCATTTTGCGACAACGCACTCCCTTGGCAGCATTGGCCTTTTCTTCCGGCGAGGCATTGGGGTCGAATTGGTATGCAGCTGCACCAGCCTGTTGGGCTTCCTTGACGACCTTTTCCTCGATGAGGTCCGGGTTAACGTGTGACTGCGGATCCTTATGCAATTCCTGGGCGGCCTCAATGGTACCCTCCATCTTCATTTCGGTCTTCTCCGCGTCGGCGGACGCCATATCGCCGGTTGGTGTTGTTTTCAGGTCGGGGGGAATTGGGAAAGTCGGGGATATTCTGGAGGTGGTCAGATTGGATCCATGGGTGGGAAGATGGGTGGGAAGATCGGGTGAGGGGGAGGGGAAGAATGCTGACTTTTGCAGACATCTACACCTAAGTAACACGTACCGGGATGGGCGTGGAGGGTGGTGAAGGAGTGACCTGGTGTATATTTATTGTATACCAAGGTACAAATATACAGAGAAAAGAAAGAAAGAAAGAAAAACAAGAGAAGAGAGGAGTGGACCGAAAGGCACAGCTGTCGCCCAGCCGCTTGCGTCAAGGGGAACTGTGGCTGGGATTCTTACGATACAATGAATATTACCATTCCATACCTTGTAGATTACCTTGTAGATACATTATAGCTTGTAAATTATGTTTAATGTCATTATGGAGAACCCAATTAAAAAGGAAGAAAAGAAAGAAAAGAATAAAAAAAAGGGGAGATCGGAAACTCCGAGGTCGATCGGAGATCAGTGACGTACATCGGAGCTGGGTCAGATTCCTTTGAGTATAAAGGTATAGAGTACTATATTAAATAATAACGAAAACCTGAGAATCTACCTCTAATAAGTGTGTTAGTCTACAATAGTCTATTTTGTATCTATTCAATTGTCAAATACTGTCAAAATCGGTCAATTGAGGATTAGGGGAGTAATAGACTAAACTCCGACTATTCGACTCGACCCGAGCTTTCAGCACCGCCACAGAGGGTCAAGAGAGGGTCAATACGGAATACGGAGAACCTGAGGGTCAAGATAGGTTTGGACCTGTTAGGGTTATTCTCAATTATTTCTTGTCTTCAATTGCCCCTTTTTAGTTTGCGGAGATCCTTATTTCGAAATTCGCCTCTTATGTACTCCGTACTCCGTTTTAAATGGCTATGAATGCTGCAAGCCCAGCCCTACCACTCTAGGCAACGAGATATGCTGAATTTCGGCGCCTAATAGTGTACTTTGTACGGAGGACTCTGTATGGTATGTTGTATGTTATAATTATCGTAAGTACCCAATTCCTTACTTCAACAATCTCGAAGTACGGAGTACACGTGGCATGCATCCAGAATGCAAGAAAAAAAACCCGGTCACATCGCACACTATCGACTACATCGTGCCCTATACCCGATTAGGTAGATCGGCCAGAGCTCTATCCACCAAAGATGTTCTTTGGATACGGAAGATGGAGAATGCGTTTAGTGTACCGAACCTCTCTCGAGTCTTGTTTTTTGTAATTTAATACATTTCACATTATACAGAAATACTAAAAGTATATTTGTACTATCCATAGTGATAGACAAGCCAAGCTGCATGACGAATCGATCTATCACATCACATCCCCTGGACTTGCACTTGGTCCTCGTTCTGAGAGGTTATTTCCACTCCAGCTGTGCGTATTGTTTGTATTGTGTGTGTGTTCGTACTACAATATAAAATAAAACCTAGATTGAATTCCCTAATGGTGATGATATGATTGGGCAGATAAAGTAGTTCGGTAAGATCTTCTCTTTTTCCCACTGGGAACCCCCCACTCATCTGCGCACTTGCGTGGCGCTTTTTCATTTTCATTTTCGCTTTTTCATTTTTTCCTCTAAGAACTGCCCAAGTGGGTAAAGATAAAGTCCATAGGTCCGAGCTGAAGCCGAGGTTTTACAAGATTAATCTCGGGGCTGGTGTCCGCTTCTATATACTCCATACATGTATTTTACAATTCGATTCCGACTGAGAAAATTCATATTTGCGAGAACTGGTTTGTATACAACATAGTTGCAACGTAAACAATTGCACGTAAACAATTGCAAGGTTGCACATTGTATTTCCAGCAAGCAGTTTAACACAATAGCGACAGCTACTATCTTTCACTATTGACATTGTTACTTTCAGAACAGTGCATGTAAGCAGAATGGAATTTTAGCAACATAGAACTAAAAAAATATGCTGAAAGATATATCGTGTCAATTCGTATTCAAATCCTCGAATGCTCTACACCCTCGAAAGCATTTACCGCCCCATGCGGATAACACCAGCAGCCATCAGCTTCTGGATCTTCATCCGCACCTGCGAGTTCTTCATGTGCTCTTGCAGCGCAGCGGGATCGCTCTTAGCCTGCTGGAGAATGCTCTGCATAACGGGGTCCTGGAGGACGGCCATGATCTGGACAGAAGGTTAGTATACTGCATGCTAAATAACTTCGTTCGGAGTATATCAAATCTTACCTCGGGGTCGTTTTGGATACGAGCCATGGTCTGCTCCTCGGTCTCACCGGCGCGAGCGCTGAACTGGGCGTCCAGGCACTTCTGCTGCTGCTGCTCGATCTCGCGAGCGTGCTTGCCGTCGTCGTGGTCGGCGGCCTCGGTGAAGGTGTCCAGGGCACGGTTGTATTCCTTCATGGCGATCAGGGCAGCACCCTTGCGCATGTACGCGCGGATGAACTTGGAATCGCGCTTGATGGCCTCGTCGCAGTCCTGCACAGCACCGGGGAATGCCATGAGCTTGATGAGGGCAGCGGCACGGTTGGAGTAACCGCGGGGGTCCTCGGGGGCACGCTTGGTCATCTCGGTGAAGGCGTCAACGGCACCGGGCCAGTCACCTTCCTGGAACTTCTGCTGGCCGAGCTCACGAGCCTTCTCGGCCTCGCCGGCGTCAATGTAGGCGTTCTTCTCGGTCGTGCTCTTGGTCTTCTCGGCGTTACGGAGCTTGGTCAGGGTATCAGGGGTGCGGTGCTCCATGAGCGACTTGTTGTAGAAGTCGATGGCCTTGGCGAGGTCACCGAGCTTCTCGTACGAAGAACCAATTCGGGTATAGGCCTTGGCCATCAGCTTGAAGTCGGCGCGCAAGTCGCGGCCCTCCTCGACAGCATTTTGGCAGGTCTCGATTGTGCCTTCGTAATCGCCCTTCTCGAACTTGGCAGCACCAATGTTGTTTAGGTAGGTGATGTCCTTGTAGAGCTCCCAGGCCTTGGTGTAGTGCTCGATGGCCTCATCGAGCTGCTTCTTCTTGTAGAAATCGTTACCAATCTTCTTCTCGGCGTCAGCAGCCTCCTTGGCCTGCTTCTTGGCGACTGCCTCCTCATCAACTGGTTCGGGCTCCGGGGCAGGCTCCTTCTTGGGCTGCGAGGTGCTGGGGTTAGCAGCAGGAGCAGGAGGCTCGGCTCCCTCGCCACCGAAGTTCATATCAATACCGAGAAGCACACTCATCACCTGCAGGAAGCGCGGGTCGCGGATCTCCTCTCCAACACTGTTAGGGTTCTGTTGGATCTTCTGCAGCTTAGCCATGAACTCCGCATCTCCCAGCAGGGAGGCGGTCTTGGGGTTGTTGGCCAGCTTCTGGAACAGAGCTGGGTCGTTGAACATGCCACCGAGACCTCCTGTTGGGTCTCCGCTGACACCATCTGCGGTAGCCTCCGCGTTGATGGCGCGCTGGGTCGCCTCTAGGCCGGACTTGGCCTGTGCGTTGCCAGGCTCGATCTGGAGGGCCTCGTCATAGGCATCGTGCGCAGCCACTGCCATCAGTTAGCACTTCGTCACAATCCAAATTGTTCCAACACTTTGTGCGCAACTGGGATAACATACAAAGATCTCCGAGACCGCGGTACGCAGCACCCTTGCGGACATGGCCCTTAGACCAATCGGGCTTGATCACGATCGCCTTCTCGGCATCTTCGAGGGCTTTTTGATATTCGTTCTGGGCGGTGTAGACAGCGGAGCGGTTGGAGTAGAGGATGTGGTTTTCGGGCTCGATGGCAATGGCCTGAGAGAATTTCTCACTGGATTTTTATCAGCCTCTCCTTTGACGAAGTCACAATGTTAAAGGTGGGGTAGCGCGTACACAGCAGTGGAATAGTCCTTAGCAGAGAAGGCCTTGTTGCCCTCTGCCTTCAAAGCGTCAGCCATTTTTGTAGTGATATGCTAAATTGCTCAAAAAAAGGAGAAATGCAGATCAAAAACAAAAGCACAAGGAACTGAAAGTGCTGAGGTCATGAGCTTAGTCGCCCGGAGCTTCTCGAAATTTCCGTTGCTATCTACTGCCTCAGGCAGGAATAATTTAAGCCTCAGGCTACAGACACCTCAGGCATGAACGCTGACATTGAAGCTCCGCCGGGGCTAAACCCTTTTAGGTCAAATCCAGTCCCCGCCGAGAAAAAGTCGCCAAAAAAACACCATTTGTGATTCATTCGTGACTCAAATTTGCCGACATCGACGCACCATGGTCCTCTAACTTACTTCCTGGCTCTAGCACGCTCCCTTGAACATGAAAAACCACGAGCCTCTTCGAATGAACCTTGATTTTGCCTGATATCTCCGTCGCATCTCCAACAATGGCCTCCGCGGGGTCTCAAGTGGCCGAGCTTGCCTCCAAGCTTTACGATGCATGCGTTAATGAATTTGACCCCGATCACCTGTTCTATCAGAACGACTTCCTCAATCTCAAAGTGATCCCGAAGAACGACGTTGCGCTACTATTAGAATGCACCCAGAGCCTCGTCAATCAAAATCTCTTTCGACTCCTCCAAAAAGACGGAAAGCTCACGTGGAAGCTCATTGACCGCGAGGATGCCGAGAAGTAGGAATTGCATGCATCTCTGTGTCGGTAAATCACATAACTAACCCCTCCTCCCTTTCAGGCTCCGCAACCTCACTCCGGACGAGGCCATGGTCTACAATGTCATCCACTCCACAGAACGAACTGGTATCTGGGTACGGCACATTGGAAATCGCACGAACCTGCACAAGTCGATTCTCGACCGATGCCTGAAAGCCCTCGAAGGGAAAAACTACATCAAATCCCTCCACAATGTCAAATACCCCAGCCGCAAGATGTACATGTTGGCTGGGCTTGCTCCGAGCGAAGAAGTAACTGGAGGAGCCTGGTTCACAGACGGTGTACTGGACGCCAACTTCATCAACAGCGTTGCAGGCTACATCGAGTACACCGTGAGCCGGAAGAGTTGGTACGAAGTCCCGGCCTCAGACCGCAAAAACAAGCGCATCAAGACCGCCTCAGGCAAGGCAGACGTCAAGTCCGATGAGAAAACCTACCTCCCCTACCCCCACGGCTACGCAGGATACCCGACCGTGGCGCAGATCACCTTGGCCGTCAACGAAAGTGGCATTACACCGGTTCGCCTGGGCGAAGAGAGTGTTGTGCAACTCCTCGAAATGCTCTGCTACGACAACAAGCTCGTCGCATTAGGCAACGGCGAGTGGTACAGATCCCTGAAGAGCCCCGAAGCCGTCAAAGCGAACCAATCCCGCAAGCCGCCCGTCGATGGCGAGGATCTCTCCGTTGCAAACAAGCACCTTGTGAAGAACGGCATGACCGAAGCCCCTTGCGGCCAGTGCCCAGTGTTCCGACTTTGCGCGCCAGGCGGCGCAGTGAGCCCCGAGACCTGCGAGTACTTCGACCCGTGGCTGAGCAATGGGCTTGGGTTCTAAGTGGATTTGCGAGCAATGGCTTTTCCACGAATATCTGATTTCTGACTTTCGGCGTACTGTGTGCGCCCGTGTGCCAACATGTTTGCATGGAAGAAACAAAAAAAGGGGATATGTGCATAGCGATGGCGTTTTCGACTTGATTTGGTTAGGCTCCGGCTCACTGGTGACCCTGGGAATATTGGGCGCTGGATGGGCACGGCTTGGACATACGCTTGGCTGTAGCTGGGAATGGATACTTAGGAGGAATCTCCGCCTCCTGGTTTCCCTCGGGGATTAGTGTCAGTTTTTGTCTAGAATAGGCAGAATATGAAATTGATTCCGTTTAAACACATTCGAATTATGCAGTAAAACTAGTAAGAAGTAGATCTTTTGTCCAGCCCAGTCCAGCCCAACACCATAAAAGTCCCTCAAACGCCGTGGGTATATCAACCGTCATACAGATCATAGAAAAAGAGGAGAATAGAGGATCACTTGCCCAAAGTACGTCTGCACTCATCGCAGTACCAAGTGCCAACCGGCTCGCGCGTCAGACCAACACACTTCCAGTGGAACCACTCATAGGGACACTCGTCATTATCGCAAGCTACCATATCCCCATGGCTAACAGTGCGACAGGTACAATAGACCTTTGAATCCTCATTACCCTCATCCTCATCCTCATCCTCGACATCCTCATCAGCAGCACCATCACTCTTGTCAGAGTCCGATGTATCAGCACTGCTGAGCATAGAGTCATCATCCTCATCGCCTTCTCCATTGGGAGATTTCTTTGACGCCTTAATACGACCACTGGCACTGGAAGAGCGCTTAATCGGCTTTCCGCTCGCAGTCTTGAGCTTCTTAACTTGCTGGTGCGGCGCGACCTTCTTAGTCAGTGCCTTCTTGATACCGATGCTAGCACGGGGGCCGACACTGCCAGCACGGCTGCCAGCCGGTGTGCCAGGCTTCGGTGTACCAGGGCCCATGGAAGACTGGCGCAGATTCGAAGAGGCTACGGGGAGTGTGTTGAGGGATGGGTTCAAGCGGCGGCGCTTGCTGTCCACAGCTCCGGCGGAGGATTCGCGTTGGCGTTGCTGGAGATGTACGACGGCTGCTGCTGCAGGAGTAGCGGGTGCGGAGCTACGTGCTGTGGTTTGTCCAAGTTGAGCTGCGGAACCAGCCGCGCGAGGAGTTGTGGATTGGTTCAAGCGCTGCGCAGCAGCTAGGATGGGATTCGTGTTGCCGGAAGTCGGGTTGAGGGGTGTTGAGTACGCGGGAGAGTCGGTAGGGGTGGAGTCAGGGAGAAAGATCTTGGGTGGGTTGCGATATTTGTTTTTGGAGTCGAAGAGGGAGGGGAGAGGCGGGTCATTTGTAAGGAGACCTTCGTTGACTAGATCACGAATGCGCACGTCGAGTCGCTTGATCTGCCGATCAAGGAGGACGCATGCCTTCTCGCTGAGCTGGATCTTCTCGTTTTGCAGCTCGTGGGATTTGTCCATATTCTGTAGGATAGTCTTGCTGTATGGCTCTTCCTTTGGGTTGGGCGTCAGACTGCCGTTCAGTTTGATGAATTTCTGGATGCTGCTGTCGCGAGAGTTGATTGTAGCGCGGCACTCCTGCATGACCTTGTCCTTGGCCTGGATTTCCTCCATGAGGTGGTTGATCTCAGCTGGAAGATTCGCCACATCGTGGACGAACTGCTCCAGCACAGTTGCACAGTCCTCTGCACCGTGTGCCATTTTGGATTCGGTCGCAGGGCGGGTTGAAGATGGCTCCTATCGGGAGGCTGACAAAGTGATATTCAGCTCAACAGGGCTCGATGTAAGCGCTTGCTCCGATGTTGATCTGATTTTACTGAATTTAGATGACCAGATGAACGCCTGGCCTTTCCTCGCGTCGATATTTGGACACCCATCATAGGGGACAAATTGGTTGAAGTCGAAGATGTGCTGACTCATTGATGACTCATCTTAGGATCGGCGCCGAGTACGTCCGAAGTATGGACGTCTCTTCCTACCTGATGCATTTGCATTTTGGACTTTTGACGTCCTATATATTATTTAAGACTATTAAATATCATCTTCTGAGATAAAGTCACTTTGTACAGAGTTTATTCGTCAAAAGCTGCGCTTTTCTGCCTTCATTTGGAGCCAATTTGGATTTTACAACAAGCCCACTGGAAGAATAAAAGACTAAATCCCGACATACTTTGACTGAGCTCTCTGAAACTGGAAAGGTTATTGTTAGTGGAAATAAGATTGGTATTAGAACTTTCTGAAGACGGTTCGATTCTCAAGTCTCTTTTGAAGAAAGAAAATACTCGTGAAGGATTTCTATGAACACCCGAATGAATGTGTAATATATCTTTCTCTTTTAGGGGCTTGTTGTGGAAGTTCTACTGCCATCCTGTTTATACAATTTCATGAATTTATATGTTATACATTGTGCGGGCAGCTCATGGGGGATATTTGACGGATGAACTATGATCTTGGATTGGTTTGACCAAGGTCAAGGGTGATAATGAATTCAAGTGATGTTGATATGCTTATATAGCCTCTGCTTGATCGAGTTTAAGGGTGTTACTGAATTTTCAAACCCTTATATCCTTTCTTGCATGGCTTAGTTTCAGGGATACGCATAATCTACGAACCTTGAAGCGCTTTCTTGTGAATATATCTGCTGTCAACCTTTATGGCTGCGAGGACTTCGAGCTTAGTATATGCCTTTCTAGGCCTCTGACACATCGTGGGGAATTGGGTAGTCACAAGAGTTTAACACCTGGGAAGTGGTTATGTCGTCAACTAGAATCAAAGAATTGCACCTAATTATAGTGCGAGCTAGAATAATGCACCCAAAGGAGACGTGCAAAGAGGTCAACTCTGTAGGGCCTTAGGTATGATTTCGCTAGTAGAACTGCAATATATTGCCCTTGAGGAACGAAGGAATTAATCTCGAGGTGAATAATATAACAACTCTGGAGCTTGGTTCTATTTACGTCTATTTGGCAACTCCGACGAGCCATCAAACAAGGCCTGCCCGCCAGTCTGCATAGTCTTTTTAATCCTCCAAACAAACCCCTCTATCTTGATCAGAGCACTCGATGCTCATGATAATATCAAAACAGAATCTGCTCTTCGACTCTCAACCCTTTTCGGCTCTCAGCCTACTTCGAACGTCCTCTACTATTGCAAAGAAGCACTTTATTTCTTAGGAGTTCCACAAGGTGGAACTCTTTTGCCTTTTCCTGGTGAGCTGTCACCAAGTTTTGAACCTCTGATGACCCACACTTTTCTTGGTCTATTCAACTCAGACATCACTTGAGAGACCCTTTTGCTTGCGACTCCAGTCGTCTTTTCACTCATCTTTTCACTTGTCTTTTGAGTCGTCTTTCACTCGTCTTTTCAATCGTCCTTTTACTCACCTGTTCACTGAGCCTTTTACTCGCCTTTTCAATTATCCTTGCGGCCGTTACTTCCAGTTATCCTTCAACTCGATCCCACCAACCGTCTTTGTTCTTTGCTACCTGCTACTATGCCATCTTTCCAGATGGCAAAGAACAAACGCCAATCTGAGCACACGTCACGAACCTCAACATTAACCCACCGACCGAAGACCCTGGAGCCCTCCTACCGTATTAATACATTCACCGTACTGCAAAGTGACCCAATATGCCGGAAGTGGCCTGTTATCTTGCGCACAATTATGCGCAAGATGGACCACACTGGTGTATGCGTGGTTACGTGCGTTCGGCGAGGGAGGGGTCCTGGCCCCAAGGACAGTACGATCACTGTACTGGTTGTTTGCAATTCTGAAAAACCCCCAAGTCACCGCGAAAACTCCATTGCCAGGATTCGGGAACTCCTCGACAAAAACTACCTGTCGGGTGTGGCAGTCGAGTTTGTCCAGGGATACTTTGCCCGGGGTGGGACTAGCTTGAGTGGAAGAGAGCTAGATCGCCGAGCTGTGCAAATGCTATCCGTCCTTGGTCAAAGCCTAGCGCTGAAGGATGCCCATAATTCGGGCACGCTTGGTGGATTTCTGGAGCTCAAAATGCCTGGGCAAGACTATATCACTGTGGGGCTGACATGTTTTCATTGCGTCAATCCAAGCGAGAAGGGTCTCGATCCTAAACCCCTCACGAGGGTTCGCTTGTGGCGCCAAAATGGAATTGCACCAGATGATGATATGAGAACACGCCTTCAACTCGAACACCCCAGCTCAAGTGCCATCAAAGAAAAGGTTAGATCCCTGGAGAAAGAGATCCGCGAACTTGAAGGAGATAAGGAGTATATCCAACTCTGCAAACTAGTGTCCGAAGGGTTACAGGGTCAATTAGGCCGACGTACGGATCAGATTTTCCTTAACATGAGCAAGACCCTGTCAGATCTGAAGGGCTTCCTTCAAGATATCAAGAGATTCCAGGCAGCGAAACGGGCATCCTTCGGTCCTGTATATGCGGCCTCGGGATTCAGGGCCACAGCTTCAACCAACGGGAAGGCGTCAAACCTAGATTGGGCGCTCATTGAGGTTCCGCATGATCGTGTGGGAGAAAACAAGGTAAGGCTTTTAGCCTCTTCGCCATCCTTTTCCTCTTGGATTTATGCGAAGCAAAGGCTAACAAGATCCCTATTTTTAGACTCCTGATGGGTACTACCTGAAAGACTCCCCAAAACCCGCGAAGCTTGACGATGTGCCGTTGTTCATTCACGGGCAACGCTCGGGGTATTGCAAAGGGAAAAATCATCGCCTTGAGAGTGCAAAGTTGGAGCACGAGATCGAAGATGGAAAGCCGATTACCCGAAATACTTTCGAGTATTCGATATTTCCGCAATATGGGATTCACTTCTCGGAAGGGGGTGACTCCGGGGCCCTTGTCCTCACAGAAGACCATGTTGTGGTAGGCATGCTTTTCGGTGGCGTGGTCTCTGGAAGTGACCTGAAGCCAATGTTCTCCTATTGGACGCCGATCGAAGTTCTCATAGAAGACATAAAGAACATCACCAAAGCCACTAATGTTCGTCTTAAGATGAACCGCCCTGGAACATCCCCCTAGCATGTCGACATCTTCTCTCCCGTGCATCCTCATCAAGTGGTTTGTGGGCTCACCATATTCTTTTACCTTTTTCTTTTGCCTCTTGAGTTCAGTGGTTTAAATCTACCCTACTTGCTACCTCATAATCTAGTTGGACCACATAAGTGAACTGGCAATGTCTATCCATCTTTGCATTTATTGAGCTAAGCATTTATTTCAGCAATAGTAGTACGCCGTGTATGCGGCCTCTGTCCTAAAAGGGGTATTGCTTTTATAAACCAATCTGGTTCAAGATGATGTAACAGAAGTTATATTAAGATAACGCACTTAGATTTTCATTTTTGGGTCTTGTTGCTGGGTGTATTTTTAGATATCATTTTTCTTCTGGATGTTATAACTACACGGATATTGGATAATAGCGCACAGTACTAGTAGGCTCTGATATGTATGATATACCAAGGCATTGAAAGGCGTAAATCGTATAAGAGTCCTTTTTGTTTATAATTAGCCCTGTAGGGATGAATTGGCCAAGTCTATCTATCTTTTCATTTATTGAGAAAGAGTTTATCTCGGCAATAGGTTACCTACCGAAAGGTTATAAGATTGTAATCAAGGCATTTTATTTAATCTCAAATGAATGGTGAGTAAAATAACGCTAATCTGATGATTCCTTCCTCCGTAGCGCAGAAAATATTTTCTGGCCAGTGACTTGCTTGTCCCGGTAGACCATGTCCTGCCTTTTCTCGGCTAAGCTCACCCTCTCAAGGTTTCGCCCTTCGTGATGACGACCCCCACCATAGGAAGATTTAGGTCATCTAGAATGCCCACAAGCAGATCCCTCGTATCGCGCCAGTCCCGAGTGCTCTGATAGCGTACGACCATAAACACAGCCAGCGGCATTTTCTCTCTGTCCTGGGTCATTCCCACATGTATCGTCATAATTGCGCACATATCCGTAAGATCAATCTCAGCCATCATTCTGCGCTGTAATTCCTCGTGGACTGACCAGACCGGATCGGATTTCTGAATTGGCCACAAGGAGCGTGTGTACATCTCCGGGTCTGATATTTCGATATTGACTTGTCCCAGACCTGCATCCGAAAAGTGTTTCCAGATCTGGCGACATGCCAAGATCCAAGAGTCATCGAAGGTGTTACGAATGGCAGAGAAGATCAAAGTAGGCGTCCAATTGAAAAGGTCTTTTTCATGCTCGCATTCCCTAAGTTTCATTGAGATTGGGTGAACATTGTGTTCATCAAGACTTGCCAATATTTTTTGAATGAGGACAAAGTCCTCGAGGACGTCGCTCAGAGGGTCCCCAGGCTTCAATTTTTGCATTTTGACTGGGAAAGAGCAAAGGTACGGCCCTCCAGCCCGTTTGGCTTCGTTGATAAACCCGTCCGGTTCAACGTGCCAGATACCAGTATCATCATTTCTATCGCAGCTGGTCCTGATGCGATGGCCATCATGAACGGGGGAAGCGTATGCACAGATGTAGTGGGAGCCTTCGGAGAGGTTTGGCTCATCATCATCGATGTCGAGGGAGTCTTGGGATGATGTAGAGCTAGCAGGCGAGTGAGAGCGGGGGCCGGTTGGGGAAAAGGTGTCGGAGAACTCCTGAGAGGACGAGTCAGAGCCATTGTCACTGGCAGAATCCGACGTGTCGCTCTTTTCAGCACGAGGATCCCCTTGGATGAAATCGCCAGATACAGTCCCGGACTCTTCAGGGTCAAAGTTCTTAGTAGAGACTGTGTCCGAGTCACTCCTAGCAGTAGGGTTGCACAAAATAACGGTTTCAGCATCGGAATCGGACTGAGAAGATGTATCCCAAGCGGCTCTTAGTTGGGATTCCACATTTTCCTCGAAGCCATCGTCAAACAAATCGCTTGGTTTCAAGATGTTGCTATCGGGAAAGGTCGTGTGGAGGCTGTCAGGAGATGAGCTATTAGGCGAAGACGAGTTGGAGCCATTTGAGGAGAAGGTGTCAGATTCGTCATCAGATGATGAGTCGGAGCTATCAGGAGAGGAATTATCGGATGCGAAAGCGCTACCAGAGTCAGGGACCTCATCAGAGGATGAGTGGGAGTTGGCTTTGGCTTCAAGATCGAGACTAGTCACGGTGGGAGAATAAAATATGGCGACAGGTTGAAGCTCGCAATTTTCCTGGGGATGCTTGCCACGTATCACGAGAGGCGGAAATTCGGACCTGGGTCCAGTGGACGCCTCAGGCATGGTAATGGTTTGAAGTTATCAGTGGGCAATGGAGGTGAACGCCAAGGGGTCGTAGAAATCCGCGACGTGGTGGTGCTATTCAGCCCACTTGAGAAAATATGGGATAAAAAGATCTGCCCAAACTGATGAGGAATTTGGAAAGGATAAAAAGATGAGGGTTGATGATAAAGTGTGGAGAGAGAGCTTTGGGGGCCCTGGTGGAGTCGCGAGGTGCGGCTCAAGGGTCTTGGCAACCTTAAAAATCTACAGTGAACAGGAAGTGATAGAGTACAGTATTAAGAAAGATGATGAATGTGTACAGTGAATAAGGCAGCATTCCGAGCTATGTTTGATGGATATTACTTCTAGTTCAACTTCTTAAATAATTTCTGGAACATTCCATTCTTTCTGCAATATCCCGCCCATCAGTATCAAGAAATGGTTCGGACTATGCCCTGTGTATCTTCGCAATTTTTATTCTATACAAGTCTCTTTAGTCTATGGAACTGCTTCAGTGTACAGGAAGTTGGCTTCTAAAGTGAAGTCTAGCTGATTTGTCGCTTCTATAAATCCCTAAACAGATCAACAATTATGCTAATAGCATCTCCCCATTAATGTTGTCAAAGCTTTCTTCTCGATATGTGTACTCAGTGAGTAGTCTACTTAACTAAATGATGAGTTGCATGGCTGAGTCTATCAAGAGGCAATCGATATTCTGTAATGATAACAAGCATTAATGGAAATCATCTATAGGGTGCAACAATGGATGCGATCAATGGCACAATTTACTTCACGGTCCATTCTGAACCAAGGCATGATGTAAACTCAAGAAATCATTCTTCGAGATATTCAGACTACTTCATAGGATAGGATACAGTAACTACATCTACTACATAACGTGACCCCATTCAATAGTAGCATAGTGATACTTCCTGTCATATTATTAATAAATTGTCACTTCAAGATTGATGGATCTTTGTAACTTGACATTGCCGTTTATTTCCTGCAATGATATCCCGGAAGTGATGTCACTGAGTCACCAACATAGCGCCACGGGGGGTCACAGTTGCCGTTAGCACGGTTGAAGAGATAAAAGCGACCTACCACTCATATGAGTACGTTTCGTTCAAATCAGTAAATGTACACAAGAGTTGTATAGCTCTTACCATCTTCACACTGACAGAAGGTGTCAGCAACACCGCAGTGAGGGTCTGCACTATAGGGCTGTCAATCCATTGTTTGAGGTGGTCTGTATGTGTCAACCCACAATGGATAGCATCCACTTGCAGAGGGAGGAGCTTTGTTATTTAATTCAATGGCCGGGGTTGCCAGCACCGCGGCTCCATTTACAAGAGCAAGGAAGAATATCGCGGCTTTCATTCTGTAGAACAAGTTGATTTTGTTTACAAAAGAATTACTTGGGCAAACAAGAGTGTGGGGAGCTGACTTACGCTCTCTTTATACCTTTTGATGCAGGAATACGTCAGCTGGTCAAAGGTCAACATTGTAATCTGTCTGATGAACTTTGATCTCCAGGATTTTCTCTTCCTCCGTTTATCCGTATAGGTTGCTGAATTACTCTCCTGGGGATAGAACGAGATAGGGATATGCTCATAATCAAGTGCTGAATGTAACCCAATTCTGTCTGCTTTTGGACATTGAATTTAGCATACATCCATGTCTGTATAATACAGTAGACTGATATACCACTGAGACTGGGACTTTGCGATTGGATACGGGTAGGCAAATGTTTTTCTTTGGGGAGTTTATGCAAAAACTAAAGTCAAATTAGTTCACCTAAAGCTGCTCTTTATGAATTATCAGGTAGATTGATAATGTTAAACCACCGAATAGTACATGGTATTAGTTGCGCATTTCAGATTCCTAGATAGCCTCCTCCTTTCAAAAGACATGTTAGCTAGCAAGGAGTCCATTACCAGAAACAACCTGTCATACATAATATATATCAAATTCAATTCGGAGTTTACGTGTGCCGAAAGACGTTACCGGATACAAGCCGAAGTTCTGGATCTAGGGCACGAAGTTAACAAAAGTCCGTTTCTCTTGAAAAATCAACACGTGGACTTTGAATGAAGCCAACTACTGGGAGGAAGATCGGCTATTTCTGCATCTGGGATACACAGTCGATGTTTGATTCTAGGAGCGTATATTGTTCGAGCGTATAGCCTTTTGGTGTCGCTTCATATTGTGTAAAATGTCTGTACAGATTGTGTTTCCTTTACCTAAATTTTCTCTCTTTGTATTCAACAAGTTCTACTGGTTTCTTTGGGAATTTTGGGAACAGTGTCCGTCGCCATTGAAGCCGGGTAGTTTCTTTGTGGTCTTTTTTTAATACAGCGTTACTTAAATCCAATTAAAGTACATTATCCAGACATATCTAGGTAGGAACTTATTGTTTGAGGGTAACCGGGGGCCTTAGCACCTAAGGCACCAGCCTTCCTATATATTAAGCCTTCTTCCACTTCACTCAGTTCGCTTCACTTCTTGCTTTTTCCATCCCCTGATGGTCAAATCCTTACGCTATATCTGTCGACTTTCGTCTGCCTTTCATAGGTCAGGCTCTCCACATGTGTATCTCCGTGGATGGATTGCCTGTTAAATCGAGCTATCCGAGACAGACGGTTTGGCAATACTACCTCATGCCCTGCAATACACAGCTAACTTGGTTCCAAATCCTAGTTCTCTCAATAACACCTCGATAAATACGCCACTATATAGCCTGGACTGGGAGCCGATCGGAAATCTTGGTCTTCCCATAAGAAAGAGTATGCTACTTGGTTATATTGCATTTTCTTCCATCTCCTCTCCGACTTTGACTTTACTTTTCTGTCATATATCACTTGACGATCATCGTGGATAGATATCTAAAATACTAGATGACTTAGCCAAATGATCAAACTCGTTATCAAATGGCCTTTCTCAACATCCCGGCTGTGTTCGGGAAGGCTAACTACACAACCAGCAAAGGCCCCAGGGCCTTCCACTACCACCCATCCCTTCTCCTTCCCCTTTCCCTTCCCCACAAACGTATGCTCAAGTGATTTTGCACCCCGTTCATATCAATGAACCTTACTTGCATCATTATGCCATCTGCCAAGATGGTGAAGAGCATACAAAAGTCCGACCACAGGTCACAAAGCTCAACATTGAGTCACCGACAAAAGGCCCCGGGGTGTTCTCGATGTGTTAGAAACTCACCCGTGACACGTTTCTTCCAACAACCCTGCCAATCCTCTCGCATTGTACCAAAATGCCACATTCTAAGATGAGGAAACCCGCACATCAATGTGATAGCAGATCACAGAGCCTTGCCCCGGAGCCTTCGCGGTTTTAATACATTCCCTGTACTACAAAATGACATAATATGCCAGAAACGGCCTGCTATATTGCACCCAATTGGTGCGCAAGATGGACCACACTGGGATATGCGTGGTTACGCGCGTTTGGCAAGGGAAAAGTCCCAATCACAGCCACTGGGCTAGTTGTGTGTGAATTTATGCAACCCCCAAGCTATCGCAACAGCTCAAGGACCAACATTCGCACACTCCTTGACGATAAAAATTGATAGGGAGTGGTAGTCGAGTTGACAGAGGGAGATTCCACCCACACCGGAAAAAGCTCGGTCGTCGAGGCCTCATGCCAGCTGTGGTGGGGGTGGATGAAGCTGCAAAATTTACAGAGCCTGAAATGTGGCCAACTTTTGCCCACTACCACTCAAATCCTCTTTTGATGACGGGCGACCACTGTCAGCTAGGGCCCATGTAGCTAGCTTCGATCACTAGGAAGAATATCCTACCTATCTTGCCTGGTTCCCTATTATAATGATTCCCCTATAGCATCGGTGATTGAAATAGTGCTACGAAATAGTGATATAACCTCTGTACAGCAATACTCATGTAACAATTCTATGAAATAAACAAAGGACAGGTCAGGTATATGCATAAGGGAGGATCATATCCCCCACTAAAATATAAAGAAAGTCAATCCATCCGTATCTGGTCAATCCCGTGTTCCCCGTCAGCGCAGAGTGCCCCCTTCTCTTTGCAATAATCATTTCGCTTCACCATTTATCCCCCCCTTTCCGCTTCACATTACCATCTCCGAGTCATTGAGCCCTTGCTTCACCACGACCGCTACATCTGCATCCTGCATCCTGCATCTTACATTATGCCGGCAGCTCGTCACGAACAGGTTTGGGTCGCGACACCATGCTTCGTCGTCCTCGTCGTCAGCATTGGCTGATCGAGGTGTGTGTTGATGTGAGGTGACCTCGGCAGACCTGGTGCCTGGCCACTGAGTTGCGCTTCCTGTTTCTTCAGCACTCGCAATTTATTGGTTTGATTTTGTCGGGTCTTGTTGATCATTATCCCCTACCCCCTACTCCCTACCCATGGCGACCGACTCCACTGACTGAAACTATCATAGGAGTCCCGTTGCGATCATGAAATTTGCCACGACCGGCGCCGCCTTTGATTACTTTAACATCTCCTCCTCCCCGAGCGTCATCGACAACCCTGCCTCGAATAATTCGTTCATCATCTCGTATCGCTGTTCCTGCAGAAGTTGACATGCCAGCAGCACATGTCATCTCTACTCTCCCTATATGCCTAGATGTTTCTCACTATAAGTGAGGCTTTCTCTTGCCTTTTTTTTCCATCAGATACCAAAAGCCTCCTATACCACTTTTGTATGTAGCAAACTCACCAGTCCGCCATCGGAGCGAGCAACTTGTGATCTAGGAGATCAAGTGCCGCACAGCAATTCCAACCTTGGGAGTTCTGGTCAGTTATCACTGACCCTCACCCCTTATATATCTCATTTTTGGCACGAGACTAATGCGATTGCCTTTCAGGACTATTGGGCTTCTTTTGGTTAGTCAATAGGTAAGAAACGGCACCGTTAACAGATGGTACATCCGACTGAAGGCCGAGCTCACGGATCTCAGAGCTCACCCGCAGTGGTATTAATGGACGTCCAGAAGGTGCTTCTCGGTAACCCGCTACTTGACCATCGACGCAAAGTTCTAGTAGGGCTCTATATGCTCTTCTAGATTGAGTAAAGTTGCCGCGAGATTCTTCTGGACTGTCATGACCAGTGTTTCGGATATTTGAGTGCTGATCTCGTGGGGGATCTCTTCTATTCGCCCTCCGTCTTGCAGAAACCGCTACCTTCGACCATGCAAGCCGCAGCCTTCTATGCAGCTCTTGTCTGGGGGCTGGGACTTGAGTTGGACGCTGTCATGCGCCAGCAGAGAAAGGATGGAGCCAACGACCGGTTTGCGCCGCTCTTGACTGCCTCTGCGTAAGCCACTGCTTTATCCGATGCACGCTACCTACATTTAGCCCTGATTGCATGTTCCCCGTGATCGGGTAGTTGAAAACGTGATGAGAATCTTCTCTCACTTTTTGCACTGGGTCCCGACTAGACCTGCTGGCAAGTCTGGTAAGCTTCTTGTTTTTGCTTTCTTTTTGTCTCCATTTTCCCCTACTACTATTCTATTCCGGGGAAATGCTGACAGAACTAGTCGGCATTCTCGGTTCGAATCCAGAACTCGCCATGTTATAAATCATTAGTATCCGCACAAAGCCGTTCTCGCCTTACATTCCGAATTAAACACGTTTTGGTCCAATGTGGGAGAATGTCTCACGTTATAAGTTTTGCTGTGAGAAATGCGCATCAGTCTGCTCGACAAGCTGTTCTCAACAACATCATATCTCTGCCCGAGACGTAATATGAGCGGGGCTTCGGGTCTTTTATGCAAGCTGAACGACGCCCTCAAATTCCGATTCCCCGTTTAGTTGGGTCTGTTTACTTTGGTTCTTTTCCCACATCGCAATTTGAGGACAAAGGGACACGAGCATATGGCTAGGACATGAATGGCCGCTCGTCTCAAGTAGGTTTTTAAATGGAATTGGGCGAACACTACCTTAGATACTTCAAAATGATCACATCAAGTAAAGAAACATAACTCAGATCATATTCCGGAGTCCTTAACATCAACCTCCTCACTCTTCACCTTTACCTTCACCTCCTTCTCCTCATCCTCCTCCACCGTAGGCTTCCTTCCCCAAACTCTCCTCCTACTCAACGTTAGCTCAACCACTCTCTCAAATAATCAAATCAACATAAATATAAAACTCACGCATACTGCCACATGTGAATCTGCGGATCCTGCAACTCTTTCCTAACCCTCGCCAACAAAACCAACACCTCCTCCTTCGCCCACGGCTTCGGAGCCCCAAACTTAGTGAGAAAATACATCCCCCAACCCTCCATACCCGCCGTCCACTGATGATAATGCAATCTCCCCACTTCCTTGAGTGTAGGGTCCCGGGCCCACGGCCCAACAGGCCACCTATAGTTCTTCTCATGGATATCGACAAAGCCGGCCCTTTCCATTGCTGCGCGCATTGTGTCTAGCGTATCGATGGGGTGGTTCCATTCCTGTGCAGCGCGGAACACTGCTTCCGTAAACTGGACAATTCTAGAGTCTGGGGACATGCTGGAGTCTGAGCAGTGGATTCGTGGGTCGCCTTCTATTTGTTCGATCCAGCCGCCTGGGGCTAGGTTTCTGTTACTTTAGTGTTAGCTTGGTTTTTATAAAGAGGGGAGGGTATTGGGCTTGTTGCTATTGAGGCGGGGAGAGTTAGCAGACTTACTTGTAACACTGGGCGAATACACAATCCCATTCAAAAGGAGTGAAGGCGCCGATTAGCTGGCGCATGTGGATGAGGTCGAAGGGCTGGCGCCAGGTCCATTCTTGTAGGACGTCATCGACTTCCATTATGCAGTTTGGGGGTATCCAATCTACTGGTGGGGGGAAGAGGTCTACGCCTCTGACGGTTGCTTTGCGCTGTTAGCTCGCTGTCTGGGAGTATGGGGATGTGGGTATATATGTATGTATGTATGTGCGCTTACCATCAGGGAACATGTCGGCTACATCACTGTATTTTGTCAATTGGTGTTCTTGGCTAAGGGCAGGTGTGCTCTTACATGGCCCAGTTGCCTCGGCCTGTGCCGATGTCCAGGATTTGCTTGTATTCGGTCAGTGGGGGCTTTTATGATTTATTTTTGGGGTATATACCTTGGGGTCTTTTAGTGGTGCTTGGAAGAGTGGGTTGTCGGTATTGGCGTCTAGAAGTATACAGAGGAGGTGACTGGTCGAGTTAGCTTGTGTAAGTAGTGATGCAGTGGTATCAAACTCACCCTGCCTCTAAACTCTCAAATTGTTGCTCGTCGGATGGAAACCTGGAGGCAGATTAGAAGGGTATAATCGAGTTGATGTTGGAATATGTACCAAGACGCACCCTCCCTCACGGTCTGATAGCTAATGAGTTGTCAATATCCGATCTCGGTAGATTTGAGACATATGCATACCGTCTTCCATTCTCGAATACTCCCCGGTAGACAGCAGAGGCTAGAGATGTTGTTTCACTGGAGGCTAGGTTAGAGTGATTGAGAGCAACCTAGTGTATGAACCCACGAAGCAAAGTCACTATCTACATAGCCGTCGCGTGTATGGTCATGGTAAGTTGGATCCTATACCCGATATCAGATCCCCGTCGACTAGATTATTAGTCTTTACTTACAATCTCAATTGATAGGTCCATGGTTAGAAATGCTCAAAGAAAAGAAACTGCAATTTCGAAGAGAAAGAAAAACCAAGAAACCCATTATTTAACACAAGTTGTTCGACAAAAGGGACATTAGACAAAAGAACCCATCAGGGATCAAGACGTATCCATGACTCCTTCCAGCTTTAGTGCTTCAACTATTAGATGGATTGACCAACGGCTTCACAGTTGCCCCCCTTGTTAATATGTTTTATCCACCTCGACCGTTGTGGGAAGGATTCAGTCATTCATCCAATCAGGGGGACAAATGAAATCCACCTACCGGTCGCAAGTCTCATGTTGAAGTATTCCTTTTTTTTTTCTTTTTGTTCTCAGAAAAGGGGAATCCTAAGAAGATAAAAGGCAGACGAGGCAAATCAGTGAGAGCGTGAATTGCCGGAAAGGCGGAAAGAGAGGTCGGCACTTCATCCACATGGCACGACAGTACACCTTCAACACCCCTGTTCAACATCCCGGTACGTATCCTGTCAACATCCCTGTCAATATCCCTGTCAGCCTGCGGCTTCTGATTGAATAGGTCTAATGCATCTCATCCCGCGTCTTAGTCTCGGCGAATTTTCAATTAGGAAGGACTGGTGACGTCTCCTGACTCTGGATATTTTAATCTCGGGGAGTACATTAAGACACACCAGGATCCTTTGAAATCATGTCTTTGATACTGCCAGTTCTCTGTATTGACATGAGACACTTTACACGGTCCCACATACCTCAGCAAGGTGGGGGGAGTTGAGACGGTCTGACCCCAAACCTCCCGAGGCTCTTAACAGTCTAGACATGACAACACATACCCCCCACCCCTCCACAATTAATCTATGAGGCTGACAACTTCTTCAGACTTCAAATCCCTGAATATGCTTGGACAATGGCCTCTCGTACAGAAAACTCTCTCCTCTTCTGGTCCGAGCGTGAGCGCCAAATCCCGGACAGTCATTGGTCAGCCATGAGGGCAGCACATCACAGTGCAACATGCATCGAACCAACCAACATCGTCAATTACCCGCCCAAATCCAGTGCGGTGAATTCTGCACTGCTGATCGAATCGACCTGCTTAAAAGAATGCCATAGCCACCTCAAGGCGGATTTCTTCTCTTTTTTTTTTCTTCAGCGAGCGTTTGTTGTGTTTATCTGCCCTATTTCGAGTGATCCTGAGCACTGGTTGCCTGGACCTTTTTTTTCTTTCTTTATCTTCTATACTATTCTAATTTTTTGCACCATTTTTACTCTCAAACGAGCTGTGCTCTTTGAGATTCTGCCTTGCTACGGATTTCCTCGAATCTTACAACTATTAACAGTTTACTTGTCGCCGGTCGACTTGATTTCGCTGTTCAACAGATATTTACAACAAACTCAACTTTAATATAATCTCGCTCGATTATTCTTCTTTCTTTGTCGGACCGGTTCCCCAAAGATCAACATTTCAATCAACTTTGACAATCAAACTCCGGTAGTTTTAGGTTGTTCTCTATACGAAACTTTTGATCTTTTGCTCCTACGACAACTTTTTTAAATTCCAATTTTTTTGATACATTTGATTCATCATGGCCGCCGTTCAACTCAAGTTCTCCCTCCGGACCTCGTCCAATGTCAAGACCGTCCACCTCGTCGGTTCATGGGACAACTACCAACGCCAGATCCCCCTCTCCAGCGAAGACAAGCCCGGCGCCTGGGTTGGCAAGTTCCGCTTCCAGACCTCAATGCTCCAACTCGGAGGCCGCTACTGGTACTACTACATGATGGACGGGTACCACGTGTCGCACGACCCAGCCGTCGAATACACCGTCGAACCCACCACCGGCCGCAAGCTCAACATCCTCGATGTTCCCGGTGGCAAGCCAACCAGCCGATACTCCGCACCCAAGGCCAGCCGCGGTAACATCGCTACCGGCCGCGCCCTGTCCCCCTCGCGCATCCAGCACCCAAAGCCAACAAAGCACTACGCCTCCCGCCAACTCCGCGAAGCAGACTTCGCCCCAACCGTCGACGACCTCACCCGCCGCTTTGCCGGCTCCCGTATGTCAGACGAGTACTCGTACTCCAACAGCCCGCCCAGCTCTGCGGGGTCATCTCTTTCGTCGCGGTCGTCCTCGGGCTCGACTTCGCCTTCCTCGCTCTCGTCTATGAGTGAGCCCCCCGTGCACTGCCGCTGCGAACGCTACGGTATCACCCGCAAGGGTGACCGTGTCAAGCTTGACTGTGGTGGTGCCCGCTGTGGATACGTTGAGTCTTCTGATGATAGCTGCTCCGAGTCTGAGTACGAGAGTGATGAGGAGTACTGCCGTGCTCGCAACGCTGTTCGTCGTCAGGGTATCGTTGTTCGTCGGTAGATGGTTTATATCTGGTGGCAGGTCTTGGACCTTGCTAGGTTATTTGCTCCATTTGTTCTTTCGCTTGACTTGTTCTGGTCTAGTGAGACTTGGTCATTGCGTTTGTTTTGATTTTAAAAACGATAAAATTACCAAAAACAGCCCGGGCCGCGGGTGGACTGGTTTCTCGCTGCGGTTGGGCGGGGATGATGATTGTGGGTGAGAGGAGGAGAGGAGGAATGAGTGGAATAGTGAATGGGGAAGAAGATTGAAGAAGAAGAAGAAGAAGAAGAAGAAGAAGAAGAAGCCATCGAAATATTTCGATATGGACAATCTCCACCCTGGACCATTCAATCCAGCATCGTGGACTCCGACAAGCTTATCTTGAGCCAGTCAAGGTTCTGATTTGACCAGCACAAGCCATGAGACGACAAGGTCTGTCCTGAGCCTCCTGTTTTCAAAGGAGGCCAGACCCAGATGAAAAACGGTATCTCGTCAACCAAAGAACATCGCCCCGATGTCATGAACTTGTTCATGCTTTGGTTTAGGTCTTACTCTGAGATACCAATGAATAATGAGATATGACCTGCGTCCATGTTCATGTAGATTGAAGATTATTTGTAATGAGTTGTAAAGACTAAATAAAACCTTCTATAAACTCCACCTCATGCAAGGGGCCCCAATAACGGTTAGACTCTATTAGCAGGGTATTTGAGTGCAGTGGATCTCTTTTATATTTTTAGATCCGTGGGATGGTTATCCGAGAGTCGGAGATCTATTTATATCCGGTTTGATTCGAATGCGTTTAGCGACAGGAGACATTGGGTCAAGGTTAGTCATGCAGTACAGTGCTGAGTATGTTAAGCACCAACTCGAATTACAAATCTAGGACCGGTGGAAAAAAAACCACACATAAAGTGTTTCAATTCAAGTATGTAGGGCCGGTTATTGTAATGCGATGGCCAACGATCCTCCGAGACGCCACGAAACAGGCCAAGCAGATGCGCATTTTTCCAGCAAGATCATTAAAGTACAAATGTGAAGATAGCAAGAACCGTAAATCAACGCACCGAAACCCCAGAGCGATCGGTGAACATCCGAGCGGCAATGTTCATGGAGGCCAGCTCTTGGAACAACAGCTTGGCAGCGTAGGGGATGTGGACTTGCGAGATACGGTGCTTGTTGTTGCAAAGACGGCACTCGAAAAGACCCTTCTTCAGTTTCCTATAAAGACGGTTAGCTTTCTTTGCAACGAGGAAAAGATATAAATTAGGGATTGGAAAACTTACGCAACTGGTGTCATCAGGCCGCAATCGTCGCAAATATGAACACGGAACGGATCAGAAACGTCAAAGAGACGCTCCTTCAGGAAAGCACTGGCGCCGTGGGCGATCATACAATCACGTTCCATCTCTCCGAAACGGAGACCACCGTCACGGGCACGACCCTCCACGGGCTGACGGGTCAGAATCTGAGTAGGACCACGAGCACGAGCGTGGATCTTGTCGTCCACCATGTGGCGCAGACGCTGGTAGTAGGTGGGACCCAAGAACACCTGCGCCACCATCTTGCGACCAGTGTGACCGTTGAACATGACCTCGAAGCCACGCGACTGGTAGCCATGCTCACGCAGCAGACGGGAGACCGAATCGACAGTGACATCAGTGAAAGGAGTAGCATCACCCTCGAATCCACGAAGAGCGGAAACCTTGCTGAGCTGACATTCGATCAAATGGGCAATGGTCATACGGGACGGAATAGCGTGTGGGTTAATAATCAGATCGGGAACGACACCTTCCCGAGTAAAAGGCATGTCCTCCTGTCGGTAGGTGATACCAATGGTACCCTTCTGACCGTGACGAGAGGCAAACTTGTCACCAATCTGGGGGATCTTGGTGGTACGCATGCGAACCTTGACGAACTTCAGGTCGTCGTTTCCAGTGGAGACTAGAACCTGATCAACGATACCATTCTCAGTACTGCGCAGTGGCGTAGACACATCAATCTTTGTGTGTGCCTTGGTACGCTGACCGAGCTCCTCCGCATCCGCAGCTAGGGGAGCGGTCTTGCCGATAATGATATCTTCTCCAGAGACACGCACACCGGGAGCAACGATGCCGTCCTCGTCCAACTTATCGTAAGTACCCTTGCGCATGCCAAGGGTGTCAATGCGCATAGGCTTCTCGAATCTCTCAACAACTTGCAGTCCCACCATCTTCTCAGTATCCGCGTAGGTACGGTAGAAGAGACTGCGGAACAGACCACGATCGATACTGCTCTGGTTCATGATAACGGAATCTTCCTGGTTGTAACCAGAGTAAGTTGCAATAGCGACAATAGCATTCTGACCGGCGGGCAACTCTCGGAAACGCAGGAACTCCATGGAACGAGTGGTAGCCAAAGGCTTTTGTGGGTAGTAGAGAATGTTAGCCATAGTCTCCATACGCTGCGAGAAGTTCGTCAAGAAAACACCCATGGCTTGTTTGCCCATGGCAGACTGATAGGTGTTACGCGGCGACTGGTTGTGATCCGGGAAAGGAATAATACTGGCGCAAACACCCAAGATCATACTAGGGTGGATTTCGCAGTGCGTCCAGGTGTGGGCGCGCTGGCTGAGAATCGACCGAACACGCTTGTTGGGGTCGCTGGTTTCGTCTTCTGGCAGAGCGTAACCTGCCTGAAGCTGTCTCGAGATCTCGAGATCCTCAGGGGTCATGACAATCATGATTGTTTCCTCTTCTTCAGCATCAACATACTCAACTGCTCCAGAACGCACCAGACCATCCCATCCAAAGTATTGTTCACGACGTTCTTCTGGGCCCAAGTCTGGTGGCAAGTCTTTGTCGGCCTCGAGCTTCCGAATGTGTTCCTTGTTGAGAACCAATCCACCCGAGTTCTCACTCTTAGGGTCATTATCGATAACGAACAGTGGCCGGCAGACACGTCCAGTATCGGTGAAGATTTTGAACTCCCGTTCACGAATGTCACGAATCAAACTGACTTCGTGGGAGATCATGTTTCGTCGACGCAGATTCTGCATCGTAGTAACAAGATGCGAAGGGTCCCGGTGAATACCCACCCAGACACCATTAACAAACACCTTTGTCGCGTTAGGTGTCACTTGCGGTTCAAACTCCTCGAGAACTTCCATGTTGCGCTGAATCATGAAGTCCACGATGGGTTCAGCAGGTGTACCAACAGTGATGTAGCACATCAATGCCAGGTTCTTGACGAGACCACAAGCTTGACCTTCGGGTGTCTCAGCCGGGCAGACCAGGCCCCAGTGAGTATTATGGAGTTGGCGGGGCTTGGCAATCTTGCCATCTCTGCCAATTGGTGTGTTCGTTCGGCGCAAGTGGGACAAGGAGGAAGAGAATGTGTAACGACTCAGCACCTGGGACACACCAGCCTTGGCGGAAGCCGCCTTCTTCTGCTCGCCCCAGTTACCAGTAGCAAGAGCATACTTCAATCCACCGGTCAATGTACTAGCCTTGATACCAATGTTGAGATAGATTTCACGATTGGTCTCAACGCATCGCTGCACGTAACGCTGGAGATCCTTTGTGACTCGGGTGAAAAGAGTCCGGAAAAGACTGGCCAAAAGCGGACCAGCCAAATCAAGTCGCTTCTTTCCGAAGTGATCACGGTCATCGACATCGCGACGACCCAGAGCACACTGAAGAAGTCGGTGCACCATGTATCCAAGGAAGAAAGCTTTGCGAGTTTCGCTGCCCTCGCTCTGCGAAATGTGAGGCAGCAATTCCTTCTGCATAATATCCCGGGCGTAGCGCACACGACGATCGTGATTCAGATTCGACTGTGACGATCCACGCTTGGCAATGAAATCTAGGGCAACTTCACGGTCCTGGATGACAAAGCCCTCCTCAATACACGGCTTCAACATCTCCAACATGGGGGTATCGTTGCGGTCATAGCAAATGTGGTTGAGAATATCTTCATCGGAAACGACGCCCAGCGCACGGAAAACGACGACGATTGGAATATCGGCCTTGACGTATGGAAGGGTCGAGCGAATAGTCGGGCCAAACCCTCCTTTGGCGCTATCACCCTTAGCGAAAAGCTTCAAAGTGAGCGACGAAAGCATGCGCGAGCCCTTTTCGACTGCGCTTCGAATTTCAGCAATGTATGGTGTCGGGCTGGGGGGTGCCTTCTTGAAGACCTGCACGATGTTGCCTGCACTGCGCTCCTGTGCGATCAAAACCTTCTCACTACCGTTAATGACGAAGTAACCACCAGAGTCGTAAGGGCACTCGTTCCAAGCGTAGAGTGAGGCATCATTCAGATCCTTGAGGATACAGTATTTAGATTTCAGCATAATTGGCATCTTTCCGATGAAGACTGTTTCCTCCTTCATCTGCTCCTGTGGAAGCTGCTTCGTTTCCCAATCGAGGTAGGTGCCTTGTGTCTTCGTATCGGCCTCGCCATCATTATCGTCGTCATCGTTGGGCTTGCCCATCCTCTCACGACCTTCCATAATCTTCTTTGTGACACCGAGGTAGAGTGGGGAAGCGTAGGTGAGGTTTCGTAGACGAGCTTCCTGAGGCAACATGATCGTGGTTGCACCATCGCCTTCGGTAACGGATGGGCGCGAAAGCATGACAGTGCCAAATTTGAGCTCGTAACGGCGCACAACAATCGGCTCGACTTCGTCTTCGGAGGGGGGGAGAGTCTGGTCGAGAACCACCTGGCCTTGCTCCTCCACAAGCTCCTGCATAGTCGAGGAGATGAATTCATCGAATGAGTCCAACTGCTGAGAGACAAGACCCTTCGAGTCAAAAAAGGACGTAATCACCGTCCAACAATCCTCGGAGGTGATGCCCTCGTCCGCCTCATCGTAAAAGTCCTCCTCGTATGTCTCATCGTAGTCTGCCATGATTGCGGCGAACTAAGGTTAGATATCGATTAAAATAATGAAGTGAGGAAGAATGAGAAACAAGAAAAGCGCAAGGCGCGTCGGCGTGGGAGCAGCTCCGCGAGAATCGCCCAACGCGCTGCAACGCCCGCCTGTCAGTTTCCGGAAGTGGGGATGGCAGGAAGTCAAGAAGTCAGAGACAGATGCAAAAAGCAAGGCTGACAAACTGGGGGGGATGAATGAGAGGCTCCCCGATAATATTCCGATGAAGGGACTGATCTCCAGACGTTTGGATGCTTCTCAGCAAGGCGCTAGTCCCAATCGGGTGGCTCACACGTGATTTTGCCTCACCGCCCTGGGAATCGAGGCCGCACGTGATGATTCCTGACCAAGCAAACATGGCGAAATGGCGGAGCAAATATAACTTTCAGAGAATAGTAAAGAAGTATAAAATCATGTATTACATACAACATAGATGCTGTTAACGAATTGTATTTAGTCGTGATGGTTGGAGGAGCGTCGCAAAATTTGAGTTTTGTCTACCCATACTCCGTACAAGAATGTATATAGCGACAACCCTATCCTACGCGTATTGCCCGATAACCTTCATCTTAATTAGAACTGTGCTCGACATACCAAGGTCTCCATACATAAGTGGCGGGATTCAAGTCTATGAGATCAAACAATTCAATCCGAACGGCATGCTACATCTTGGTAGAATATCCGTAAACGTTGGCTCCCAGGTGTAGAACCTGTGGATGGGATTTATTGATAACATTGATATTATGATACATTACAATTCCGTCGTTGTTCAAACAAACTGCAAAAGAGTGCTCAGCATGTCCTTCAAGTCCGTATGGCCCGGTTCATCCTCTCCAAGACCTTCGATTTGTTCTACTCGAGTTAGCTCCGACGATTATAGCGATGTGGGTTACTTACCTTGCAAGGTGCCACGGATCAGGGACAAATCTTCATCACGGTCTGCAAGAAGTGAGACGATCTTCCTCTTCACTCCATCATCTTCGGCAATAAGCCATGCCAAGATAACATCAATTGTCTAGAGCAGTTAGCGAAGGAGCCTTGCTAGCGCAGAAAAAGAATCGTACCTGCAATGAGAACAGACCCACGTCCAACCGCCTTGACAGCCATTCGCCAGCCATAAGTTCTTGCTCCTCCTTGTCAAACGTTCTGCGCTCTTTTTCAATGGCTTGTTCGACAGGCAACAGGCGTGCGGCATACTCGCGTCGGAGATTGACGAGCTTCTCGATTCTCGCATAGTCCTTCTCCATAAACTTGGCCAACGTGCGGATGCGAGTAGCAGAACCACCAGGTAGGAGACGGAGAAGAGAGGCAAAAATTCCCAAGAAATGTTCAATAGTTTGACCCTCTTGCTGGATGGATATTAGCACAATGCAATTTGACTGTGAAATACCAAGCTTACCTTCTTAAGGAACATTCCGAAAACTGTTTTCAGGCCAGCTGCCTCGACCAACCTCTCGCAGGCCGGAGCACCTCCCACTCCACCCAAGGCGTGGTCAAGAACTCTCAGAGCACGTGGCTTACTGAACTTGCCCTCCTTGAGCATGATCAGCGCAAGCTCAACTCCTTCGGCCTCCACGAATTTTTCTTTCCCTGCATCTTCCTCGACAAGGCAGATGAGGGCGTCAAACAGATTCTCTACATATTCCTCCTCGTCAGAGTCCTTAGCTGGGTCGCGTTTGCGGTACGCACTGAGCAGCTGAAGGAGGATATCGATCCCGTCAAGCTCGATAAACTTCGTGCGATTCTTTGGGGTAGACTGTAAAAGAATTGCCAGTATTTCTGCGGCATATTGTTTGTTTTGGCTGACAGCCGCTTCTTTTTGCTGAATACGGGACAGGATCCAAGGCAAGATTGCAGCGTCCTGTCCAATTTTCTCCGCATGTGATGTCTGGGAGGCTAGGTTTTCCATTACACCTGTATTGAATTAGCAAATCCTCACACTATTTACTCAGGCAAGATACTCACCTAACACATAGTATACTCCCGCTCGATCTGTCTCAGACCCTTCATCAAGTCGGGAGAGATTTTGTGCCAACAATTCGATCAGATCAGCCTCCATCTAGTAATAATTAGTACTTGTTACTGATAATACCATGCCAAAACATACCATTGCGTTAACAAGAGCATCCCATTGTTCTTGCTCTGCCTCAACGTCCTCGTCTGTCAATTCACTGATTATCTGGACAACATCAATTGCAATGTCGGCATTTTCATGGGACAGGAGAGAGGTCAAGGATGCGACGCATCCCATCTTGGCAAATTCTTCATATAGCTCAGAATGCTCAGACAGGATGGACAAGCCTTTGATTTCAGTATCCAAGTCGGCCTCGGAAGTCATGAATCTGCAGCATCATTAGCACCGGTACATACAGCTGTTCTGGCATGCACGTACTTTTGTGGATCACTCTCAAACTTTGCTCTTAGCTCGGCGTTCTTGGAGATCTTCTTCTCGAAATTCAATGCGAAGCGGCGCACCCACGCAGAGTCGAACTTCTCGGGCTAAATGAGCATACTGTCAGCACCTGGACAAATATCCCGTGTACCACAGGTTCCATACTGGAGCCTCGTCTTCCTCTTGCTGGTCGATGTATTCCATTGCTTGGGCTGTCTTGTGCTCCATTCCACCACCGAAGAAGCGGCCCTCCTCGTCGTCTGGGACGTCCTCCTCGAAGTCTGGAGGGAGCTCGGGTCCAGCTTCACCGTCGTCAATCTCGTCCTCCACCATGGGTGCTTTCCCCTTGGATCTCACATCACCACTCGTATCTAGTTTTGCTGATTTATAGACCTCATCTGTTGGGTACGTCAGGATTTGCGACAAGCGCGTTTGCGGGGAAAGAGCGTACTTGGATCTTGGACAGGCTCGAACTTGCGCTTAGCGCTACCTGTGTTGGACGGTGTCTTTACGCGTCAGATATTCCTTTTGTTCGGTAGGTGGACTTGGAACTCACTTTAAACAGCTCGTCGACGTTCTTCATGGTTGCGGCGACTAAGACGCCTGTTCCGTGGACAATATGAAGACAACCAATCTCTGAGGCAATGGTTTATGGAGCAAGATTGATTGTGTGAGTGAGATGTTCAGAGCAACAATGAGGAAAATATAAATATAAAGTAAAGGCTAGAAGACGCTGTCGCATCGTCCTTCACTGCGCGGGCAAAAGAAATACGGTTGCCGACAGGAGCTAAAGACGCAGTAACGCCAAGCGTTCCGAGGCCGCAGATTTCTCGACGTCCGATCATCATTCTAACATCAACATCAACATACGCCTTCTACCTTCGTTCATCACATCACATACAAAATGGCCCCCAACCAGCGCATCGTTCCCTCCGGCTCTCGGCCCCAGAAGGGCTTCGTTAGCACCCTCTACGACGAGGCCACCAACCCCGAGAACAAGACCATTGTCCGCAGTATCGTGATCTTCGGTGTACGTGTTGGCTAATGCATAATTTCAACATCCCAATGATATACGTGAAACTTACAATAAATGTTTTAGGCCGGTATCGCATTCCTCCACTCCAGCTTCGGAGAGTTCCTCCTTCCTCCGTAAGTCGAGCCAACCCAACACGTTTCCATCAAGAACAACCGAATGAAGATCATCTAACCTCACGCAGTATGTAAAATCATCACGCCTTTTATACCTCCGGTGATACGACTCGGACTCCCTCTTGTGAAACTGTGGAAGCATATCGGCGTCGGTCAAAGGAAAACACATGATGCATAGGCATCTTTTGCTCGGTAATTTTTCGATTGGATAATTTGTACAATATTTTATTGGCAGGGCATGTACTATCCGACATGCTGTGTCCTGTTTTGAGATTCATGAATATCAGGAATTTTGCCATTTGCTGGATGTCCGGCGATGTGGTACAATCCAATTTTGTGTCCATGATAATTACGGCCTAGTCTCTTAAGATTTGGAAGAGGCTAGAACTACTATATCATACCGCGCTTGGCAATAACAGGATCCACCTTTGCGGCGTTCTTCGAGTGTACGGGTATCAGGATCAGAAGGCAACACTAGATGGGTGGCGATCAGCGACTGCAACAAGCAGAGATAGTTGTGTATGGCTCTTTATTTGGTGTATTGAATCTAGGTCAATCCAATGTGAGATGTCGTTCAATACGCAAGGAACAAGAATCATAGCAATGTTTCCATCCTTGAACATGCAGCGATATAACAATTTATGATTTTTTTGTAACACATTATACCTACATACATAGGTAGTGATATATATCGGGTATCACGGATCATCCAGCGATACCTCCTGGTCGTTGGCTACACGGGACCCTCCCCATCTTCCCATTCGAGATGCCTCTGGAGAGATAAACATTTGCATTACATACATAGAGCTGCCGACTCAATAAAAGTGCATCTCACCCGTTTATGTGATCCCATTTTGACGTATATTGTAAGGTGGCAGTCGGAGGGTGAAGCACATTCAAAAATGGAGGCATAGTCCAGGCCATGGAAATGTACGTGTACAAAAGTTATTCACAAATAAACGGTAATGTGGATACTGCTCCTTTAGGTATGGACTAGGTAAGCATTAATATTGACTAAGTGCTTATTAAATGTGCCTGAGCACGTTTATTACGTGACTTTACTGGTATTTACTCGGTGAGCCTGATAGAAGCGATGCTCAGATGGGAAACCGCAACCCGGCAGAGGAAATATGGTGCTTTTACGTATTTTATGTGAGTGTTCAAAATAACCAAGTTATTATAAACAAGTTATGATACTCTTTCTTTAAATAAAAATTGAGATGTTTACAGGTCCAGCCAATTAGAACTTAGCAATTTTAACAATCTCCAATGGCACAAAAGAAAAAGATGACAAACCGAATGTTTGGAAAGGGGCGATCTCCCTAGGGGCCCAAGACCCCGCAGAATGCCCCCACATTTCCCCAGTTCCGAACACCGCCTTCTTAGCTTGCCCGGGGCATTGACGTCTCTTTGACAAAATTGCATACTTCATTCCCAAATAGGGCTACATGACACATCGCACATGAGAGCCCTAGAGGTCATGTCTTCCACCAGTCTTAAGCGCAAAGTAGCAGAATCCAGCCAGGAGCCTATAGCTAAGCGCCACCATCTTTATGGGTACGATCCGCACTCCCCATGGTTACACCAGTCAGCATCTCCCGGGATATGGCGGACACGGGGGAATCCAGGTGTGCAGCACTCGATGCCCCTATCAAATATGGTGTCTGCCGTTC
Organism: Penicillium expansum; assembly: GCF_000769745.1. NCBI lineage: Eukaryota > Fungi > Ascomycota > Eurotiomycetes > Eurotiales > Aspergillaceae > Penicillium > Penicillium expansum. The sequence goes on from NW_015971399.1 coordinate 272,525, forward strand.
AAGACTTGATAGACCCGGACTTCGATCCACTGACAGCGATGCTGGACGACGAGCCCCGATTTTTAAAACCCTTACCGGCTCGCATCGCCCCGGAGGACTTGGAGTTCCTGCGATTTCGTGGTGCCCTATCAATTCCAGAGACCGGGTTGCGGGATGAGCTTCTTCGCTGTTACATACAATGGGTGCACAGCTTCATGCCAGTTTTGAACTTGCAAGAGTTTTTACGATGCGTGGCTGAAAATGACCCTGAGGGAAATGTTAGCATCCTACTCTTTCAGGCAGTCATGTTCGTTGGTACGGCTTTCGTCGATCTCAAGCACTTGCAAGATGCCGGGTATTCAACCCGGAAAAGTGCGCGTAATGCGTTCTTTACTCGATTAAGAGTTTGTTTTTCTTCGAGCGGTGGCTATATCATTCAACTAACTCAGAATCGATAGTTACTCTATTCCCTCGACTGCGAAGAGGATCGCATCGAGATTCTCCAAACACTGCTATTAATGACCTACTGGGCTGATTCGGAGAACAGTCCCCAGCGAGATATTTGGGATTGGATGGGAGTCTGTAACACACAAGCACAGTCGATCGGTTTAAACAAAGACCCTGCATCAGGTGAAATTGACATACGGACTCGAAGGCTCCGTTCCCGGCTTTGGTGGTGTCTGTACTCCCGAGATCGGTTGATCGCTATGGGTATGCGGCGCCCGCTTCAGGTTAACGATGGAACGAGCAGTGTCCCCATGCTCAAATTGGACGATTTTGATTTTGAGCCTTTCTCTCCATATGTGGTGGCCAAGTTCTATTGCCGCCAACTCCAAGATGTGTCACATCAGAAACGCCTCGCTACCATGTTCATCGAGAAGGTGAAGCTCTGCCAATGTATTGGTAGGGTAATATTCGCGCAGTATACACCATCCCAGCGCCAGTTTGGAGCTACAGACCGGACTACGGTCACACTTACCCCTCGACAGGCTTCCGAGTCCGAGTTTGCGCGATGCGGCCAGAAACTCGACTCATGGCTTAGTGCGCTCCCTAAAGATGCACAATTCATTCCGAAGTCGGGAAAGAACTTCCATGATGGTGAAGATGTACTGCTGCTTCATGGTGCGATGCTACGTATGCTCTACCATGCTACTAGCAGCGCACTTCACCGGCCTTGGGCAAATTCTTCAAAAGATCAATCTAAATCACGGACGGACTGGCGCGATGCTGCTCGCACAAAAATGAACGATGCTGCTGCGGGGATCACACATATTATTCAAGGCTTAAATCACCTCAACCTCACAAGGTTTCTACCGCAGTCTGGAGTGACTGTGATTCTACCTGCCGCTGTGGCACATTTAACCAACACCATGTCCGACGACCCCGCTGTCCGTGAAAGCAGTGTGGACAATTTCCATCGCTGTATTAAAGTCCTCCACTGTCTTAAGGATATTTATCCAGCCGCCGGCCAAGAGTTCGCCAACATTGAGGCCGCCATCAAAATGCAGGCAGGTGCCTCCAGTACATTCTTTCAAGTCATGGAATACAACCTCGACGCTCCTGCCACATCGTTGGCGACCAGGAAACCAAGCAATACCAACTCCATCTCCCAAGCCCAACCAGCCCCACCTGCTAGTGTAACCGAGACTCCCAAGTCGCGAGCACAAACTGCATCTACGCAACAGAACATGCATCAAAGAAAGCCTAGCATGGAGCCCACGCATGAACCTGCCCCGCCTTTATTCCCCAATGTATTCGATCAATATACCGACCTCGGCATCATAGACAACAATCCTTTCAACTATCTCTCCATCGACATCGACTCCTTCCCCGACTTTCAGACCCCTCCCAATCCAATGAAGTCCAACAATCCAGACAAACCCTATATGTCACCACCACCTCAAGACCAAGATACAATCGACTGGGCACAAGAGCTGTTCCAAGACACCGACCTAAATCTATACAGCAACACAGACGCCTTTCGCAAACCCGAAAAGACAACTCCTCCCCTAGATCAAGATCAAAACCTCGACGATCCATTCTCTTTTACTTTGAGGGATACAGATGACATTCGCTCAGTTCATTCTCGTCATCAGTCAATGAACGATGGAAGGCCCGAAATCACTGGCGATCTGGATCGAGACTTGGGGTTCCAGTCTGGTGATGACATGTTCTAGTGTATATAAAAATCGGTATTTGAATGTCGTCATACCTTGAATCATGCCCTGCTTGTCTGGGGTATCTGATGAATAAGATAGACAGAGATATCTAATGGGTGGTTCTCTATGGAAGCAGAGGGAAGTAGACAAGAATGGGTCTACCTTTGTATATATGCATTGGACTGAAATACAAACAAAGCAAACATGAACTGCATACGTGCACAATCATATTCTTTGTGAATCACATGCCTAGGTGCCTGAGTCATTAGTACGGATGTTTGTTATATAATTCCCATGGCCACTATTTTCCACGGATTATTTCTCCCTGCTCTCCAAAACATCATCCCGTTATCCAGCCCGCGATGTTTCCTATATGTCCAGACACATCTGGACCATGAATGCCTTGCTATATATGATAGCCCGCTATATTCACCATTCGGCTTTGAATTGGCGATTCTGAACCTGTTCTGGACAACCATACAATGATGTGGGAATTTGGTGATGGTTTCGGGGTATCTTCGGACACCGACGCTTCCTTGGAAAGCACTCACTTCAAAATGCGAGCCAACATTCAGACCATGCATCAGTAGACAGATACTGTGGGTCAGCACAAACTCGCCAGTAATTACATATTGCCTTTACGTTGGAGGAAATCCAAAAACTTGAAGATATCTATGGCCGAGGATCAAAATATCGAGTTTGCCATGTAAGTACTCGAGAACGCTTGCTTTTTGCTTGTCTTTCTGATTATTGTCTCGACATAGGCACACCGTAAAATCGGTTCTTCATGTGCATTTTGAGCCTTTATTGCATAGAGCGATGAATGAAGAGGGAGTGTCTGGAGTGCCGACTGTCAAAAATCTATTGGGCTCACGACACTGATGCTCCTTGTCAAGCTCCATACGGCGACCCTCGATTAAATGTCGACTGCGCTGCTTGTTTCGAAACAAGTTGAACTGAACTCTGGCTTTTCCTTTGACGTTAGCACGGCATATGGGCTATCTCGGACAAGGGGTCTGCCATAGCCACTGTTCGCCTCGACTTCGCTATTCTGAAACTGTTTTATAAACAGCGATTCAACGATACGGAAGTGAATTAAGTGCCTGGTCATCGAGCTCATGAGACTGGCTTCCTGATAAAGCTCCCCTTCGACCGTCTGTCGAATTATGACCTCGTTGCTTGAACCAAGACACGTCGGAGCCAGCGACAGCCCTCCCCGTCCCAGTTTTATCCCTCCCTATCACAGCACCGGCACTCCGGCAGCCGAATGTCGATTGTGACAATTGCCTCGGACCGAAGTTCTGATATAGAGGTGATTACCTTGCAGCCGGCCGATGGTGAATTTCCTAGGTTGGCCGCTGGCTTTTCCCTTGATGTGAGCACAGCATACTGACTCTGTTGAAGATATCTGTCAAAGCCAGTACTCGTGTCGTCCTCGCTCCCAGACTTTCTGGGTTTGCTGGAAACATCACACCAACCAAGACCCATCAGTACTATCTTCCTCACACGTCCCGGGCCTACACAACGCCATACCGAGAGCGGAACCTCAATCATCACCACTGGCTCTAATAATGGCTCGGACATCGAATTTGTCACAACTAGCCGACCGGCAGTTAAAAGTATCACTTGGTTTGTCCGAGACCTGGGGAGTGCTGACCTATTTCTGCTCGATTGCCTCCACGGATAGTTCCCCGTAGTCCTCCTAGCCCGTCGCTGCGCTCACCCTCCTCTGAAGTCCGTGAAATGTGCCTCCACTGCATCCTACCCGTGGTGTTTGATGCTCCCACCATGCGTCGCCGCCATCGTCCGTTTTATCTCCCTGGCTCGGGATTTGTGTGCAAGCTGCTTGTTCGGTGGTCTAGCCTGCTTGCGTGTCCCAAGCGCAGCTGACAGAGACCTGGAAAGTGACCCGCTACGGACCTTTTTAATTTCCCGAAACCTGCCATCCTACAACATGTAGGAGATAAACTTCTGGGTAACCTCTCAGCTTACTGTTGCAACCGAGGCGAAGCTGCGCTCGAGGCTCTGAGATAAACCAAACTCTTCGTCTTTTGACCCCTCTCTGCTCTCTACTTCGTCAACGAACAAGCTCGGCAAAACATCAAAACAAGGCATAGCTACGTTGAGTTGAGTAAGGGCTCGGTGTTTAATTGCTGTGTCTGGATTTCTTTCACAGACAGCGATAAATTGATCTGGAGAAATGCCAGGGTCCAGTGTCAGCTCAGACAAGCGTCATCTGGCTTTCTTTTTCAGAACTGGGCCCAAAATTCTTGGAGTTGCCAGAATTGGAAGGCTGTCTGTGTTACTTCTGGTTTCCTCAACCCAGAAGCAAACAACTGACAATGTTTGGTCATGATCTGAAGCACAGGAAAAGGTGGAAGCAGCCAGATACAATGCAGGCAGAGCGGAAATATATGGAAACATCTCTCAAATCGATGTCTGCCTTCCCTCTTGTTACCAACATCATCACTCTGCTCTCTAATGGTGGGTGGGACCGTTCCCACATCCATCATTTTTTAATAAGAAAGAACACCGTGGCTCAGACAGACTCGGACGTATATGCGGGTGAGTGAATTGATGCAAAAAATTGATACTTGATGCGCCTTCTTTTTCCTGGAGCGGATCCCTGATATTTTCACATGCTGACCAGGAAGAATGACCATAGATTAAGGCCCCAGTCAAGCCTGGGTGGACCAGTTTTGCAGGGATGGTGTTAGCCTCCATTTTGATACTCTGCATGTACCAGCATTTCCCGACATCTGCTAGCATTTCTTGACTCGCTGGTTGTTCCAAAGATACAGAGTGCCTAATCTAAATACTTTCAGATTCCCGAAACAGCTGATTCCTCGAGCCTTGTCTCATTGAGGAACCTTATGCATAGAGCTTTCTGGAGAACTTCATTCGAAGAAATTCTCGCCTGTCTCGCTTCACCTTCCTGTCTCTCGAGCTTACAGGCCAGCCTTCTCTTATCTAATGAAACATACTAGTGAAGATGATATATCAAGCGGTGAGATTCTCACATGTGTTTTTATAGTAGATTATCCAGATACTAACTTGTTGGTTCTGTAGTAACCATCTGGGTGAAGATGACGAACATGAATCATCGATCATCATCAACAGATTTGCTTGAGGGTATCGACGAGAATGGACAGATAACTGTTCCCGATATCAATTTGCGAAGATATCCATTGTTTTAATCATGAACTTAAATTATTTATACCACTTGTCATCACAGAGTATGCTATATCTAGTGGGATAAGTCTTTCCTGTCCCAGGGCTTTGCTAGATTCCCAGGCTATCCGATCCCCAACAATGCCTACAACCGGACGACAGTAGTAGCTCATATACATTGAGCCCAATGTATATGAGCTACAATGCTTTCTGCGATTCTGCATGGTTGTTTGCAAGCCCCCAAAATAAATGCAGGGCCGTCTGACTCCATATTGCACCCCGTTAGCATGCCGACATGCATTTTGTTTCGAGGTAAATGCCTTCTCATGATGAAGTGTCTCTTTAGAGTCTACTGTGATCCGGTAGCCACTAGACCCAGAACTGCAACCATTCAGATAGCCTCTTTCCGTTATAATCCAGTCTCTATCAAAAGCAACCATACGTTAAGGTTCCAAGATTACTTACTTGGTAAAAGTCCTCGGACACTCAAATTTATATAGAATGTTGTGGTCCCATGCCCTAGAAGTCTGTATAGCAGCTTAGTCGTCCCGCGCGTTCTCTAGGTCAACAACAAGACCGTTTGCTAGTCCATTGATGTGTGTAGTATTCCACCTGCATCTTCTCTCTATTCCACTTAATCCTTTTCTTGCCCATCTAACCGGTTCTTACATTGACCCATCATTATTGTTTCACGCAATACGCAATCTATGCACGATGAATATCCCCACCCAAAACGTGAGTACTATTATGCATACACCGTAACCGCAAACAAAGACTAGCTAACATGCCCACGGCGTAATATGACGGGCCAAATCATCCGCCAAGTTCGCAGACGCAGCTACGCAGATCCAAAGGAACGCATCCCACCGGGCGTGGAAGAAGTGATCTCACGCGGCTCCTGCCACGTCGGCAGACTCAATGATAAATTGGTTCTGAAATACGCATCCGACTTCAATGATCCCAGCTTCCTAATGAGTATCAAAGTGGAGAACCGCATCCTGCAAATCATAGGCCCGCACCCCCGAATCATCGAATCCAAGGGTCTTGCCGAAGACGGTCTCATTCTGAAGTACTACCCCAACGGCACGCTCCGCAACTACATCAAGAACCACCCATGCACGACACTCGAGCGCCGCCTCGAGTGGTGCAAGCAGCTCGTGGACACACTGTCCTTCGTGCACTTCAAGCGCGTCATCCACTGCGATATCTGTCTGCACAACGTCCTTCTCGATGACAACTTTGATATCATCCTCGCGGACTTCCAGGGTCTGGTCATCTCCAGCGAGGACGGTAGAACCCTGCTCGATGGATTGACCCGTGAGTGCGCCAAGTCGTACATGCCGAGGCAGCATCTCTATTCTGCGAGTTATCGGACTGATCTCTTTGCTGTCGGATCGGCCATGTATCATCTTATTGCTGGTCACGAGGTTTTTCCTGAGTTGGATAGCTTTGATGATGAGAAGATTATCAATGCTCGATTCATGAACGGGGAGTTTCCAAACAATGACTATGTGGCTAGTCACATTGTGGAGAGGTGCTGGCGGGGACAGTATGCTTCTGCTGCTGAGATTTCGGTTGATATTTCCCAGGTTCTGTCTGCTACGAAGGCCGTTGATGAGGCGTTGAAGCTGCTGGGTGTGGAGGTAGTCGAGGAGCAGCAGAACGTCGAAAAAGTTGAAGAATATCAAGATGACGGAGAGGAGGACGGAGAGTACGAAGAGGACGAAGAGTACGAGGATGAGGACGAGGTGTTGTAAGCTTTGAGTGCACATGACTCGGCTGTACATCACTGGAGAGATTCATTGCTGAAGAACGGAATTGAAACGTCGTCAAGGATATCATGTATTCTTATTCTGAGTTGGCACATTATGTCTAGCAAAAATCAATAACAGCCTCTCTAATACAATATGATCATGGCTCATGTTTAGCAAATGGTTAGGAAATATTCTAGGATTTGGGGAATTGTATCACAAGGATAGGCACTCTATGCCTGCTTCGTCCAGCGGCGACTCTCATCACCCTCTTCCCACTCTTGCTCGACGTAGCCCAGCTTCATCTTGACTTCCTGGACCTTAGCGGAATCGCCCATGTTTTTGCCCAGATTGTCGCTAAGCTTGACAGCGGGACTGCCGTTCGCGGTGGCGATCTTGATAACGATGTTGAGAGGCTTGGACTTCTGTCCGGTTGATTTGTTGATAAAATCATCTGACAATTTATCAGTGTTATGTTCTGTGTTGTAGGATTATAAAACTCAAACTTACTTGTAAAGAATGTTCCCACTCCAAAGGTAGGGTTAAAGCCTGCTTTTTCGGCAATTTCTTTGTACTCCAAGCAGTGTTCGATATCTAGCGAATCTGAGAACACCACTGTCTTGGTGTCGGTGATACCCTGGCTATCATAGAAGTCCCGGACCATCTTGACGAAGAACGTTGGGTCGCCTGAATCTTGGCGGACACCGGCGTAGCTCTGGGCGTAGGTTATCGTGTTCGGCTTAATATCACCCTTTTGGTTTGGTACTGAGATAGGCTTGCTGAAAGCATCCAGGAAAGCCGGCGTACCGAAGGTGTCAGTGAGAGCAATTCCAAGAACCTGTGTTTTACTGATTAGTCTGCGGCGTTTCTGAATACTCTGGATTTGAAAATTACATACCCCCTCTCCGAAACAGCCAAGCCAGTAACTCAAGGCCAACTCATTGGCCTTTTGGTAGTCGTCCGTGATAGCCGCAATGGTCATGTACCATTCGTGTGCCACGGTACCGACAGCACCCTTATTGTATTTCATAGCAAAGTGAACATTGCTAGTTCCGGTCATGACTCCGGGCCAGCCCTGCTTCTTTCCTTCCTCCGCCGCACGGCAAAGTCCCTTCATAACCAGGTCCTGGGTATGGTAGTCACGGCGACGGCGGGAGCCGAATTCAGAGAACACACAGCCATTCTGGAGCAAAGTGCAACCCTTCTGATATGCTTTCTCTTCCTGGTTTTCGTAGTCCCAGTCCTTGTCGGTGAACATGAAGTACGCTTGGCTGGTCAGCGCCAGCAGCGGGATTTCATACAAGATCGTGTCGAGCCAGAGACCCTCAACAATGTACTCCACGTTGCCCTCATCGTTATCGCTGCCCGTGTCTTGTTCCGGAATAAACTTGATCTTGATATGCTCGGAGGGTCTGAGGTGGAAGGTCTCTAGGAAGGCGAGGTACTCGTCATTGAGGTAGGGGCAGTTTTGGCGGAGCCATTCACGCTCTTCGGCGGTGACGCGAATCACGGCCAGTTCTTTACGCGTGTCAGTTATAAGCTGTATAATTGCGACAAGAAGGGGTATACTTACTGTCCATCTGCTCCAAAAGCCATTTGTATGCCCCGCGTTGCAATTTCATGTGCGGGGTCCGATTCCTGTAACCGTAGGTCACGTCTGCGCCCAGATCAGCCCCGGATCTCTCATTCCTCAGTTAGGGCTACTCACAAACATCTGGAAAGTATTTGAAGACCGCGCATTGCATGGTCAGCTTGTACAGATCTGTGTCTAGCAGGGATGTGACGCCCTGTGGCGGGGACATGTCTTGGCCCATCTTGTTGCTTAACCGGGGGTTCCGGTCTATCGGTGGTGATTCAATGGAAAGGTGTAGATCGCGAGAAGTTGGAGGGCAACTTGGACCAACAAATAGGCAAAAATAGCCGGGTTGTTTGCTGTTTCTTTTCTTTTTCCCTTTTAGTTGCGCAATCAATTTACAGCGGGGAAACGCGCCGATATGCCGATTATCTGTTTGCTATGTTTGCACCATTTCTACATCTATACTTTCTCTTTCTGTTTATGTTCTTTATTTAGTTTATCATATTTTCTCTTTGTTAGCTTGCCTTGCCCTTAGTCCTTGTTGCCTTGCTTATCTCATACGAGCATTCAAATTGAAGAAGGATGGATATGTTGCTAAATATATATATTGTACAGGGCTTGGACACTGCTCACCCACCAACGGCAATAACTACCAAAATAGGCACCACTAAACCTGGGATCATACATTTATTGACCAATGGTGGTCTTCACAACTAGGGCAGCCACATCTATAGATGTGGGACTAAGATGGGTTGATGGTGACTGACTTCCCCATTGGTAAGAAATGAAGCTACCAACATATTCTGATAGTCGTGTTTCTCTACTTTAAAATTCTGGTTCAAATAGTACAAATCGCTTGTTCTTCTTTATTGTCGGTGTCGGGATTTGAATCCGATAGCAGAGAATCTAGCCATGATCGTGCTAAGCCTACTAACGCCACTACTAGCGCCGAAAATACGATTTTTGTCCAGTCAATCATCAATCGCGGACTAGTTCGAATGTCTACGTACCCCCTCCATAGCTTAGTTCATTTCTGGTAGAGTGGGGCCCAGGTTATGTGTCTCGGGGTACTCGGCCCTTCGGTGTCGTCCATAACCCGAAAATGGTGTTAGGGCAGGAGAAGAGCAGGATATATAAACGAACTAATAACCCCTCCTCGCCCCATTGTCTCTCTGTCCATTTTCGCATGTTAAAACATCAAAATGGCGACCGATCCTTATCTACATCTGGTGGAAGTTCTTTCCCAGTTTGACAACGCTAATAAATATCAACCATTTGAAGTAATCAACACGAGTTACAAAGGCTTAAACGAGGGTCGCTCTCACATCAATGCCGACATCCTCATACCACGGACTATACTATCTAAACAAGAACTTTCAAAATACCCAGTAATGATACGGATTCATGGCGGATTTTTGGTAAGGGCTATATTTGCGCTGAGTAGACTATATTGCAATCATTCGATCGTAGATTAACCCACCTATAGGTTACCGGTTCTAGCCATTATCCTGTTTGGTTCGCGAATTGGACGTTGGACTACGCCATTTCAACAGGTGCAATTATCGTGGCTCCAGACTACCGTTTGTTGCCTGAAGTATCCGGAAAAGAGATATTGGAAGACATGGACGATTTTTGGCATTGGGTGCATACCCCCCAATTTGCTGAAATAATCAAAGACGCCAGCGGCGGTCACATTATTCCCGACCTTGACAGGCTCCTCGTTGTTGGGGAAAGCGCAGGTAAGTCTTTTGGGATGGAATCCAATATGGCGAACAAGGGATCTAACTCAAATATAAGGCGGATATCTGGCTATGCAACTCGCACTCAGCCACCCATCGGAAATTCGTGCGGTTATCGGAGCCTATCCGGTCCTTGATGTGAAGTCAAGGTTCTACACAGAGGCATATTCCAAACCTATCCTTGGAGTGCCCAACCTGCCGAATGAAATTATTGAAGAACACATTTCAGCTATGCGATGCGCACCCTCACCTACCGCGGTTACTGGTGCGAATCCCCCGGATCGTCTAAAGCTGGCATTCTCGGTCTTTCAAAATGGTCGATTACTAGAGTTCCTCGGGTCAGAAGACTATCTATTCCCACTGACTAGGGTTGAGAGTCTCGCTTCTACCGGAAATCTGAAACTACCTCCAACTTTTATTTTCCATGGAAAACAGGACTCAGCTGTGCCATTTGAGGGCTCTCAGCGGTTTTACGATTTAGTGCGAGAAAGAGCGCCTGATGCAATAATTAAGTTCTACGGTGGAGATGGTGATCATGGGTTTGACTTTGCGACAACGCTGGAAACGGATTGGATGAAAGACGGGTTGGAAATTATTTCAACCGCTTGGCTTCGCTAAAGAACGGTGCACTCGAATGTGTGACAAGCTATATTTCACTGAAGATTGCACAATATAATTTGCTTTAACAACTCATATCATTTTACATAGTGCTTGCTGGAACATAATGGTAACATAATGGTACAAGCAGCAGACAACTACTCTAGATGACCTCTACAACGCTTGAATATGAAACATCAGACTCCAAAAACCGGGTAGAACATGTTCATACATGCCCGAAGAATCCATAGCCAATGGATCATGGAGCACCACGGTTTTCCTCTATCTATGGTCTAGTGCAGATGCTGGCAGGAATCGAAAAGCCGGAGATGGCGGCAGTACAAACCAGGTTACAGCAAATTATATACTAGAGCAACATTACGAAGTATTCCAATCCAAGTGAATCAACCTGTTTTGCTCGGATAATTATTGTGAACATGTAGGAATCGACAAAAAACAGATCAGTGACCGTCAACCGAAATTTACTCAAATTATAGGTCCATATGTACCTAATATATAGGGTCCACGCTTTATTGATTGCCGTCGTAGTTTTTATGCAAAGAAAGCAAAGGAATTTGGCTCCTCAGCATTGAAATACCGGCACATATGCGGCCGAGAGTTACTGTTTTCCTGTTGGTTGATAGTAGATTTGGGCTTTAGATGTTTATAAGGGGACTGACGCACGCGCGTTCAAGCTGACCTTGTAAGTACATACCAAAGAATAACAATTGATTTTAAATCATCATCTTAGCAATAAAGGGTATTGCTAAAGATTCATAAAGCAAAAAAAAAAAAACAAAACAAGAACAAAAAAAGAAATTGTTGTGCATCATCCGTGAATCGAACACGGGCCTCGTCGATGGCAACGACGAATTCTACCACTAGACCAATGATGCTAGTTGATGTAAGGAGGCCCACTATTATGCAACATAAAGTAAAACTCATTTTATTTCCAATTTATCCCCTATAGCATCGTCACTATATGTACAGATATTTCGAGCTTTACTGAATTATTTGTTTAGAAATCTTCTGTACTCACCGATGGCTGAATTTTACAGCGAGGCAAAAACTCTTGACCCATATCTTTTTGGGTGAACCTTTTGATATATATATATATATATCGCCACCAGCACAACGAAAACGAATTAGAACTTATGTCAGGGCTTGATATCCATGCTACTAAGCCCGGGGGTATATAGCGGACCTAAGTAAGTTTTAGTCGGACTCCTATCACTCCTATACCCTCGAATAAAGCATACGCAATACAAGTACGTGAAAAAGTGCTAAACCTCAGATGGAATTGCTTAGGGATCTTCTAGATTTAGTGTTTGTCCTTCGATGCATGTGCTAGGCAATATAGAGCTTGTCCCATATATAAATATTCAAACAAATAAAGATATTTTTCGCGTTCTTCTTTATTCAACCCTCGAAGCTGCTCTCCCCATATCATTCGAACCATCATCAAATCATCAAAATCCCACTTGGTGGAGATAATTGTGACTTGGATGCTACTACCAGCGTATTTTGTCCTATTCCATCATCAATTAATCTTTCCAGCCTCCATTCAGGTATCCCCGTCGTCATCCATCCACCTACACTATGCCTGTCAATCCATTTTTCGTTAACTGGAGTGGCCCAGACCTCGAGATGGCATACGCATCTCCGGTCATTGTGCTGGAGAAAGGAGCTAGAAAAAGCAGTTATGTTCGCCACATGGCCAAGGAAGCACAACCCCTCAGGCGGTTCAGGGATGAAGATGGCAAAGCGAGTAGTGACGGCAGAACGAGACGGCTGTTTTGCTCAAGTGATGATGATGGCAGTTTCACGGATGAAGGTTTCATCAACCATGACTTTCGGGTTGGGGGGCCGAACCTATGTCCATTACCTGCTAAAACCTACGAGATAAAAGAAGACCATCCTCTTTATCCAGTCTTCGAGGTATTAAAACGCCGAATGGATGGTCCAATCGGTAGAATCCTTGATGGTTTTGGTATTGACGATGACTATGTAGAGTTTGTGGGAAGAACAGAGACAAAATTTCCCGACGGCTGTCCTAAGCTGACAGTACTTATATCTGCAAAGCGTACAGTTATGGATGGTGTATGGCTCAATGCGGCGAGAGCCATTCGAGCTTCTCTTCTTTCACTCAGAGAAACAGAAAAGAATGCCAATGCCAAAAAATTACTTGAAAACATGGTGGTTGAGATTTTGGAAAATACAGATGACCATACGATGTATGTGTTCCCTGTCTTGGAGCAAGAAGATATCTTCGAACAATGGCCAACGATTCGGACACAGATCTTGGACATCCACGAAACTGATCTCTTGTCCATTCCATTGGATGCTACCGTCGAGGCAGAAATCGAGAAGCGCAGGATAATCCTGCGACTGTGTTGATTTTGGCATATCCATGGAGCAACACTGATTGGAAGGGCTTTAGAGACGATGTTGTCAAAGTTCTCGACCGAGCGTGCCTTCCGATGGTGGCCGTGGAGATTTCCACCGCTTGTAACGGGGAAGAAAAAGAGCCTCGCGTAGAAGTGGGGCTGGACAGTTTGCATGGACTCAACCGGTTGTATCAGACAATTGCCCCTACGCTTGACGATGATGTATGGGGAACGCTGTCGGGGTTCATCGAGTTGCTGGGATTGCCAGATGTGCCAGACGGGCGATGGACGCCATTTGGTTTGACTTGTTACCATTGCGTAAAACCAAATCCAGAGCGTGAGGGGATTTCCTACGATAGTAAGATCTTACTCATGGCAGACTCCTTCCTATCGCTGACGTTGATCTTAAGCGATTGAAAACTGGGACGAAAATGGCGTATACCCAGGTGATCAAGATGCCAAAAGACATATGAAGACGTAGTGTCCTAGTGGGTTTGGTATGCAAACCGAACTAGAATACCTCACAGAGTTGACTAGTAGGATCCTGCAGGATAAAAACTATCTAGCAGGCGAGGATCGCCAGAAACGCCGCCAATTGTTCCGCCCTATGGAAGTCGACGAGCCCCAATATAACAAACAGGTTGAGCACCTACGAGATCTACGGCTCTTAACATTGGAGCTTGAGGAAAAAATGAAAAACCCATATTCTGAATTTGGTAACGTATTTGCCGCTTCCGGATTCAAAGTACGACGTTGGGTGTTTTCTGGGCGCCCTTGCGGGATGAAACTTGATTGGGCTTTGATTAAAGTGCACCAAAGCCGGTTATCTTGGACAATAGTAAGAGTTTGATAGCAAGCCCTCAAAGTTTTGGGCTAACGCAACAGTCAATTGACAGCTGCCTGATGGAAAGAAAGCCACTGATATTGGCTCACTGGATTCCCGGCGACCCTTTGCGGGCAGACCAGTTTGGGCATACGGATTTAGGCAGGGATTGACCTGGGGTCTTACCAATGGGTTGCAGGAACCAGCGTTTTTGATGTCCAGGGAGAACGGATACACGGAAACAATTGTGATTCATCGTGATGTCGTACTTGGGTTGAATGGTAAACCATTTGCGAACAAAGGGGACTCTGGCACCTTTGTGTTTACTGGCGACGGCATTCTCCTGGGCATGATGTATGGAGGGCGACGTGGTGCGAATAGCAATGTCAACTACATCATGCGCACAGTCGATCTTTTACAAGACATCAAGGAACGCACCGGTGCCAAGGACATTCGTCTTAGACAGTAATTGGATCCCAATGAGACTCTGACTGATAGCATCCCCTTTCTAACCTTGTAGACTTTATTCAACACTAGTAGGTGAAACAATGAATCTCTGACAATCTAGTAGAATTTATGAAATTATCAGTAGCTCCACGCCACATTAACTAAATATCTTAGCATCAATCGAGGATTTATAAACTTACTCCATTCTAGATTAGAACCCTATCTTGAATATTTTCAAACTTTTTTTGTACCACAACCTACTACATAAATACATGTATGTAGATAATTAGGTACGATCTGATACTCCAAATGTGGCATCTAAACAGTGGGAAGGTTGCTGTAGCTTGCTCCTTCCGAAGGCCACACTGTATCACACATACTAGTGCTTTCATGCCTCACACATTGTATATCGGAACTCATGAAGTGAGCTAGAGACAGATCCGATGAGACGGAGATCTCACCAAGTCGAAAACGAAAACCCTCTGAAAACATAACTTGGTGGTTTGATTGAGCAAGAGAGAGTGTGTGACCAAGAAATCTATATATAATATGATACATACATCCGAGAAAGAGACATGATGTGGAGTCATCAGGCAGACATCCCAAGGAACCTTCTACAAGGCAAGTGGAGGATTCGCCGGCGATAAGAGAGATTCCATCGGGGCACTGCAGGCACTGTCGTTCAGGCGGAAAACAAAAAGGGTTGAGCGAAAAGACAGGAGATGCCTGAGACGAAACCGATGCAAAGTATGCGAGGATGGAGGCCAAAATGAAAAGGAGACTTCTTCAAGATTGTGTAGGCTCAATCTTGAATCCTCCTGGCATCAAGTCCGTAAAGACCCTGCTGGGATCATACTTGCGCCGAATATTTCTCAAGCGCGCGAGGTTGCCAGCTGGATAGCTCTCAAATACTGGCTGTCCCTTGTCGGATTCGTTCATGTAATAAAAAGAGCCACAAGCTTTGAGGTGTGCCAACTCGGTTTGAATTTCAGCCTAGAAAGACTGGATAAAGCTGTCCGCCACCGTATCGTCCGCAGCACGGTCCCAACTAAACGTTAGTTCGATCTAGAGCGCCGGAGTCTCATCGAAGCCCTGCAAAGCTCCTGGCTCCGCATTTATCGCGGCTAAAAAGTGCTTTGTGATGGGATTGAACGCTAGACCCGTACCCACACCCGGCGTATTATTGAAATGACTGCGTGCGCCCTCGAAGTATTTGTCATGTACCAGCTGCATAGCGTCTCTTTTGGCAAGGATTGGCAGGAGGTGGAATCGTTGCCTCCGTCCGTATGTCTGACCGCCTTTCTCAAATACTGGGGTCTCCAAGCGACTGTATTGGCCTAGTGACATTGGGGACAGTGGGTTGGACGCGTTGAGATTGACGGGAGTAACTAACCCTGCAAGAAAATCTTGTAGGATGTGAGGTGAGGTGTTATTGCCGTTGTAAATCAAGGTCGCTGAATATGAGGGGGCGGAAGCTCCCGAGGTGTATTGAATGACTGGTAAGACAACCCCTTTCGGATCGGCATGACCATTAATGGCGTAGTTGAATACGCTATCGATGTACTCACTGGATGCATTCGAGCTATATGAAGGTGAGGCAATCATTGTGAGCGGGCTGTGTACCGTTTTCAGCTCGAAGCGAGTGACGAGACAGAGCGAGTTGCCGCCAGCTTGTAACGCCCAGAACAAGTCAGAATATCTGTTTGACGCAGTAGCTCTCACAATCTTCCCGTCGGCTAAAACACACTATTCGATTGTTAGTCTTGCCAAAGCCTGAGGGCAGCGAATATAAAGTACCTCATAGGACTTAACATTGCCGTTCGTGGACCCAAGGCCATATTCATAACTGTAGAAGGATATCCCACCGCCGAGAAGGTAACCGGGCACTCCCACATGGGTAGACCGCGCCCCGACAACAGAACGACCAGTCCCTTTGAGAAACTGGAAAGCATCGTTCCATCGCCATCCGGGGCCGATGGAGAGTATGCTCTTGTCCTTAGAAAGGTGGAGCATGTCGAGATTTGTCCTTGATATCAGAACACCCTTCGAGATGCTATGGGAGCTGGCAACAGGCATGTGGCCACCACCTCGCATTGCGAACTGACTTCCCAGAGATGCAATTTGCTTGAAAGCGAAAGATAGTTGTTTCGCATTACCAGGGGCAAAGATGCAAGACGGCTCGACCCAAGTTTGAGCTGCCCAGGGAACTATCACGTAGCGCATTAGTTTGAGATCCATGGATACGCCGAGGCAGATGCAACTAACCTTGGACCTCTTTGACAAAAGCATCATCACCGGGAAAGAAATTGATGCTTGCAAATTCTTGCTTCAAAACATCGAATATGCCAACATGGGTGGGTGACTGCGTGTAGCGCAAAGTAGATACCGCAATGGCGGTCGGTATCATAAGATAGAAAAGAGCTTTCATATTTGACAAGCGTCAAGAATTTCTTAGAAATCAATGAAGTGAAGTTGAATATGTTGTAGACCTTTTGTCCATACCTCGGGAAAGTGTTCTATTTAAGGGAAAGAATGAGGATAAAGGGTCTTTACTCTAGAGTATAATTGACTATATCTTAGGTAGACTATGTAGAGTAGTGCAAGTAGTGCAAGTAGTGCGAGAAGTGCGAGAAGTACGAGTGCAAGTAGTTATGTGTATACGGTTTAAAGGTCTTCACTCTGGAGTATAATTGAGTCTATTTTATGTTGTAGGCTGTGTCGAGCAGTACGAATGCGAGTGCGAGTGCAGGTGCGAGAAATATCAAGCGCGATTAGAGTTTACAGCTCCGTGTACGAGGGTTCTGATTTTCCGGCTTGAGCTACGCAGTACGAAGGGATCCATACGAAAATCGATGATGATGCGTCGTCAGTACCTCCTCGTTAAGAACTGGTCTAGATTAATTTCAAAACCTCGTTTCAAATCTGAGGAGTAATGTGGGCATTGCAAACTAATCCATAATGTTCCTCGTCAAAGTTCATTTCCACCACCAAGTTATGACAGCCTGGGAGCAACATCACCCAGGTTCAGCCTGAATATAGTCATTCAAATTGTGGGGAGTCGGGGAGATGTTGAGCGTTTTGTTGCATTAGAGTTATAAAGTTTAAAGTCTAATCTTATTCTTTAATTCCATTGCTTTTACTATTTTATGACTTAATGTTTAATGACTACATGTGTTGTAGTGCGTAGTATTTGCCTATAACGTGCAATTGATATTTTAATTTTTTAATATCTTCTGTTCTATAACTATCCGGACTTTTTTCTACCAAAGAAGTATAAATACAGTAAATATGTACCGGAGAGGCCGGAGTTTTCAAACTGTACCGAGTACTCCGTATATTATGATCATGTTATACATAAACTCTATTTAATCTTTTAAGGTACTCCGAGAATATCTGGGCATATTTCTATTAGGGAAGGTATAAATAATATGAGTATAGTATATATTTATATGGATTCTAGTTAGTCATTGGTAAAAAGAAATTAACGCGAAGTTCTCTTTCAGAATTAGACCAGCCACCCAACATTAAGTTGTTAACCTCAAGTTCGACATATGTAGGGACACTCTCTCATGTACTTGGTTCATTTCTTCATAGTCCCGACATAGACCCGTTCATCACCGTTAGCGTCCTTAATGGTTTAGTTGTGCTATAAATCAAAGGAAGCTTATCTATATTTCAGGGGAAACACAAGAGGCTATATAGTTGACATCCAATCGACCTGGTCTTCATGGAGATGTGCAGGAATTATGTCGAAAGTTGCGGCTTTATTTTTGAGTAGCAAGAGCCTCATATTACAACAAGTCGGAACTGGTCCACGTTAACCGTAGGAGGATGCTCGCGTTTATCTAGATGTGACAGCAGAAAATATGAATCTTCTTTGTTGTGAGAAACCCTACTTTTTGCACTTGCTCAAAAAGCCAATTATACAGGGCAGACAAGCTCCTGTCATCTTGCTCATCGATACAGTCAACACGTAGTTGAGCAGCTAGAAATGAGCTTCTTGATAATATGATTCAACACTAACATATTAGGGAACCCATCCTATTTCTTCAATCGCCCACCTGATCCATGGTCTATGAACCTCATCTAGGAGGGCATAAATTTATGGACTCCATTCAACGCCATGTTTGGCAATTGCGACAACAGGGTTGTTGCTCATCACACTAGGAATGTTAGCTTATTTCACGCCATGAGTTTAAGGGTCTTCCAACTTTGCTTTTTCTTAATTTGCATGTTCGACAACCACTGCGGGACTTCGGATGGGCCCGACGAGTAATTCTCTGCATTGATGACATTAACTTGCAAGAATTGTGAGAAATAGACACGATCAGACATGCTTTACGAGGAGTGCGAGACACGATTAGAGTTTACCGTTTTCCGACCCTTCCGAAGATTTTCGGCCAAAGCTACAAAAATCGATTAGTGGTATTCTACAGGTATAGTACGGTGATCTTCAAAAACTAATGATTCTTTAAACTATACATGCAATCAATCTCCAGCCTGCGATACGTTAACTTGCTTCGCCTTACGGGTTGCTCCAAACGCCAAGGCAATAAGTGGCACCTACATAATCTGCAGTGTATCATGGATGCCATCCATGCATTTTTATGCGTATTTTACATTTGACAGGGCAATGTCGAAGCTATTTACACCATCCATCCTTTCTCGTTTTCGTCAGCAAAGCTCTCCCGGTATGGATGGTTCTCGATCCATTCCTCTGCGCCGACAACTGTCGCAGACTTTTCGTAGAACTCGCTGAGTATGTCATTCAGCTCTATAGATCGTTAATATCCGCCCTTTCTACCCCTGTGGGTTGTCTTGAGACTCACTTTCGATTTCCATAGGACTTGAAGGTTGCAGGGAGAAGCGAGACACGCCCTCTCTCCATAGTACTAGCGCGGATGGGATGGGAGTACCTAAACTCATAAGCTTTTGTTTTCACTCAAAATTCAACATGGAATAGATCATACCTCGTGGAACACTGATAACCGTGGGATCCATAGGGCATTTGCCATCGCCGATCTCTTCCTGGTACCGCGCAAAATCAAAGCGCAGCATTTGCTGCATGAGACGAGAATTCGGCATGAAGATTGGCCCATTGGAGTCTGATATACAGATAGTTAGAGTCTATTACATAAGAGCTAGACAGGAGTTTACAGACAGGGGCTTGACTTCGAGATCGTTGCGTGAACCAACCCATCTGTAGATACACTGACTGCATCCTTTCTGTGGCGGGTCTCGTCTTGGGTCACATCGTATAGTGTGGCCTTGCGCTCCAGCTGGTATCGATACATTGTCGCGGGGAATGTAGCATGGGTGGAAAGTAGGGAGAACTTTCGCGCTTGGTTGATGTTCAGCCGGGCGGCTGGTAGCCAGTGAGTGGCGAGCATCGTTGCTAGAGTATGTTGCAAGCTGACGCTATAGTAAAATTCCCAAGTGATGTGCAGTTAAATCAACCCCCGTTGCGGTAAGACCGTGGATGGGGAAAGAAGAACACGGGCCGTGACGTGATAAACATTACGTTGGGACAAGGTTTCCAAGGTTAAGTGGACCTTCCTAAGCTCCGGTCTCTACCTACGTTGTACATAACTCAATGAATCTCTACAAATATTTCGAATATTCTAAATTTGAAGATAGGTACTTTCGTTTTATATGATTTGAAACATTAACATGTGATACAAATTACTTCACATGCTTCTGCATATTTAAAATTTAGAATCTCTACAAACAGCACGACGTATTGTAATGAAAGTCACATGATCGAAATACAGTAATTTATGAAAATACATACGAATATTCGACACTCAATGGCCTCCCTGATTACTTGCTCCAGCTCCAATAGAGACTTTTACCACAATTTTGTCCCTCCTCTGGGATTATTTCCCTTGAACTAGGCACCTGCAAAGTTCTCCAGACATTTGCCGATTGAATACCTTCCACACGGGCCGTCATTTGTTCCGAAACTTTCTATCTCGGACCCGGCCCTGGCTCCGTTTATTACAGAAATGTCTCACACCATCGACTATCAAGCGCCTGCCCCAGCGATGGCATTTATACTCATTGATCTTTCTAATGAAGATACTACAAGCCTAGCCATGAAATCCATAAACCTAACGCTTTACAATACGGACAGTGCTTAAACCGACTATCCGATGATGTGATTGTTAAATTCGGATGGAGCGAGACTGCAGATGAAGCGAACCTACTCACACATGTTGGACAGATATTGGATGACTCTCATTTTCTTCTTCATCCTGCGAATTTTCTTCCTTCTTTTCTTCCTCTATTTATCCATTCTAGTCTTCTCGTGAAATGATCTCTTTTCTGTTGAATTGATCTGCCTTACTAATCACATAGTTATCAAAATGAAGTCAACAAAATTGATGTATATTAAATCGATACGTCTGTATGACGTATAACATGGGAGTTTAGTTAGGATTTTATACAAAGTTCACAACTTGGCACATACATCCTCTTTAATGTTAGCTCTAGATAACCTATTTTAAGGAATGTCCACACTACCACTGGCCATCTCAACTATTGTTTGCCAAATTATATAAGTACCAGTGAGCTATCAGTCAGATGCTTTCAATACCTGCACATGTAGGTACCTATATAGATCTATATTGTAGTGTCATGCTATGGATGCTTGCCTGACCCTAAACTTTAAATTGACCTGGCAGCTTTGTCGTCATATCCATCTTCACCTTAATCCAACATTCTTTCGCTTTCTTATCTCTTACCATCTCCCACTTCACGCCCAATATGCCCGAAATAGAGTATCCTCCAGTTCTTCCTAAGCTGATTGGTGAAACGATCACTACATGCTCATGGAAGCCTCTGGACTCTGATATTTACCCCCCTCGCGACTGGGTCGTTATCGAAAAGCTAAGTGAGCGCCAAACCCCGATAACCCCCAAAGATTTCGCCAATGGCATGGGCCCTGCATATACCGCTGGAAAATATCTTTGTCACCTTGCAGGTGCCGGGAACGAGAAAAAACAAGCCTTTATGCGTATCTACAAACAAATTCCTCTAGCTGGCACTGAAATTGATAACGTGAAAAGTCGGGGGGAACAGGCCTCTAAGCCACGAAAACACTTAGAGCTGAATGCCTTAAAGCATCTCACAGAAAATAGGTGTAGTGCTACCCCTAGACTCCTTGGGTATGAAACCGGCAAGCAAAACAAAAATGACTGTGTCCCCGGTGGATATATCATGTACATTGTATGGGAAAAGGTCCAAGGAGATTCTCTTGATCCTATGGAGTTCTGGAGTCTTCCCAACAATCAACGAGAAAGCATCCGCGCTAAGTTCAAAGCAGCCTACTTGTTTGTTACTAAGAAGCTATATAATGATAACGTATATATAGCTGACATGGAATTAGGGAAGTTTTGGAGCTTGGGGTCGAGCTGAGCTTGACGACCGCATCAAAGATCATACTCGACAAGACCACTGGTGATGTGTATGCTCGCTACTCTATCCCTTGCACTACTCTATCTAATGACACGCAGTAAAATCTCCGGTTTTAGGCGGGCTCACGAAATCTCCCCAGAAAAGACCTGGGACGACTACTTCTTCGTGATGTTTTTCCTAGCCCTGAACTCCCTGGTCCGGTACAACTACTTCCCCATCACAGCGGAGGATATCAAAGTTCACAGCAATGGCTGGATGTGGTGAGAAGCAGAGTTGATTCAGATGATCTTTTTAGATGGTCTTTTTAGATGGTCTTTTTGGATACTTTATCCCTATATAACACGCGGAACACTCCGTCGGAGATTTCATCCTCTTCTGTTAAGTTGGCGACATCGAGGGCTCGAAAAGATGGAAGATTCTCCACTCGAAATTTGACAACGGTATACCCGTATCGGAAGGCGGTACATTTATTTCTAGTTGGAATAAGTGCTATGGTATTCCGAGTCAACTCTCAGTTTGCTATAATAATCAACCTCAACCTTTTAGAACTTCTGCGACCTTAGCACACGAGGAAAATAATTCTCCGTTTTCATAGTAGGTTTCGAATTGTACCTAGATATGCAGGTAGTCAAAATAGTTTGTGATGGCTTTCCAATATTCGGCAAGTGACGGAACACGGAAGGTTTCATCCGCTTCCGTAGGGATCGGCTAGCCACGGGAATTTGATTTGAACGTAACTCGCTACAATGGAAGATGATGAACACTGAATAATGCTCGGATTAATAGCATACCGCATAAATGAGGATATTATTATTATCAAGACTACTTCCCGTTAAATTGTGTTCAGCTATTTTCAACAGACTTTGCGGCAAAGAGGTTTCTTATCTTTGAGACTGAGAGTGGGCCCGGAACCGGAACGGAACAGGAACTGTTGCATGCCCCTGCGAAGACGCCAGCAAAAGTTTTTATTTGAGATTAGAGATTAGACTCTTACTCGTTCCAGATACACTCCACCTAATGCGGGGAAGGAATAAGAATCTGGGGTGTCTTTGATATCTTTGAATGTGATACAAATGCATTATCCAGGCACAGGACCAAATGCCTATACATATCGACTCTCCTCCGGCACGTGTGAAAAATCAAATCAGTTGATAAAGATACATGTATCATCTCGGTGATATTCCGAGTATTCCGCTCAAAATCTCAGCTTCATTTACATCTTTCAATCATTGCTTCACTCTGTTTGTCTCGTAGTTCTCTTCCCTATGTTGTATACCAAGGAAATAGTGGGGCCATAGCAGAGATTTTTTCCAAACATGGCCGTCGGTACTCAATGAGTCAACACCAACTTGCAACCCACCCTTACACAACCAACATGGAGAAAGACATGAATAATACCAACATGGAAAAAGATATGGAAAAAGACATGGAGAAAGTGATGGATCTAGACAAGTCACAAGATCCCTTTGCCGGAGAAGAGGTTGGAGGAGTGCGTTACAGGACTATGAAGTGGTGGTAAGTCTACACTTCCAGGGTTTATAGGAAATCACTGCAGAAAGCTAATCAGATTTTCATTCAGGAACTGTGCAATCTGTACATACACCCCAATTGGACTAAATTCAAATCATGGAACACAGCTAAACAGCCAATAGTGATGATCGCCCAGTCCGTCTCATTAGGAGTTCTCTCCCTCCCATCGTCGATGGCAGTATTGGGTTTAGTCCCGTACGTTTAATATGAATTCCTGTGAACTTCTTATGATCTCGTGCTAACCCCGTCAGTGGCTGTATCATTATTGTTGGCATCGGAGCTTTGACGACCTACACTGGATATGTTGTCGGCCAATTCAAATTGCGATACCCCCAGGTCCACAACATGGCAGATGCCGCAGAGATCTTATTCGGTCCTTGGGGTCGTGAGATCACTAATGTCGCCCAGGTCGTCTGTTTTATCTTCCTGATGGGCGCTCATGTCTTGACATTCTCCATCATGATGAACACTCTCACTGACCACGGTGCTTGTACTATCATTTTCTGCCTGGTGGGAACCGTCCTCTGTTTTGTCCTGACCCTCTCAAGACGTCTGGAGGAAGTTTCGTATCTGGGAATTATCTGTATGACGGACCTCTCTTCTGCTGTTGAAATTAACAACTAACAACTCCTAGCCTCGCTATCAATCTTCACCGCCGTCGTGATCACCATGATCGCCGTTGGAATTGAAGCACCCGATCCCAGAGCATACGCTATCACCCACCCAACTCTGATGAACGGCTTCTCCGCTACCCTAAACATCGTCCTTGCATATTCCGGCCACATGTCATTCTTCAGCTTCCAGTCAGAGCTGGCAGATCCAAACGACTACCCCAAGGCGTTGATCGTCTTCCAAGCAACCGACACCTCACTGTATCTCGTTACTGCCCTCGTCATCTACCGCTACGCTGGACCGAACGTCCTCAGCCCCGCCCTGCTGAGCGCAAGTGAACTCATTTCGAAAATCGCATTCGGCATCTCCATCGGTACAATCGTCATTGCCGGAGTGGTCATTTGCCACGTCGGCGCAAAGTGCATCTACGTGCGGATGTTCCGTGGCACAAACATGATGAGCGAAAGGTCTTTCCGTTCATATGGAACTTGGGTGTTGATCACTTTCCTCATGTGGGTTATCGCGTGGTTGATCGCGAATGCGATCCCCGTGTTCAACGACCTGCTCAATATGATTGCCGCGGCATTCTGCAGCTGGTTCTCGTTCGGTCTGGAGGGTCTCTTTTGGTTGAAAATGAACCGTGGACAGTACCTTGCGAGCAAGCGGAAGATGGCTTTAACTGCACTTAACGTCTTTCTTGTTGCCCTGTGCTGCCTGATTGTAAGTTTTGCCCTTTTTGGTTGATGATAATTTCAAACTAACGAATGCGAATTAGTGTGGAATGGGTCTTTGGGCCACAGGAACGAGCATTCGGATCAATGCGCAGTCTGCGCACAAACCTTTCTCTTGCGCATCCAATGCCTAGATGACTCTTTCGCGTCTGATATTCACAGAATATTCAAAATGTACAATTACTTGCTCAATCGCATTGTTCATAGAATTCGATGTTATTCAATCGGTCATAACCTAAAGCTTTGTTTTAGATATGTCACCCGTTGACTCGGTTGTGAATTACATTATTTAAATGAGGGTTTATAAGTAGAAAATGAGAAAAAGAAGCAAAAGGGGTTGACTGGAACGATTAAATATATGACCCTATCGCTGAAATGTTGATAGAAAATTAGCCCCTGACCAGATGGAATATGTTTTTAAGGGACCGATGTTTCAGGTCCAAGGCAACCAAGTTCCGCAGAGAAGGTCAATGCGCGTAATAAGGGTGAACGATGGGGGCTGTGGACTTGTATTCGACTCTTATACTCGTCCGTAGTGCTTTATTTATAGACGTGATGTTTTCGACTCGACATGGCCGTGAACCTTGTCTTGGCTTTTAGGTGGGCCACGGGCCGAAGGTGGACCTCGACCCTGATTTCCGACTGTGAAGCGCCTGCACCCTGCATATGCTTGGCGCTTATGTTGTATGTTATATGTAGGGTCATCACTTGGGGGCGAAATGAACCGAGCGATTATGAAAAATTCTTGACAGTCAGCGGAACCGGATCATCCGGGTAGCTCTGCACGGCCGTTGGGTCAGCAAACTCGGAGAACGGGGATAAGACGTGATAGGGGAGCCTTCAAAATCGTCGTATCCGTATATTAACTATTTTCAACGAATCATTGGGTTGAAACGCACCCCGAGGGTTTGGACCCGTTTTCAGGGGTCCCACTTCATTTGAGGTACTCCAATGAAAATTGATTTGATGCTTCGCCTCGCTGGTCCAGGCTGAAACATTTGCTTATTCAGATTTCGACAAAGTCCTTTTCTTTAATAACACAGCTCCGGCCAAGAAATTTGATCCCTTGGCTTCTCTCGGCAGCGGTTATCTTCACAATGAGGTTTAAACGTGCTGGGCATATGGCCATAGTGGCATTGCGCCTTCTACCGTTTGTCAGTCATGTCTGCGCGATTACCCTGGATGTTAATGATCAGCGTAAGAGATTGGATGCGCGGGGATATATATTCTCCTATTTCAAAGGGTCGAATTGCTAATGAGGTTGTCTCTTTTTTCAATGAGTAGAATCGATCAAAGATGCCGGGAGTATCGCGACCTACAACATGATGACATGGTACAAAGAAAATGGGACGGATAACCCGGGTTTTATCTCAAGATCATGGTGGGAGGGAGCGGCCTTGTTTCTGGCATGTCTCAACTATTGGCATGCGACGAACGACACAACCTATAACGAGGAAGTCAGCATCGCCATGCAACATCAGGGGGGTGCGGGAGGAGACTACATGCCTTCGTGGGCAATAGGCATAGTAGGTGTTCCATTCCAGGATCTGTAGTGCACTGTTCTGACCGTTCTATAGGGAAATGACGATCAAATGTTCTGGGGCCTCGCGGCGATCACAGCAGCAGAATATAATTTCCCGAATCGGCCAACTGGTGTGACCTGGCTCACCCTTGCAGAGGGTGTTTTCAATGACCAAAAAGATCCAGATGGGAAAGGATGGGACACGACTATTTGTGGAGGTGGTCTTCGCTGGCAGAAGGAACTCTGGCAAAGTGGTTACACCATGAAGAACGCAGTCTCGAACGGTGGCTTTTTCATGCTCGCAGCACGTCTCGCTTGGTTTACCCAAGAGAAGGGGTACTCTACATGGGCTGAGAAAGTCTGGAACTGGGCTACCACTGTGAATTTGGTCAATGATACACTCTGGACAGTGGCAGATAGTGTCAGACAAGGCACTGGGGGCCCCGATGGCTGTAGTCTTCCTGACAACACTCGATGGACCTACAACTATGGTGTCTTTGCGTCCGGCGCTGCTTATATGTATGCATATGTGAGTGTGGTTCTTTTATCTCCCAGCCTCTTACTAACCCAGAACTACACATATTACCTTTGACATGCTAATGACAACCATTCTAGACAAACGATACTAAATGGCTTAATATCACAAACAACCTAGTGGACGCAATCTTTACTACATTTTTCCTACCCCAACACGGAGGCGTGATCACCGACTGGGAATGCGAAGCATCAGGTCGATGCTATCTAGACGCGAACGGTCCACTTTTCAAAGGCCTTACGGTGTCATGGCTTGCAGATATTGCAATGATCATCCCGTCTATGAAGGACAAGATCCTACCAAAACTCCAAGTTTCCGCCGAGGGTGCCGCAAACTCATGCACTGGAAACAACGACAACCTTTGCGGGAACCGCTGGTACGGCGGGTATGATGGACAAAATTCGATGGAGAATGCAATCAGTGGTAGCCAGATTATGAGCGCTATTATGCTGAATTTCCTAGGCTCATCATCAAAACCAGTCTCGACTGCAACAGGAGGAAACGGGACAAGTGACCCGAATGCTGGAACAAGCGGAACGTCGGGGCCTGCGGTGTTGGCCCCAATCACAACGGCAGACAGAGCAGGAGCTGGGATCCTGGCTGTGCTTTTCGTGGGTTGTATGATAGGTGGGGTGATATTTTTGTTGATGGACCCCTGAGCCCGAGAATAAGAGTCCAACTGCTCTAGTCAAGAGGCATGGGCGAAGATTACGGGCGGTTTACATCTGGAGTTGACATAATAAGATTCTTTTTTTTGTTCACTTGTTGCTTGTGAGCGCCGAACTAGAGGCCAAAGACAAACATGATTGAGAGCACCACTCAGACTGGGCCCGATAATTCCCGGGACCTTGCACTTAGAGAAATCCCCCAGTCAAATCGACGCCGCACCAGACAGCTTCGAGATCAACGCATCAAAACCCTCGGGCTAATGTTGCTCATGAAGTATCTGACCCATTTGTGCCACTCGAACCGCTCCCGAGTTTATACCAGAGTCCGGCTCCGCGTCTGGAACTGAAAGAATTCAGCTGCCCTTTTATGCCACCCATGCGATGATGGTCGCCCGCGTCGGCTCAATCTCCCAACATATTTGTACCGTCAGAGCAAGGTAGCTGTGTTTCAATTGGCCGAGTCTCTTGGTTTATATTTGCGCACGAGGAGCGTACACAAAGCGATTTGTATTGCGATGTATCCTGGAACTGTCCACCCGGAGTTCACGAAGGGGTTCTGGGATGGGAGGGATGTTGGAGCTGGCTGGTTCGGCGGCGAAATTGTTGGAGATTCTTGTTGGCTTGTCGGCGGAGCATAGAGGAAGAGGCAGGTGCTGGAATTGCAAGGGGGAGGGGGCTTTTCCGTGAGCATGTTTGGACGGTAGAAATATGACTGTGAGCGGGCAAGATGGTTTTACTGAGAAACAGGAAGTCAAGTTGATACTCAGCGACATTATTGAAATTTGAAAAAGTTGAGAGAATAGTGTGATAATATTCAAATCTAGCTAGTGACCACCCAAGACCAACTCAATACTTACCAAGATTGACCTCACCTTCGGTATTGTTGATGACTCTCAATGAAAAAGTCGGAGCTGCGATCGTATGAACCCTTCAGCGTACATCGCGAACCATTGGTTCTCAACGGACGCTGAAGAGACCATAGGACTGCGGATCCGAAAATCGCATATGGCCTCAACAAAAAAAAACCTCCTGGATATCCCAGAAGTAAAAAAAAAAAAAACAAAAACAGGAAGATCGAGTGATCAGACCTGTCCGATGTGTTCCGGAACAGTAGGCTGGAACGCAGGCGCGGCCGCGGCCCCGTCCACTTGCTGCTCCATACTAACACCTAGAGATGATTTCCATAGCAGTAGGTTGGAACATAGGAAAGAATCCTCGTCCTCTTGCTGCCTTGTACTTTGCATCCTTCCGTACTGTGACGGGCGATGATGGATATGAGCGGTTCAACGAGGATCAACAAGTTGACACCGTGTGACTCGATATCACGAACCCAACATGGCGTTGCGCCAATATTCTTTGCCAGTACTTTTACCGCACTGGTAGCGGGCGATGGTGGTTCACAGACTTGTTAAGGTCATGATGATTGATAATAACTCACAAACAGCTTGCGGTTTTGTGACCATGATAATTCACAAAAAGCTTTTGGTGCTGTGGTTCCAATAGAGCGCAGTTTCACATTTTCCAGTCCTTTTGCCGCACTGGTGGCGGGCGATGTTGGTTCACTGACCTGTTAAGGTCGTGATGATAACTCACAGACAACTTTCGATGTCGTGGTTCCAACAGAGCGCAGTTTCACATTTGCCAGTCCTTTTGCCGCACTGGTAGCGGGCGATGAAAGAGCGGCGAGTGGTTTCTCGTGAAGGGGCAAAATGGCCATGCTTCCGGCATCTCGTCTCGCCGCACAAACAGAGCGCGGTATATTTTCCCAACTTGGCATCATTGGCCTGGGTTTCAATTTTCAGTTTGACCGAGGAGGGTCACGGGAAATGCTTGCAATCACCTCTAATTCACGGGCTGCTTTATCGACACGAATCTTCCAGTTGCCAAAAATCAAGGGCATTGCCTGGTTCATCGGTATTCTAGCGGATTGCAAGGTTCTCTGGGCCAGTCTTTTTTCTCTCGGATTTTTCAGTTTTTTGGGCCCATTACCTTCATCAGTGAACCTTTGTTTTGACATGACTGTGTCTTGATGTCAGGTTCAAAGAGAGGTGCCATGTAGCCGACCAAGGTGACATGAGCCGTGTTCGAAAAATTCGAAAACACAGCATCGACGTTGTAACTCTTGTAGGATATGATATAACTGAGGCGATCAGTCCGTCAGAGTCAATATCCAAAACTCGCAGATATGATAGGTGACAAAACTATCACATTTTAATATTCAGTGTGGTATTTGCTGTGTTCCAGCAGGAAACCAGGAACCATCGACTTCTTTACAGAAAGTCGAGGTGTGCATGGGCCGTGTCATCCGGAAGACAGTACAATCCTGACCCCACAAAGACTGGGGAAGGGAGAAGACCTCGTAGACGTAACCTTGTCCACCGTATTGCCAAAGCGTGCTGATTGCACGCCATTTTCTTTGGCGCAGATGCTAGGAGCTAGTCGGGGAGATCTCTAAAGAAGAAGAGGAGGTGAATGGGTGGTTCACAGGGGCCTTTTGTAGGTGGTCTCCCAGTGTTCGGTGGAACTATTTTCCATGGTGGGTGGTTCTCCCCGCCTCCTTTGTTCTGTTCACTTTCTCCCCTCTCCTTCTGCCCAATGGGCTCAACTGTTCCTATTTGGTGCCCAATATCCGAGTGTTGGCCCCACCTGAGCTCTGAACTCGGCAATCGCTCCGTGATCGTTTAGCCGCCCGGTTGAAGCCGGACGATCAACAACGACATCTCTACTCCGTGTACTCCGTACTCTGTAAGGAGTACATGGACACTATCCGCCTTGGATGCCTCATCAATAGACACTAGTAACGAAGGACCACTAACTATTAAATCAATATAGCGTCTATATGACGCTCTTTTAAAGTTAATAGAGAATACAAGGGTGTCCTCAGAAGAATGAACAAGAAAAAGAGTCCAAGATGATTATCATTTGAGGATTGCTGGATCATTCATACCACTGGAGTCCAGAAAAGGTGTTGTTCAATTGATAGGCTACCTCGTTAGTCAAGTATCGGCGTTCGAGCTAGTTGGAAAGGTGTTAGTGTGGATTAGGCTGTCAATGGCATGCTCCGGAAATACTACTCTACCCATCCCCTGAAAGCAACTCTCCTGATAATTGACCACTATCGAAGAGTAAACACAACTACCATGAGGAAGCCAGAAGAGATATGGTATATATGGGACCTTGTCTTCCGGGTAAGATTCCAGTACTTGCACATCCCATGAACCATTGTCCTGAAAGGAAAGAAATACAGGTGTCCACTAGAGAGGAGCTCAGAACCCTGTGCCAGGTGTCCAAGTTATTTAATGGCCTCGCCATCCCACTCTTGTACCGATCGGTCACACTGCGCAAGTCGCAGACTACCGGCGAGAACTGGGATGTATTACCCAGCGATGTTGACGATCCAGCCAAAGCCAAAGATCTATCGTATAGCCTGTTTTACCGACTTCTCCACGACGAGAAGATACGAGCCCAGACGCGTGAATTGACGCTCGCAAAAATAAAAGATAAAGCAGATTTCGCGCCTCTCTGCCAGACACTCCAGAGTCCCGACGATCCGTTGACTGGCTTGGTGAAACAAATGCCTAATCTTGATAATATCTAGTATGATATCCTTCCCCGTTCTACGCTGCTACTACGCAGAGTCTCATGCACTTGACTGGCCATCTTTATTAACGGAAAATATAGCTTTCTTGACAAGTTTCCTTTGACGGAGAGGTTGCTGAGTGCATTGAACGAACACAAGAGATCGCCAAGACTTCATCTGCTCGGCTACTATAAAATGAGGCAAATCAGTGCCCCGATACCGTTTGTACGGACGCTGCATATCAAAGTCCCTACTACTAACACGTTCCGTTTCGCGGAGGGGCCGGTGGAGCATGCTTCAACCCTTCGCGATGTGTTTGCTGCATATCCAAACCTCGAAGATTTACGCGTCGAGGTCACGCGATATAGAATGACTTGTGACATGAGGGGTAATCCCTTTTCGAGAAAGATTTTAGAATTTGTTTCACCTAAAAACAACCTTTCTGGGTCCAGTCTTTCCTTGAATGGCTATGTTATTGGACAGGAAGCCTCCTTTTGGCTAGAACAGTTTCCCTGGCACAACCTGCGGTCTCTCAGTTTGGGTCCAGACGACAACCCAGGTTTCCTTGAGAATGTCGGCCACTGTGTACAGAATCTAACCAGTTTCACCATCACAAAGTTTTGCAAATCAACCGTCATGACCCATACGGGGCTTGACTCGTTCTTGTCTTCCTTCCATACGCTGGAAAAACTGACCGCCAAGGGATATGTCCCTTCAGTACATGCCGTGGCTCATCATCCTGATCTGAAATATCTTTGCCTGCATGCGATCGAGCATCCTGATCGAGAAAGACCAATTCTAAGTGTGACGGAGATAGAGCTCTTAGACCAGTCCTGTCCCAACCTGAATACCCTGGAAATTGACGTAAATCCGGATGGAATATGGGTTAGTTTCTTGGAATATTGAATTTGACGCAAGCTAATCAGAAGTCCCTATAGCCTGACCCATTCATTGATTCCTTGGCAAGGGGTTTCCTCAACCTTCGCCAGCTATCCATTCATGTCGAGCTGGGACTCCGACGAATGGAATTGGAAAGGAAATTGAAAGAGGAATTGGGACAACAACGGAAACGGGAGATGAGGCAGCACCAGGGAGAGCAATTCACACATGACTCTGAAAATTCATTGGAAAAAATGGATGAAGCAGATATAGCGGACATGAAGAATCGCCAGAAAAAATGGATGGCGTCGGTATTGACCGAACCCAAAGCGCGGGGCTTTGGAAAGCGCTTTTTCGGTCGGAGGCATGAACCTTCGAGTCTCGAGAAGATAACTTTGAGAACAGGCGAGAGGCTGCGTGATTTCCCGCAATGGCGGCCACTCTATTCATCCCAATTCCACGGAGATCGGTTTGAGAGAATCTTCGAAATCTATTCTCCGAAGAAGGGGGATGAGCCATTTCTCGAAGAACTGGAATCGGAAAGTGTTCGAAGGACTCGAAAATTAAGGGAAAGTATAGAACGCAGGTGTCAGCGACTCAAACCTGCCTCTAAAAGGTGAATTTGAAGGAAAGGGAAGCCATCTTTTGCCGAAAAATCGCTTTGTCTATGGTCCAGCAAGTTTATGCGCTTCCTCTTCAGTACGGGATAGAGTACACGAAAGTAGAGCCCACGAGACGTCAACATTGTCCTAGATCGAAGCTCTCGAATTTCATATTTGAATAAAGGACAATATACTTAATGAATCCCTGGGAATGTTGCTAAAAGTGAGTGTGGATTTTGTACTCCGTAGATCAGCTCCATAAGCCATCTTGGTGGTCTTGTAAGGCCTAGTATAGCTAGACTCAAGCGAATCCTTTTCTATCCCAAACATCAAATAGAACATCAGCCCATGCATACATCCCTAAATACGTACTCCGTACTCCGTACATCCCTAAATAAATACATCCCTGCATATTTAACCCCAAAAGAAACGGTTACACTGCAGCTGAGAATTAAGTAAGCAATAGAGTCGAGTACTAATAGCCTTCTCGTCCCCGGGGCCCCCTCATTTGACATGTCATTATTTAGCTTTGACCAAAATGGCCCCTCTCCCACCTCAGTTCGAAATTCGCGTTCTTGGACCAGAACACGAGGAATGGGCTCGGGCAATTTGTATTCATACAAATCTATTCCACTCCCCACTCTGGCCGGTTGTTTATCCCGAGAACAAGGTCCAACGAGCCTATCAGGCTTTCAGGCATTCGCACTATTTAATCAAGCACCAAATCGACTCCGGGAAGTCACTTGGTATCTTCGACAAGGAATACCAGTACAAGCGACCCGAGTCTGCAGCCACGGGAGGCAAGCTGTACTGGAATCTAGATGATGAAAATGTCACCGAAAGCGATCTTGCAGAGCAGATGGACTTCCCACTAGTCTCAATTGCCATGGCCTACGATGGCATCGACGAAATAGATATCGATGGGATAAAACCCCTGATAGCAGTACTGCCTTTGTTTGAAACAGTCTACCACGGCCTCGGGGAGCTAGACCAGCGCGATCCTGCGTCGTGGAAGCCCACTGCCCGTGGACAAGTGCTGATGCGCAATGCTACAAACACCGTCCAATCTTATACTGGTCATGGGCTTATGCGACTGCTGGCTGAAGAGATGATGAGACGTTCGGCGGCTGAAGGTTACCGAGGTATCCAGATCGAGAGTCTTTCTGGGGCTGTGCAGAAGGTGTGGTCGAACCCGCCGGCACCCTTCAAGGGGACTATCATCGCGCAGTTTCACACAACCACATACGAAGAGAAAAATGCGTCAGGGGAGGTTGTGTATCCGTTCCGACCGGCGAGTGTGAATGTTTCTAAGATCTTTGTCGACCTCCGGGCTGAATAAATCCAAGAGACTACTTTCAACAGTTGAATTGAACATAAAGATCTAGTGTGCAGTTTGTAAATTATATGAGAGTAGGCTGTATAATATAGCGTAGAATATGGGACATAGCTAGAGTGCTGTGTCATGAATACCCAAATATGTACAATTTAATCAATATCCACGCACTGTTTGTCTCAGTATATGGACCCTCCCTATACCAGAACAGATACATATACCTAGCACGGGCTAGGAGTAGCCGACTTGAAATATTTCAGCAGAACCTCCTTCTCCTTGATGCTAGAAGTGATGGGAATCTTCTTCCAGGAAGTGCCCAAATCGAACTGACTATTTTGCGAGGGAACATTGGGCCCCCAATACGGCAATGTCCCATTGCTGCTCGACCCTCCCTTGTTGGGGTTCTGAGTCTTGACGAAATTAGCCCAGTAGGACGACATCTTCTCCGCAACCTCATAGTCAGTCGCGCTGTAGCTTGAGGACTGAGCATACAGGTTACCCAGAGCGTACACAACCTCTGAGCCATGAGTGGCACCACTACTCGAGGGATAGTAGCTCCACAGGTAGTAGTAGATAGGCTGGTCAGAGGTCTTGCTCCATCGGTTGGCGAATGACCACGTGGAGGTGCAGTATCCGGCACGCAAGATGGCATTGTAGGCATCCGTCGCGGTGGCGGTGGTGTTGGCCGGGTGAAGAGCTAGGAGCTGGGCGGCGTAGTCTCCATAGCTCGAGATAATCTCCTCTTCATACTGTGTCACGTTGTAAGATGTGGTCAGATCGATGCCGTCCTCGTCCTTGTTGTTACCAACCAGGATTGGCACATTGTTTGCCGCTCCTTCCTCCAAGCTACGGATGTACTTGTGGGGGATAGAGTGATTGTTCAGGACAGGGTCAAAGCCGGTGAAGGCAGAGGTTCCAGTTCCGGTTAACACAGTCGAAAGATCCATGGCTCTCAGCTCAGCCAGGCTAGAAACATTCAATGATTCATAAAAGATGTTTCCGAAATCCATCGACCAGGTCATGTTCCGATAGTCACTGCCGTATCCCACCATGTTCGGGTCGTATGGGTCCTTGAGGCCACTTTCCGCGATCACTCCCTTAATCAGGCCTTTGGAGAGAGGGCTATTAAGTATATGGTAGCTTGCTCCTGAGCCGAAGGATTGTCCAGCCGCGGTAATTGCCTCAGGGTCTCCACCGAACGCTGCAATGTTTTCATGAACCCATTTGAGAGCTGCAATCTGGTCCAAGAGGCCGTAGTTTCCCGTTGTGCCGGTTTCATTTTCTAGCTCAGGCAAAGTGAGCCAGCCCAAGGGTCCGGTGCGGTAGTTGTAGCTAACAAAGATGATATCTTTACCAGCCATACCAGCGCCATCATAGGTGGACTGGGAGGACTCACCACCAGCAGCATATGACCAGAACATGACGGGTAGTTTGGCATCGACCGAAGTGGCGGAGCTCCAGATGTTGATGCTCAAACAGTCCTCGCTGTAACCATCACCAGCCGACTGACTGGGGCAGCTTGGTCCGAAGGAGGTGGCCTTGTAGGTTCCGTTCCAGGATGGAGCAGGTTGGGGTGGTCTCCAGCGGTGTTCGCCGGCTGTGGTGCCTGCGAAAGGAATGCCCTTCCAAACGGAGATATCCTTCCAGTTGGATATGGTGGATGGCGCGTTGCTGCTATTGAAGGCAGCTGCGCCCTGCAACTTTCCCTGGGGAATCTTGATGGTCTGATCATGAAGAGCTGCATCTGCCACGGCAAGCATGGCAAAGATGCCAACCCCACGGCCGAGGTCTTTGGAAAACTTCATCTTTCCGGTGACGTTGGGAGATAAACTTGCAGTGAATGGCGATGGATTTTGTTCAAAAATCTCTCTAAGTGTACATTGAATCAAGAGAGGGGTGTGTTCATATAAATTGAAAACCGCCTAGGTGTTAGGATAATGTAACGTCCGCAACCAAGGCCAATCTGGAATCTAGTGGAGACGTATAAAATGCCTTATCGAATGAAAAACCAGTCTCCTAGGTAATAACAGTATTGAGACGGACCTAAAGACAGGTGACGCGTTCCTACCGTTATGTTCAATACTTAAAGGTGTAGTGAGCTGTAGATCACTCGATGTGGTTGCTCAATGTGGAGGAAGAATCAAGGGGTGGATCTAATAAGACCGAAACACTAAGCCTCAATAGGTAGTTAGTGCCGTTAAAGTATGTTGTATGGGCTAAGATGGCAGAAGAATAGTTGCGGTCTGACGCTAAAATCCTGGAGATATGTGTATTAAGCTGTCCATTTTACTGTCGGTTAGCCTTTGGAGTATGTTCGGCTGTGT
Source organism: Penicillium expansum (assembly GCF_000769745.1). NCBI lineage: Eukaryota > Fungi > Ascomycota > Eurotiomycetes > Eurotiales > Aspergillaceae > Penicillium > Penicillium expansum. Next base: position 308,886 of record NW_015971399.1, read on the forward strand.
GAAACTACTAGGGTGCTCTTAACTATATAATATGTTCTCTGCTGCATGTGGTTTACATCCACGCTGTAGCCCTAGCCTTATGATAGGGCCAACCAGTGGATATCCTTCCCAAGCTAATCCCAGGTAGACATAGAGCGTTTCAGAGACATGGTACGATGCAATAATTGTATACCGTAGTTCAGCCGAGGGGGATAATGCGGGATATATGCAATAATCGTGACAGCCCACCAACACCGAAACACCGGGTGTTGGTGTAGCATACCCAAGTATCAATTTTTCTTAACCCTTAAACCAGCTTAAGCAAGTACAAAAAAAGTAAAGATCTAATACAGGTTCATTTTAATCGATTTACCAGTAAGATTAATTCTCAAAATAACACAGAGGAAGTTAACTGAATTGTAAGTCGCCGCATTACAGTTATTCCTATGGGGTAGGTCGTAGCCAATCTAATACTTCTTCAAGGTACTGAACCATGACTTAAAGAGATCAACCTTTTTGCTCCATGCCACAGGGGTTTGGCCCCATCTATTTCCAACATGCTGCACAAGCTGCGTTGAGTTCACGGCAAGCCAAGGAGTCAACCCATCACCATTGGGGTTTCCATTCTTGATGAAGTTAGCCCAGTAACCATTCATCTTCTTGGCGATGGCATAGTCCTCGACCGTCCATGGTTTGTCGGTAGCATAGAGGTTGTTCAACACATAGTTGATCTCAGACTCGTGGTAAGCACCCTGGTCCTGCCCGGGAGGAGCGTGGTCCCAGTAGTAGTTGTATACCAGGCTGTTGTAAGCCTTGCTCCACATCTGAGACCAGAGCCATGTGCCAACCTTGGAGCGGTCCGTAAACTGAGAATTGTATGCTCCAGAGGCAGTGCTGTTGTCATGTGCAGGATAGAGACGAAGGAAGCGCTGAGCCCAGACGTCATTGTACGTCTCGTTGAGGTTTGTCAGGTACTCTGACATGCTGATATCCAAACCATAAGTGGCACCACTTTCATCCTTTGTGTTGCCTGTAACGACAGGCACATCTTGAGCCAATCTATTTTTTAAAGTGTTGTAGTAAGTGTCTGGTATAGCGTAGTAATCAAGCGTGGCCGAGAAGTCATAGGTGGAACTAAGGAAGTTCGTGACCAGGCTTGCCATTGGCAATTCACGGGCCTCGGCAATACTAGAGACATTCAGACTCTCCAAGTAAGAGCTTGCTGTGGAGTAGGAGGAATCAAGGGTGGTGTAGGCCTCAGCGAGGCTAGTACACAAAGGATCCCGTGGATCCCGAACACCGCTCTGAATAATAGCCCCGGTAATCAATCCCTTGGTCAAGGGGCTATTCAAGATATGCTGAGTTGCGGCAGATCCAGCAGATTGACCCATAACAGTGATGTGGTCTGGGTCACCACCGAAATGGGCAATGTTGGCCTTGATCCACTTGAGGGCAGCGAACTGGTCGAGCATACCCCAATTTCCAGAGGTGTTTTGTCCATTTCCAAACTCTTCAGTCAGTTCTGGAGACGCCAGCCATCCAAAGGAACCAGTGCGGTAGTTGTAATTGACAAAGACAATGCCTTGATCAGCCATCCCACCACCATCAAACAGGGCGTCTGCCGCAGTCGAGAGAGCTGGATAACTCCACATGACTACAGGAAGCTTGGCATCAGTGGAATTGGCAGGACTCCAGATATTGAGATTCAAACAATCCTCATCAATGGTGTAGTCATTATTGCCGTCCGTTGCTGAAGGGCAAACATTTCCCCAGTTCTTGGCATCCAGAGTCCCATTCCATGCGCTAGCCATTTGGGGAGCCTTCCACCGATTTTGGCCTCCAGTAGTGGCTGCGAATGGGATACCTTTCCACACTGTGATATCCTTCCAATGGGTCAAGTTGCCGGTGTTGGAGACATTGAAAGCAGGGTAGCCCTGGACACCTCCATACTTGGTTTCGATGACAGAGTTGTAGAGTGTGCCTGAGACGATGGGCACCATGCCGCATATGGCTGCGGTAGTGTATTTACAACGCATGGGTGATAATTCCGGAAATCTTGATGGGGGAAAAAATGATGAAGACAAGCCAAAAAAAAGGTAAGGGAGATCGAAGCTTTTAGATAGCTTGGGTGGGGACTTTATACTTCAATCTTCTCGAAATGCAAAAGGTGATTGTTATAACCCGTATTGGCATCTCTCATTAGAACATCCTGAATGATCTGTTTGGGTGTTCCAAGGTTATACGGAAGCCAGCATACGTGTTGCATTGTAGACCCACCGTCCAAATTTAGTGTCAAAAAACTTGAGATTAGATGTAACCCCGAGGAAACAATAGACACCAGTATGTCCAGAATATACAGATCAGGAGCAACAGAAGCCAAGTATTCGCAATATTATGCAGATCTCTGCGGTTATCTCCGAGCCAGTCGGCCTCAGATCCCAAAACTGGTAAGTCTCGACCGACATCGGAGTTGATGAAAGTGTCAAACTTGGAAAGAACGTAATTGTATCCCGTCTTTAGTCTCTTCTGTGGAATTTTTGGCTGATCTTGCCTTATATGAGACTGAAGCTATACAGATGAGTATATGCCGCGTAGTCTAAACTGACCAAGCAATAGTCCAACAATGTTGCTAAAGGTATATACCTAGGTAACTCCACCATAGGGACCGGTCTAGTTTTCATCGAATTCTACCTAAATACTTACTTTCCTTGGAAGTCATATCTCTCTCCATACATTCCACCATGCGTTCATTCGTCACCTTACCTCTGTGTCTAGGCGCCGTTGCTGCTTCAAATCTCCGTACTGTCTACCAGTTCGCCTCCAACGATACCTGGTTAGAGAACCTGGCCATACGATCCAATGGTAACATCCTGGCCACTGAGATTGGTCCTCCAGCCAACCTCCTGTCCTTTGATCCCCGCGAAAAGCATCCTCAGAAGAAATTGATTAAAGAGTTCACCTCCGTGCTGGGTCTCTCCGGTATCACCGAAGGCGCCCACGATGTTTTCTACGTAACTGGGGCTAATACGACATCCGACAATATCAGCGATCCACCCAAGAATGCAACTCACATTTGGGAGGTCAATTTCAACGAACACGGCAACAGTCCGAAAATAAAGCTCCTGTGTCGCCCTACGGCGCCTACTGGATTCAATGGCTTGGCCACATTCAACGAGACCATCTTGCTCGCTAGCGCCTCCTACCAAGATGCCATCTTCGCGGTTGACACCAGCACTGGTCGTACCTGGGAAGCCATCAAACAGGAGAGCCTGATGTCATCCATTAATGGAATCAAGGTGTCAGATGGCTTCGTCTACTGGACTGCCAACAGCGCTTTGTATCGCGCAGAGCTATACCCCAACGTCACTGCTGGCACGGGACAGCTGATCTTCCAGGGCAGCGCGTTCGACGATTTTGTCATTGCTCCCAGTGGTTTCGCCCTCAATTCTACTTACGATTCCAACTACAATTTTGCCTACCTGACCACCTCGGCTGGAAACACGATCGAGCAGGTTATATTTACCCGTAATGGCACTGCCATTGGTGGCGAGACCGTTGCTGGGTCTGAGGACTCGACGGAAGTTGCTGAGCCTACGGGTGTTTTCTTCGGAAGGGGGGATGATCAATTGAATAGAATCTATGTCACCACCGGTGGTGGTAGTGGTGTCAACGTCGATGTGAATGGTACTGAGACTGCAGTTGGTGCACAGGTGCTGGAGATACAGCTGAGTTAGATTCCAGAAGTGCCCTGAATATAGAAGAGATGATATGATACAATTGTATAATGGAATGTACGGAATATAATGCCTTTGAATATCAATATCTTGAGCTGATAGGTTTATTCTCAGTATGCCGCGGGCAAGGAAAACTAAACTTGAAACTCTGGAACGCTCCTCTTTCTAAAAGATACAGTCATCCCTATTGATCCGTGCTAGGCACTACCGTCGACACATGTCACCTCAACCCCATCACCCTTTGTCTCGATATAGCTCAACTACTTGTTGCCGATATGTCACGAGAAGAATGGATGCAATGAGTTACTATCACTTACAAGAAAGAACCAGTCCTCGTCTCATACAAATTAGCAATGCAGGAAATATAGTGACAGATACGCTTTAAGACAAAAGAAGCGCCCACAATGCATTATATTTTGAAAATATCATGGTCCTTCCTTGGCCCATCATCCAATCGCATAATCTCGCACATATATTCATCACCCGTGCTTGTTCGTTCCAGTCCTGCACTCAGACATGGACCAGTATTTCATATTGAACTTCGCATTTCGATGAGACTCAACTCCTAGTTGAGTGAAATTCAGACAGTGGAATTAATCGATGTTCCACACAGCAGTACTGCTGTCTGGGAGCAACGACCACTGCATCGCAAAACCAAAACAATGAAGTGCAGAGAAAAAGGCGCAAAGCAAGGTCCATCAACTCTCCAGCATCAGGAATTGCCAACACCAGTGTCGACAATAAAAAACCCGAAACCCCCATTCCACAGACAATTTCGAATAGAAAAGAAGAACAAAAGAACAAAAGAAAATAACACATCCAGAGACCCCGAGAATAAATAAGAATGGCACAGCCATGATACATAATCCATCTCAAATCTACCAATATTTCTCCTCGCTCTCACTCTCACCCTCACTTCCACTCAAATCCTGACTCCCATACCCGGAATCAGACCGACACCTCGCACCAGGCGAGACAGCATAGATCCCACGTCCCGAGTGCTTATCACAGGTATAGCCAACCAGGACGGTCTTTTCCTGTACTTCATGACCGCGCTGTCCATAAGCAGAGCATGGGTCGATGGAGTGCTCGAAGTAGAGGCATTTGCAGACGGAGTAGCGCTCAACAACTTTGTAGCACATTTTTTATGGTGTATTGAATAGGATTCGGGGTTGATGAATTAATGGTTGAAGTATGGTTGTTTGAGTTGTTGGTCGAAATAGAAGAAGCGAACCAGCCGATTGATTGAATGAACAGAAGAAGTAGAATGTAGAAAATAAGATGGACAAATATAGAAAGAGACGTTGTCTCGCGAAAGAATGACCCAAAACGAACAGGGAGTGACTGGTTTGATAAACCGAGAGAGGGGATAGAGGAACAGGGCGTTATATATGCAGCTATAGAACGGATATAACCATAACTCATAATTATGGATACAATATAAATATCACGTTATAATATAATAATAAATCAGATTGTAAAATAATGTAAAAGAATGTAAATTAATGTCAAAATCAAATGTAGATCCAAGCCATATCCCGTCAGCCCTATGAGTTGTAGCCCCAGGCAGAAACCAAGAAACCAAACGGGGCGCGCCCAATCGGCAAATAAGGCTGAAGAGATGTGTGAATAGTAACTCCACTCTGTCGGTACTGGATATCTACATGTTATCTACATGGGTCGAGCTTAGCAGAGTATCCATTTTACCCCTCTATGCTGTATGTAGTGGGGGGTGATACACAGTAAAAGACCAGTCCAGTCCCATACCCTCAGCTGGAATGTTCACATCTCTGACTCCGAAGTCTCACTATCATGCCACAGTAACAACAAGAGTCACAGCAGCACTAAAGCGATCTATAACGAAGTGTGGCAGGGAAGCAAAGACGGTGAACCCATAGTGAAGACACCCACCCCTCGATGAGGAATCCAATACAGTGAGTCGGTGAGCCACAGGCTGTGCAGCCACAGAACCGTGAGGAAATACCATTTTGCACTGGATTAGGAATCACGGATCGCGATATAACTGGCTGGATGACGTCGATCGTCCACAGTGCCCCAAGTGGGCACATCGGGGCGTTTCTTTGAGTCAGAGCCTCTTAACACAGCCCCTGTCACTTCCAGGATTAGTACTGCGGCTCAGGGGGTATAGGGCTGTTGACCGCATATTGGTAACTATATCTTCATACAAATATTATCTATTCTATTCCAAGATGTTGCATTCAAGCGGTGGCATTTGATGTTGTGGAGTGGATTAGGCGCCCGTGTTCAGCTGCTGACGCTAAAACTAACAGAGTTGCCTATGTACCGGATAACGGAGAACGGAGAACGGAATACCGAGACATTCATGAGAACCGGTTTTTTTTTACTTTGACGCTAACCTCTACGTTTTCCCCCGTTGAATGGAGGGGAATGTACCTTGTGGGTTAACCGTCAGAGGCCGTAGGGCTGAGGGCTCGAGCCCACTTGGGCTGATGATTGCCTTTTTCGGCAATCGGAGGGCGAGGAATGGGTGATTGGGTACGGATATGCATTTACATTGTAGATACACTACTGCTACAGAATGAAGCCGCATAAGTCTGATATCGTACAGCGCCTGTCACAAGGACAAAGCGGGGTCCTGAACAATTAGATGTGGGTGCAAGTGGTGCTAAGCTAAATTCATTTCCCGGATTAAAAAACACCCATTTTCAATACTAGGCCTCCCTCGTACTCTTAACTCCGTAATTTCAGATTGATCCCATTGCCCCATGACTCAACCCGCGTGCCAATCCCAGTCGGAGCATCTGGAGGATATCCTCGCCCTTGGCAGTCTCGGAAAGCCCCGCACGCCAATCCCATCCGCGATCGGCGGCTTTGTCGCCTGGGGCGGGCACCAGGACGCCCGAACTGCCTACAGAGGTAGGGCCGGATCCGGAGCCGGAGCGTGTGCGTGCTGATTCGAGCATGTCGTTGCCAATGAAGGCGAAACTGGAGGCGGAGAAATTGGACACGGATTTCTTCAACAGAGCGCGGGGGGAGGGGGGCCCATCTGATCCTCCGCGGGTTGATGATTGGTATTCGAGTAGGGTGGAGCGGAAACACTCCTCGCACTGTGCGTATACACGCGGGGTGACGGTTTCCAGGTCCTCGATTGCGGACAGGATGGTGAATTGTTGGGATACGGAGAGGACTGCAGTGGGTTCTGGTTGGGGGTTAGTACCAAGGAAGAAAGCTGAGGTGATGGTATTGGGCGACTCACGGTTCACAAACGCACAGGCTTCACCCAGAAGAGCTAGCAGTCCATCCACCTGTACAGCGGAATCACGGTCTGGGTCGTAGAGACCTCCGTAAATATTATCTGCTGCACTCCCAATAACAGCCGCGAGAGCTTGCGCAGCGGCGCGTCGCCGAGCCAACGGCTTATAGCGTGGTCGCTGACCCTCTTGCAGTTCGAACTCCTCGTCGCGGATCTCATAGAACCGGCGCAGCGTCGCGTAACCACTGAGATAGAATTGGAGGATCCGAGCAGCTTCTTCGTCAACCTGTGCAATAGACGACAGGCATGCTTTCGGTTCCTTCATCAAAGAGCGCAGTTGTTCATCGAGATCGGCCGTCGCAGGGTACGCGCGTGATTGAACCAAACTGTAGGAAATCAAAAGGTCGACAACTGACTTGACCTTGCGTCGGCTCTGGGCACGAGCATAACAGACGAGAGCCAGACCAAAGTTTTCGGATTTCGAGGTCAACATGTCGCCGAATCGCTGTCAATCAATTAGCATTTAGTCAGATAGTCAAAAACAATTCCCTTCTACTACTCACCTCAGATACTCGACGGCCTTGATCCTCTAGCTCAAGCTCTGAGCAGAGAACCACCAGTTTATCCAACTGATCAGGGCTTTCCAAAGGAAGCTTATCCACGATCTCGGACACAGCCTTCTTCATCTGGTTTGCATCGTCAAAGCGACTCAACACCTCAATAGCCAACTCCCAGCCTTCACGGGAGCTGTGCTCGTCCTCAATAACGGATCGGTCATACAGTCCGAATGCGTAACTGTGAAGAATATCGTCCTTGTGCAAATGGCGGGCCGGAGACTTGTTATCCTGTCCGTACGAAAGAACCATAAGATCATTCTCAGACAGACCAGGTAGCGTCTTTTGGCTGCTTCCAGACTCAAACCAACCTCCGAGGCTAGCAACTTCTGCGACCGCAGCAGCTACGCAAAGTGACCATGTCTGTACTAACTCCAATACGCCCTGCACATTGCCTTCGAAGACAGATGCGAGACCGACTTCCACGCTGCTGAGCGTATTGGGTCGGAAATCAGCGTTGTCGGACGCATCGCTGGTGGTATGACTAAGGGCTAGTTCGAGACGATCAAGGTAAGCACCACGCATGTTGCGATCAACAGCGCGAACGTGGTTCTTTGGGCCGCGCGAGCGCAAGAAATCTTGGAAGTTGTCGCTGGATGAGGTGGCGCCGAAATCCATGTTAGAACCGGAGTCATCCTCACCATCCCACCATGCTGTCAACGCAATGGTTGCCTCCACCCAGTCTTGAGACTTGGCCTTGATGGCAGACGGGTCGCCCAGAATAATTCGGTAGATAGATCTCAAGCTCTGGTAAATTGACCATGGGACACGGCTTTCTGCCATGCGAGCTGATTGAGCAAATGAAATTGGGTTCTTGTTTGGGTTAAAAGTGGACAACCCGAAGTTGACGGCCTGGAAGCGATTCTCTGGAACCGGCACAACCGATTCATCTCGCTCCTCTCCCTCAGCGAATTCCTCCAGGTCAGTGACAGCCGAAAGCACTCGTTTCCTGTACTGAGACCAGTCAAGGCCAGTGACCTCCCAGTCTTCAGATTGGGTTCCAGGGCATGATTCAAGAATTTGAAGAGCCTTGTTGACGCAGCGCTGGATATTTTGTAGCTGTGCGCCGCGGTAGCCAGTCTGTGGGAGTCCATCCTCCAATGCTGATCGGGCGTAGTTGAAGTCTGCGGAGCGGAGAACATCTGCGGCATCAGCCAAGCGACCACGCAGAACAGATGCAATGGTAATATCCCAGAAGTTTGAGGATGCGGTCGGGTTCGGTTCCACATATTTCAATGCCTGGAGGTCCTTGGTCTGCGATGCGTGGTTTTCACTGAGCCAGCCAAGCAAAACCTGAGGCAGGGGCTTGGGGATGGGGGGTCTCGTCATGGCTTTCACCATACCGGCGGCCCCGGTGCGCATGGGGTTGATGTTGGCAGTTGGGGGTGTTTCACGGGAAGGGTGATGGATTTGGAGCAGCAAGGAAGTCAAGAAGGTAGCTTTCACGAGGTTGGGAGCCTGCTCCCCGGGCCCAATACCCGAATGCGCACCGTAGGGCCGGTCAATTCCACTTTCATCGGCGCAAGTCTGCCAGTTCTCTGCCAATTCCTTTGAAACCTTGGCCAATACAGCATCGAAATCAACATGTTTGAATTCCGCGGCTTTGAGCTCGTCGGAAAGTTTGCCCAGGGCATCCTCCGTTTTGAGAATCATCTCACTTGGCTCTTTGACAAGGGCAATGCGAGATCTGGCAGCAAGGTTGTGAAGAATAGATGGCATCGCGGACGGCTTCTTGGGGGCCAAATTGGTCTTGCGAACAGGGGACTGGTGCGCCCAGTGCTCGTCAAGCTTCGGTCGCTTGGCATCGCTTGGATTCGAATAGATCGGTTTGCGCTGCGCACCCATGGAGGGCTGGGATTCGAAGGGGTTTCCGAAAGCCGAGTCTAGGAAGTTGAAGTTCTTAGAACGATCCTGGGTGCTCATATCCATATCCTCTTCACCTTCCTCCTCCTGTTCAAGTTCCTCTTCCTCGGGTTCCATCCTGTCTTCCTGATCTTCGTTAAAGTCACTCATTTGGGACGAGGCAAACCCATTAGACTGTCCGAATCCCATCGAATCTCCAAATCCGCCTCCATTTGGCACACCAAAACGAAGACTAGAGTTGCCTTTGAGCTTGGTGGAAGGAGCTTTGGTCTGCTTGGGCATGGCATAATCTGTCGATCCAAAGGATGAGCCAAAGATGCTGTCATTTGTATTAATGTTACCGGATTTGGTAAAGACGGAGTTGGAGAAGTCATTTCTCGAGAATGAATTCTGGTTTGTGGAAAATGCGCTATCGTTTCTGGAAAAAGAGTTGATGCGCGAGCCACCATTGATGTTCGATGTAGAATGCGGTATGAATGAGCTTGCAGTCGACGGCGGCGGGCCGGCAGGAGTTGTCGACACATTGCTCCAGAGGCTGCGAGAGCGATCTTTCTCTGGAGTCTCAGGTGGACTGGACTCGTAGGGTACTTGGAACGACATCGCGGGGTGGGGTTGATCAGAATGAGAAAGGACGGGTTGACGGCATCAGAGGACGCAAGTTTTAGGCCGCAAAAGCTCTAAGAACTGTTAGATGGAACAAACGACAATGTCAATCGACAAAGACTGATTCGCCAAGCAGCCAAGAAGGTCGATGCAGGAGATTGTTTGTCGGAGAAGTTCCCTCTTCTCCAGACTTGCTTGTTTTTCTTGCCCTTCACTTTCCGCTTGGACGCGACGGCGAAAGTTATCAGGCACCCAGGCATCAATAATTAGATCATGTGATGTGACTTGAAACTGAGTCACGTGATATTGCTGACTCATATCAGCTTGGTCGGGAGCCTTTAAAATTAGGCCGTAGCAGTCATCACCACGTGGCGATCGCTCCCCATGATTCGTCCGTTGCCCTGCACTGCCAGCACCCCGGGGGCCGTCAGGCAGGGCTCAACAGTCGGGGGCCAAATCCGGTGCATATGATTGCCTGGGGGCTCGAAAGGCACACTTAATGAGAAGAGCCTTGCAAAGATCGATGCCAATAATGCTTGTTTAAGCAGAGCCCAGCCTCTAATTGATCTGAGAATCTAGATATATAATGAACTTAGTGTTCTCGAGTTATTGGGAAATAATCACAAATCTACACCGAATGATAGCATTCTTAAGTTCATCACATCCATCATGAACCCAGCCGCCCAGTATCTCATCACCCACAGCTTTTGGCGCCACAATTACGATGTCAGCACAACAAACAAAACACACCTCTTCCACATCGCCAACTCCTCCCTTACACCAGGAAAGCCAGACCTCACTTTCCACAGTAGCCCCGACTCCAGTGGACCCGTCGTGGGAGTATGTAAGTTTCGACACTTCTCCTCCGACTGTCAGATTGGTATAGGGGACCCCGGACGGCCCAACAAATTGGATTGGGAATATCTCCACAAGCAAGGCTTTACGAAGCGCATATATTGGTTCCGCATGCAGTTAGACAATGGCACCAAGCAAACCTTCACCTGGAAACGAACCCACTCACTTGGGAGTGGATATGAAAACCATAAACTAGTTGAGGAGAGCAGCCAAACTGTGGTGGCAGTATTTTCTTCTGGGGGCAACTTTTCTAAAACAACCGGCTCCTTGGATATCTACTCGAAGCTGGGGCCACGGTTCTACCTCATGACACTTATCTCGGGAATTGCCTTGGTTGAAAAAGTGAGGCGTGCGAAACAGAGCTCCGCGGGGGCTGGTGTTGGCGCTGCAGGTGGGGGAGGATCAAGTTGTTAGGCCGACCTCGGGAGGCTTGCAGTCAAGTTGTTATGCCGAGGCTTTTGGGGTTTCATTGATGGCAGTTATATATAGTACACAAATACGAAGTCATAAAAAATCATGGAGACTTGCGGTTTATTTAGTGTTATTTTAGCTATGACAGATACCCTTAGCGCAACTGCCAGGCTCTCTTTAAATTTCTTAAAATTGTTTTAACTACCGAGTACGATGGCAGTACGGAGTACTTTTTACAAAACAGACCACTTAAATTTACGGTTAAACCCGGTTAAATAAAAGGCTCGCTCCGAATGTCCAAAAGTAAGGTGAGGCAGTGCAAGCAAGACAATGTTTCAGATTAGACAAGCCTTTTTTGGATGGTTTGATCGACAGGGTTCCATTACATAATCCTATACTATCATCGGGGCCCGAGGCCTCCGATCATATCGAATCCTGTTGCCTACCCTTAAAAAGGTAAAAAACAACCCTAAATACCAAAAGAGCCTCGGCGTTTTTTTTTCTTTCTTTCGAACTATGACCAATCCAAATATTACATGATGGCGCTCCGACGACCACATCGGAAATCTCGTCACGGCTGTGTGGAATGCAAGAGGCGACGAGTGAAGGTATGAAATAAGAAAAAATAATGAAAATACAGCCCACTCATTCCATAATAGTGCGACGAATCCAGGCCATCCTGCACCAACTGCGCCAACCGTCACTCCGAGTGTGAGTACGGGTCGTCAACATCCCTACTGTGGGCAAATGAAGGGTCCGATAGCGGACAGGCAGGCGACTCAGCATCGGGACTTCGTTCACCGTCAAGTTCAACCACAGGTGCGGGGGCAGCAGAGTCCCTCGGAATCCTAACTCAACTCGGCAGCGAAAATGCCATAACCTCAGCCGGGTCCGCATTGAACCTCAACGACCTGGAGCTGATGATGCAGTGGTGTAACGCGACATTCCAGACACTGTCACGCAATGAGCGCACCGATCCAATCTGGCGTACCATCGTGCCCGAAGAGGCACTCTCGCACCCATTTCTGATGCACGGCATTCTGGCGCTGTCATCGCTGCATCTCGCTCGAACAGGGCCTGAGCCGACTCATCGCGCGTCGTATCTCAATCGTGCCGTCGCACACCAGAATCAAGCGCTGGCGCTTTTCCGGGAGCTGTTGGGTGATGTGAACGAGAGTAATGCCAAGGCGATGTTTGCTTTTGCAGGGATTGTGGTTATCTACACGTTTGCGTTCCCGCATACGCCAGGCCCGCAGGATCCATGGGACTGCGTCGATGACTTGTACCAGGTTCTTGTTTTGACCCGTGGCGTGCAGCAGGTTATTCATGCGCCGCGGGACTTTACAAGTTTTCTAGTGGACGGCTCTTTCGGTCCGATTTTGCAGGTTGAGGAGGTTCGGGGCCCGATGCCGAAGGATACGACTGCTATGCTCAAACAACTGCGTGAAGCCAACAAACTCTGTGGGGCGCGAGATCCGAATCATGAACTCCAAATTTACGAAGGGTCTATTGCGAATCTCGAGGAAATGCTCAGTTGGTGCTACAGCGGAATGAGGGCAAATACGATCGCCGGGAGGTGGGCGATTCGCTTGCACCCCCGGTTTATGGAGCTACTACGCGAACGAGACCCCTTGGCGCTAGTGATGCTAGCGCACTATGGCGTGCTTTTGCATTATTTGAAGCATCGATGGTGCTTTGACGAGTGGTGTGTGAGGGTCTCCAAGGCCGTATGGGCAATATTGGACGACCAGTGGAGGCCGCTGATCGAGTGGGCAATGAAAGAAATTCTCGGTGTTAACTTTTTGGAGCAGGTTGACACTTGATATTCTGAAGCATTTTTCTGTCACGTTTCATATTCATATTCATATACCCAAGTTCAAAGCGCTGAAACCGCGAGAAAAATTCCATAACAAAATCAAAAGAAAACAATTCGAATCTCCACCTGAACATTTCCAAATCATTCCCACAAATCCTGATCCGAACCGGCTAAACCGCGTTCGAGCCCTCCATGACCTTCAATCCACCCATAGCGGTTACAACTTTTCCCCTCCCAAGAAGATAGTTCACCTCGCTTGGGTGAATGATCACGAAAATGACCATCATCGAAAACATCAATAATCCATCAAAGACATAAATGAAAACCTCATGCTCCATGAGATAACCATGCGAGCCCTGGGCATACTCCACCACACGAATAACAGACCGAATGAGAACAAGGACACTGGACGATTGCAAAGCCCACATATGCTTGCGCCATGGGTACTGGTCGGCCACGGCACGACCTTCGGAGTGAGCGCCCATGCGCTTCTGGAAGATGACCGCACTGATCAGGAAGAAGCCGAAGAAGACGATTTGCACGATGAGGCCGCCGATGATAACATTCTGGCCCGTGCTCACAGAGGATGATGGGTTGGTGGAGTTTGAGCCCGTGACCATGATTCCCGCACCTGTGAGAGTATATTAGCATTGAGCTTTGCAAGAGCCAAGCGATCTAGATCGATTGGGAAGAAGAGATACAAGGGGAAGAAACATACCAGAAGCCTGCATCAGGAAACTCAGAACATCACCCGCGACGAATATCTTGGTCATCCAGGTAACCCGAATTAGGGCAAACTGCTCTCCCTTGACCATAACGATAATCCGACCCAACTCCATGTAGATACTGGCTGCGAACAGCGCCGGCGCAATGAGCAGCAATGTGCTCTGCATAACATAGGGTCCGATAGTCCAATCGGGTGATTGTTTCGATGACATGGCGCGGCCGATATATCCAACTAACTCGACTGAGAGGACGTTAGTACTGGGGAAGTCTGGGGTTTGCTTTGATATGGGTATAAGGTGGTACTTACAGTATCCGCCAATCATGAGCGGGATGAAGAACCATGTTCTCGTGCGGAACAAATGGAATGTGTGCATTAAAGTGACAACTGCAAATAAGACGATGAATAATACTGCAGCTCCCATTGAAGGGTAGTATTCATAGGCGATCCAGCCGGGGTGGGAAGACATCTTGAATGTTGATTGAGTAGGTAAGAGGCAAGGCCAGGTTGGATTGAATGACTTGGAAAACTAAAATAAGGACCCCTCTTTCCACTCTTATATATATGTTCTGATTCAGAATTTTCCCCTAGATCTAAACCGGGGACCAGGTAACCCTTGGAAATGAATATTCGTTGAGTTATGGAAAGGAAAATTTGTATACTCGTACCCTCGTAATGTTTTCCCGATATGGATAGATGGGTACCCACTAGACCCGATATGGAGCATAGTACGATATACGAGAGCCTAATTGCTCTTATTTTTATAAAAGTGGAGACCTTGGGAGATAAACGTTCAGGCAAAGTGGGTATGAATGGATAAATGTAGATCTCGTACATATACGAAGGAGAAAGGCTGGGGATTTTATCTGGGACCTATAATTTCGCCTGCTTACTCCCATTTTGCAGCACATACCGGTATCTCGCCTTCCCCTCATGCATATCAACTAGCGCCTGATTAACATCCACCATATCCCTCTTCTGAATCCAAGGCAAGACCCTCTTCTCCGCAGCCAGAGCCAACATAGCCCGAATATCACCCGGGGAACCAATATTGGACCCAGTGACCTTAACACCCTTCTGAATAAGACTCCAAGCCATAAGCGGCGGCAATGCATCCTCCGGCGCACCAATCTGCACAAAAGTCCCATCCCGCTTGAGCAGTCTCAAATACTGCGCAAACGGCATATCATGCGCCGAAACCGTGCACAAGATAACATCAAGCGAGCGCGAGTATTTCTTCGCCCACCCCTTCTCTTCACCAGTAGCAATAAACCCATCAGCCCCAAGTCCACCAACGGCATTTGCCTTCTTCCCAGACGACCGCGAAATAGCAACAACACGATCCGCCCCAAGAGCTTTAGCGAATAAAATCCCCAAATGTCCCAGCCCCCCAACCCCAACAATCCCAACCGCCTTCCCAGGCCCAACCCCGTACTTTCTCAGTGGCGCAAAAACAGTGACACCCGCACACAGCAAAGGCGCCGCCTCGGCCGAGGGTAGAGAATCCGGAATCCGGAATACGAAATGCGCAGGCCCGCGCCATTTCTCTGCAAACCCGCCATACGACTTCGACTTGTCACTGTACCGGCCGTTGTACGTGCCTGTCATGCGGGCGCAGTAGGATTCCTCGCCGTCGGCGCATGCTTCACAGTCTGCACGTAGACAAGCGCCGCTCTGTGCGCCGACGCCGACGCGGTCGCCGAGGCGGATTGCATTGGGGGCAGAGTCAGATTCGACGGCGCTGCCGAGATGGGTTACTGTGCCGATTATCTCGTGGCCGACTACGCAGGGGTAGTCGGTTGGTCCCCAGCCTGAGCGGAGGGTGTGGATGTCGGTGCCGCAGATGCCGCAGTGGGAGATGGAGATTTCGACGTCGGTGGGTGTGAAGGGCTTTGGGATGTAGGTTGTGTATGTTAGGGGACTTTTGGCGTCGTGGGCGACCCAGCCTTTGAAGCTGTCTTGTTCTGTGAGAGAAGACATTGTTCGGTGGTGGTGGTGGTTGCGCCGTGGAGATGTGCCGGGGTAGGTCTTGCGCTGAGGTGGAATTGGGTAACTAGAGGTTTTTGGTACGGTCTTGGGTATGTGGAATCAGAGACCTCAAACCATGAGGTTGAACAGTTTAAGGTAAATGCACGAAAAACAAGCTCGGCACAGGATGCGGAGAAGCCGAAAGCAAAAGTTACCGAGGTCCATTTAAACTTTAAAATAGAGAATACATTAATAGATTCATATCGATCGTACGCGATTTTGAAAAGTGACTCCATATTTACATGCACTCGCTCGAAGTATGTACAGTGCAGATTAGGGGGGGTATCAATTGATCTTTCACCGGGCCACGCCCATCAGATCGTCAAGCTCATCAGTGGTGAGAGTACTCCGACGCCGGTTCGCTGGCCTAGAAGCCTTGTCGGGGCGGCTTCTCTTTCGTGATTCGCGCTCCTTTAGCTCGTTTTGAGCGGCACGGGCCTCGTCTTCGACGGCGGCCAGTTTTTGGTGCACGCTTAGTGATTCGTTGGGTTTGAGCTGTAGGGCGAATTAGTCCTCGGGATCTCATTGGGAATGTCCTGGGAATCTCTGGGGAAATCTCCTGGGAAATTTTTCTCGTTCCATACCTGATGGGGTTCCTTTGTTTCGGTCTTTCGCCTGGTTGGCCTGCGGGTCACAGTCTCGGTTTTGTAGGCTTTGATTTTGAGGGTATCGTCGTCGGTAGTGTCCACACATGGTGAGCCTTGTAAACCTGGTGTAAATGAGACTTTTCTGGGGCGCTTTGTCATGGGGTTTTCACTGCGTTCCCTCAGAACGCGATCGGGTCGCTCGGGTACTTTGCGGATCTTGGACCTCATCTTCGGGGGATTGAGCATCTCGGGGTCTGGTACTCTCTCCTCCGGTTCACTCATATCTCCCTCCTCATCTTGGTCCTCCAGGATTGTAGGGATGGGGTTGGACTCTGGCAAGCTTTGCATGCTTATGCCCTCAGTTGAGTTAATGCTGAGATCGAGATTCATGCCGCGCTTCAATTCATCTGCTTGGACAGAATCTCCTCCATCTGCAAGACGACGCTGCCACCCACCCATCATGGTAACTGCCTGCTTCCACCGGGATTCCATCTTCACCCAGCCTTCACGCAGTCGTTTGATCTCCTCGTCTCTCACCTCGACCTCTTCAAGGGGCACAAATGAGGGGTTGGTAAGCAGTGTTCGTAGATGTTCTAGCACTGATTCCATATGAACGGATAGTTCTTCACACGAGGTTGGAAGCGACGTAACAGGTCCCGAAGAAGACTTCTGAGCTCCGACGCTCATAGCCATACCCGGCTGCTCATTTTCACCTTTCCCATTCTCTGCCTGCGTCAAGCCTTGTAGGTCCTTCAAGGTATGGACAGTGCTTCGCGCAAGCTCAATCAGGGTATCATTCTCATCACTGAGATGCTGACATAGCTCGGTCAAGAAGTCGGTGGTCTCCTGCTTCAAGCTATATCCAGGGTCATGTACTCGTTCTCCACCGCTAGCCAGAAGACGCGATCGGTCCGACGCAGGATTTATGTTGATAGTAGTCACAGTCAGACCCTCGCGCTTGCCTCGTTGTCTCTCAGCCAGATGCGACTTGAGCTTCTGCATTTCCAGATCACGCTTGCGAATATCGTTGGCGCATTGTGCTCGGACTTGTTGGACGGTACTCTTCATGCGCTGGACTTGTTCCTTGAAACTTCGGATGTTCGCTTCGGCGCGGGACATGTTGGACTTGAGCGTGCGCTCCTGGGCTTCTGCCAGAGCTAGCGAGCGGGTCAACTCGGATGTCTTCATTTTCAGTTTTCCCTGCACAATCAATGAAGGTTAGCGCGCTGTGCGACATAAGTAGAGTGGATACATACGATCTCCGTGGTTTGTTCCGTCTCGGTGGCTTGCAGCGTGCGAACGGTCGTAGATAAGCTCTCACGGTGCTCGGACTCGCGCTAGAAGTTGTCAGTCACTGTTGGAGTCGAGTTTTAGTGCAGCACACGCACGTCTCGTCTCAACACTAAATCGTTGACCAAGTTGATCACACGAGCCATGGTGCCGTCTATCCCTCCATCTTCGTTTTCTGGGTCGGCGAAATCGATCGCGCGACCACCTTTTAGCAAGCCCCTTGCCAGTAAGATGTTGTTGACATAGGTCGAAGCTGCCTGCAGGTTATGCGACTCCATGGCAGCGATCACTTCTATTGTCGACACAGATAACTCCGAATGCCGAATGGGGAAGAAAGTAAACACAGAAGGTGCGGGGGCCTCTATGTGCCAAGTGTGCAGTTATTTGGGCGGTGAGGTAAACAGGAGTGATTCTGCCCGTTTTATTGCGGAATTGTGTCGCGATGCGTCCATCTAAATTTGATATTTCTTCGAAGATTCCTATCAGGAGGTGTTCATATTAAAAATTACCAATTAACAAAAATCAAAGAGTCAGCCTTGCTATCTAAAAGCAATTGAATGATATGCCAATGGTCGCATAGTGCGTTGATATTTGCACAATAATGCGTGGGCATAAGCCATCACCCAACCCCCACATCCGATTTGTCCCTTGCGTGGCATTAAACCTCTGGCTCTTACCCCACTACTTAATTCTCACCAACCGCCTTCGCATCTGCTCTTCAACATGGCTTCAAGGCCAGGTACGCGTATAGTACGCGGAGTAACGTCCAAAAAGAAGGCCGATATAGAGCAAGCCGCTGCTCTTCAGCGAGCAGGCCAAAATGCCTACAAAGTTGGTGATCTCCAAGGCGCCATTGAGTCCTTCACCCAGGTACGCCCTACCTTGTTTATTCCATCACAACTCATATTAATCTGTACATCTAGGCATTGGCGGCAAACAAGGAGGACACTGGCATTCTGGATAATCGCGCCGCCACATATTGCAAGCTGAAACTGTACAGCCAGGCCCGCGCTGACGCCAGAGCTATGGTCAAGCTTGCACCCAATGACGACCGTGTAGCTATCCACCTCGATCCTGAGTTCTCAATTGTTGATTCATGGCTAACTCTGAAGGAAGGGATACTTGCGCTTAGCCAAGGTCCTATGTCTAGATGGGAACTTTGACAAGGCCCGAGATATCTACGAGTATGCCCTCCAGAAACTTCCAGCTGATCACCCAGGCCGCAATGTATGTCTTTCTTTCTTTACTTTCTGTTCGGTTTACTCTTGAGTGTGGTATTCTGTGGTTGCATCTCTTAATTTCTTGTTTCCTAACTATATTATCTCTTACTCTTTTTCCCCTACTAACCATCTCCAGGTCCTCGAGCAGTTACTCAAGAAACTACAGGATAAGCTAGCAGGAGGAAACAGGCGTGATCCATTTACGATCCTGCCACTAGAGATTGCAGAACTCACGCTTCGGCGCTTCTCCTTCAAGCAGATTGTGTAAGTGGCTAATCCTCACCTCTAAAATCCACTAGCTCATTACAGGATATAGGGCAATTCTACGCGTCTGCAAGGGATGGAGTCGATTCCTAGGTGGACTGTACAGCCTCTGGATGCATGTTGACCTCACTGGAGCTAGATCTCGTGTGCCTTGGACATCTGTCCGAAACTACATCCATCGATCACGAGCGCAACTGACCAATGCTACCATTACAAATCTCGTGCCCTCTACTACGCCGAAGGTGCTTGACATGCTAAGCAGATGCCCCCAACTAGAGCACCTGGAATTGATGGTTCCCCATGACCAGCCTAAAGAGTTCTACCTAAAGATCAAAGATTTTCGACGCCTCAAGAGTATCGCCTGTGGAGCAGATATCAGCCTTTCGCATGCCTGTGTTGGGAGTATTTTATCTACCCTTTCGAAACTTGAGAAAGCCGCTTTTCTGCGTGTTTGGGATAATCCTACCAGAGGGCCCCGGCCCACGTCGACATGGCCTCAAAATCTTCCAAATATGAAGAGTCTGACTATTGCGTCTTCACAAGAAAATCCTCAAGGTTTGAGCTTCCCCGACATACTTCCGGGGTTAGGATCGGTAAGCTTTCTGTGGATTTGATATCTAGAACTCGAGCTAACACAATTCAGTCTGTGTATCCCAACTTGGAGGAGTTGCGGCTGGTTTGGGATCCCGCGCGATCACAATCATACCGATTTGATCCGGTTCAGGAGGAGGAACATCTTCCTCCACTCCGCATACTAGATCTTCGGGGCGCGGCTGTCCAACATAATTTCTATTCAATCCTCCCAACTAGCCTTGAGACCCTACGCTTGTTATCAGGGTCCATCGAGAACCCCCATGTTGGTGGAAATCTGTTGACACCGGGAGAGAATGAACTTCCAAACCTGACGACCCTTATATTCAATGATACCCCATGGCTCAATCGCTCCACGCTTTCCCTCTTCCTGCTCCATTCCAAAGCTCCCCTCCGAACCCTTCATGTGAACCTTTGCCACAACATCAACAGCGACGACTTCATTAATATTCTTAACGATCCCGACGGAGCGAATCCAGAATTGAAAGAATTAACTGATGTGGGAGTCGCCTGTATGGCTGGCATGGATGATTGGGGCGTCGGGAATCTGTCCGCAGTTTTGCCAAACCTGAAAATCCTTGACTTGTCACAGACGAGAATTACCGGTTGTACCATTCGCATGTTTGCGGATGCCCGGAACGATGAATCAGCTGTTGAAAAGCTCGACGGCTTAATCATAAAGGGATGTGACGAGGTGTCTCGTGATGCTATTGACTACGGACGGCAAATGGGGCTCACTATTGTCACTTAGGGACTTGGCAGCATTTTTGGTGATCCCTTCGGCGTTTTGATAATACAAATTGCCTAGGGCATCACCCTTGTACAATACGATGAAGGGAGATAAACAAAGCTATCTGGGCTTGCATGGAAACGGTATATGATATGAATATGAAATTAATCTTGAAACTACCTTGTTCGCCCTCATTATTTTAGTTATCTAGTAGTCTTACGAGTGATTAGGCCGTTCTAGGAAAGAAATTGCGGCCACGAACTACCTAGCACAGACCTCTACATAGGCATCACCCGATGCAACAAAAGAGGTCAAACTCTCCGGAGCTTGCTACCCAAGAATTACAGTCCTGCAATTGGGAGTTGGTACTTCGGAAGCGGAAATAGGGCCTGAGCCTAGCGAGTGAAACATCGGCTACCGACAGTTACACACACGAGAATAGAAGATAACACGGTCTCATAATCCCAAGCAATGCATTAATACAGCCAGAACCAAACAAAACCAATTACCTAAACCCCCCGTTCCTGACACCACCGCTCAACCTCTCTAGCCAACTTCTCCTTCTGATCACGCACAAGTTCCATCATAGGCTCAACCTGCTTCCTGTGCGAGGCAACAAGATCCTCATTACCATTAACAACAGCGACACCATCCTTCGGCGCAAGATTATCATCATAAATTTTGACCATGAGCTCCATAACGGCGGAGAGTTGGTTCGGAAGCCACTAGAACACCAAAACAATTAGCACATTGACACTCAGACAGCAGAGGAATCAGACTTGTACTCACGGTTACAATGGGACTACCACCGGTAGCAGTAGGATGCGGCGTGCGGCGAATGATATACTCACGCGCGAACAGCCAGTGTCGCCAGCGGAAACTGCGGATGTGGTTCAGTGTGCGCAGGAAGAGGACTGCGGTCTCGGAGTCTTGGATGGCGTATTTCTGGACGCCAATTTCTTCGGACTTTTCGCGGATGTAGGTAAGGAACTCGCGGTGGGGGAGGGGACGGTAGGCGCGGAATTCGTGGAGGATTTTGGTGAGAGGTGTTTCCGGCATAGGGATTTCGCAGAGGTGATCTAGGAGGGGGATCTGAGGTGCGGTTAGATGGGGCTGGACTTCCTTTTTTTTCTTTTGTCAATGATGGATTAGATTGGTTTGCTTACAATGCTGTCGTTGGCACCGCTCTCGCCACGGAAGTAGAGGGGCTTATTATCTTCGCAGCCTTCGTACACCACACCGTTGGGGAACATGGATTGGTTGGTGATGCCGAAGATGAAGACGCGGAAAGAGAGGTACTCGGATGGCTTAGAGTTGCCCCACATATCTATTTCAATGTTAGGCTGGGATATATGTGAGCATTAGGGTGCTTAGGGCTGCATACCTTCCATGGATGCTTCGATTTTCTCCATCGACTTCAGGATCTCCCGGAATCCGTCGTTGATTTCCTGTCGAGAGCCATTTTGCTCAAGGGAATCAACGATCTTCAAAACACCTCCAATAAGCGGGCCAGTCTCTTTGACCATGTCAACGTGGGTCAGGATGAAGCCTGCCTCGGAGCTCTTGGGGTCGAGACCTTTCTCGAAGGAGCGAATCAGACGAAGGTTCGAGTACTCGCTCAGACCCTTGGCAGGGTCAGCGACGGTGTAGTTGAAGAGAGCATATGAAGCAGCATATGACATGAAAGGTGGTAGGTCCAGGCTGGGGATGGTTATTAGTTATAATGTTATCATATAATGAAGATGTGTATCAACATGATCCACAAGACAGGGAAGTAAGAAAGGAAGAATAAGAAGGCTTACATCTCAGCACAGCGATACATAGGACGAGCAACAGACTGGGGCAAGACATCACGACCAAGTCCATAGCCACCTTCCGGGTCCTTGTTCCAGTGCTCCCAGCAAGGCTCAAGCAGGTAAGACGAGGCCAGGAAGGTATAGTCACGGAAGACCGCAGCAATAGTGAAGCGGTCATGCGAGCCATCGGCGAGAACCAGCTTCTCAACCTCATCAGTCAAGTCGGTGAGCTCAGCCTTGACAGCAGGGCCAAGCTCATAGGTAGCCAACAGACCGGGCTTACCATCGAGCCTGACGACGGGGAGACGATTGACCAGAGACAGCAGGGCACTAAAGGCCTCTGGCAGCTCAACAGGGGCAGTCTCATAGGGCAAGAAGCCTGTCTTGGTGGTGATGGTGAAGGGGTCTAGGGAGTGGGAGATGGATGAAGGGTCATCATGGATATGAGGGAACCGCTTCAGGGTGGCAGGGGATGGGTAGGGCACTTGGGTTCGAGTCATGATGATATGAGATGAACCAAAGGAAAGGAAAGACTATAAGCCTATGATATATGGGTGTAGTATCAAAGGGTGTGTGTGGCTAGTATAGAAGAGTGGAGATGTATAAGCCAAGAGGCAAAGGAGAAGGCCAAAGACGAAGTCAAGAGCCTAGGAAGTAGGAAAAATTGGTAAAAAAAAGATAAGGAAGAAGCCAGGAGACCTTTGGAGATGAAAAGAGAATTGGAACTTTGAGATTTTGGGCGGGTGAGGAGCAGATTCTTATAATCCTTTGAGGCCGGTAACAATTCCGGCCTCAAGTCCACATTACGAAAGAGAATAAAAGATAGCGTGGGCCCGGTGACATCCGGTGCTTCATGGTGGAGATTGATTCTGTCTATCTTATATGGCATTCAAGACACTTTATATGAGTATATTTGTCCAACATAAGATATTTTGACATCCATCTCAACATCTATATGATCTATACAGCTACCCAGTGAGAGAGGGCAGAGAAAGGTCACGGGGTTGCGCTAGTCCCGATACGGCATATGCTTTGAAAGGAGCTTTGACTGCTTTACCTGGGATTTGATGGAAGCTTGTAGTGGCGTATGCTAAATTAGTGTGTAAAATGCTTATAATGAAGAAATTGGCCACTCTATGATGATATATTACGGATAAATGGCCAATGTTGCCTACTCAAGTCATGATGTATGCTCTATAGTTCAAGTGTTGCCAAGCATTGATCGTCAGATCCCGCCTTTTGATTGGACGATAAGCTCAAATTTAACTTCCCTAGCGTTCGGAGGCCGGAATGCTACCGGCCTCCGATAGTAACCGGCCTTGTTATATGCCCTGGGCGGGTTTGGTATAGGAGAAGCTTCTAAATTGGTATGACTTTGTGATACCTTGTTGTGATTCCCAAAAGATAGAACAAAGATTGACCTATAAACAGCTTCATCAATTTCAAGCTTTTATTGCCTTGATATCTGGAAAGCTTGAAGTCATACTTAGTAGATCCTTGAATATATATTGACAGGGAACAAAAGAACCTATCGTACATTTGTGCCCAAAAGTACTTTATCTATTGCATGGCTCCTCTGGTTATGTGTTATATACTATGCAATTGAATTTAAATGTAAATGTTTTTAATAGTTGACAACCTCCCAATTCAT
Organism: Penicillium expansum; assembly: GCF_000769745.1. NCBI lineage: Eukaryota > Fungi > Ascomycota > Eurotiomycetes > Eurotiales > Aspergillaceae > Penicillium > Penicillium expansum. The sequence continues at coordinate 332,877 of NW_015971399.1, forward strand.
CATCCCTTCCATTATTTTTCATGCAAATACACGCTCAGTCCTGTTCACTACCACAGTCCGAGAATTGTGATAAAATGCCCCATGCAACTGCGGCATGAAATACTGCAAGACTGCATCACCCGCACCGGCCGGAAGCGAGCTCTTGTCACCCCAATAGTGCCTCACCAACTCCCCAGCACATCCAGTAGCTGCAACCTCAGGGCACCCATTTGCCTCTGCACAAGACAAGACCCGAATGTCTTCCGATCTGTTAAAGTCATACCTAACATGGCTCCCAAATGCAGATTGCTCATGTGGCCATTCCCCACCCCACCTCCCGCAGCCTGGATAGCGCGTTTCGTTGGGACAATTCTCCCACGCCTCAAAGAGTTCGTGGGTACGAGGACTTTGCTGCGCGATAATAAAGCCAGTATTGATAAATGTGCGACCGTTCCAATCACGGTTGTGAGGTGCGTCTGGATCGAGCGCCATGGCAACTAGAGTCTCTGGAGTGATCTCCCAGTAGTTGAACAGCCATTCCATGGGTAGATTAGGATAGGGCATCATGGAATCTGCATCCATGAATACAACGTATTTGTAGTGTTTCAACGCTTCTTTGATGGCGGTCACTTTGGTCCATGTTCCACTTCGCCCGACTGTCTTGGGGATTTGAACTAATCGGTAGTCCTAGCCGTGGATCATTGCTACGCTCGTCAGTCATGAAGTAGAAACAGATCGAAGTCTGACTAATTACCGAACATGAAATGGTTGAGTCTACCACTGGTATCTGGGGGAAGTTGGGTTGCGTTCAATGGAGCCTTGCTCAAAACACCCTTCGGGCCATCAAGATGGCGGCTGTCGACGTCCAAAAACGAGAATCTTCTTTCCTAATGGTTTGGTGAACCTCAATGGTTCTGCAAGCCAGAACATCTTCCCTGTGCGGCCAACAAATATGGTACTAGTAATGGGATGTATGTAGGGCCTGTAGAGTTTGTGGACCGTGGACGTATGTAAGGGGCTTTTGACGGCCCATCGGAAGTATTTCCTATGCCAGAGTAAGTGTTCAATTTCAACCTTTTGCTTTAAGTGGGTACGTACTGGGATGGCTGATCAATCAATGCATTATTCAAGCAGGAATAGACCCAGAAGAGAGCACACACCACCAGACTCGAAGTAAAGATGGCGGTAATCCGGCGAGGAAACATGAGTCCAGACCTTGAATGGCGCATGGAGATGGTGTATGCATGTGAAATGGAGTTCCAATATGTAGCTTTGGCATAGTATAGGGTGTCGATTGACATGACATAATGTTGATGAAGTAGCTATGGAATACCTACCAGATTTCCTCTGCCCTCCCATTTGAGTGCACATCTCTTGCCGCTTTTTGCTCAGGAAAATGAAACACGCCTTTATTTAATCCTCATTTTTGGTTCATTCCAAGCCTTCTAAGGCTTATATAGTGTGTCAATGATTATAGGGCGGGAGTTTTGACTTGCGAGGATCGAGAAAGCAATTCATGGCAGGGGAATTTGAAAAGACGGTGAATGGTGCTTGTAACATAGAGCTCTGAGATATGGATTGTTTTAAAACGGGAGGCTGAACAAGCAAGACAATTTGCTTGAATCTAGATTATAAAAATTTTATCCACTGAAATATTCTGGACAAGTTCATAGCGAATTAGGTCTCACATTCAACGGAAATCTTCAACAAAAGCCTATGCCATCTCGATCAAAGCATTAAGATCTTGGAGCCGTTGCTGTACTAGCTCCATATTGTCAGATTTCTCACGCAACGCATTCTTGAGTGCACTGATGGCCTTCTTGGTAGTATTTCCAGACATTGCCTCCCCAGACTGCAGTTTCTTTTCCGCGGACTTGAGACTTTCCTTCGCACTGCGAATCTGCGACCAGTACGTTGTGGTCTTGTTGATATATCCAGTCTCCTCAAGAGGCAAGTTCCACTTCTGAGGAGTCGTCTCGACAATATTCAACCATTTGGCCATGTGCGGCCATCGGCGCTCTTCAAGACCCGGGAAGTGCACGAGCAGATCCCCTCTTTTGCCTTCATAGGCCCAGTCCCATTCGTAGGTGTTGATCCATGGACGTGGCAGGTAGGAGACTCCATCTGCATAACCTTGTCCGTCTGTACCTCCAGTCGTCTTGTTGAGCACACGTCTCATGCTTTCCTGGTCGGCAGATCGACCGAGGTCAATCTGAGGGAGGTAAATAGGGTAGCCCATTGTTTCGGTCAGGAAATTAATCATCCAAGGATGGACATGGAGGAACATAATTCCCGTGTTGAGGCCATTTTGGTCTTGGGTTGCCACCAGGTGGATGTCTTTCAGGTCTGATGGCGGAAGGAAGATTTCCACGGGCATGTCATTGTTCAGTATAATCGAGTCGGCATCCACCCACCTGCAAGATTCAGCATCAATCAAGCATGCACAGAAAGAAAATACATACATTAACCATTCCATTCTCTCCCCAGCTGGCTTGGTCAATTCATTGATCACCAAGGATAGGAGATAGCTCGGTTTGTTCCAAAATCCGACCGAAATATCCTGTCGCAGGATATGCATGGGATATCCCCATCGTTTCCCGTGGCGTTCATGGCTCTGCAGCGCTCTCTCGTACATATGGTTCGTCTCTCCGTATAGCATGGACACCTTGGCGACTCTTTGCAACTTGTTGCTAGGGGCATCATCTGATTGGGGAATAGAAAGGACCTTGTAAGACTTGAATGTGACCCAAAAAATACCTATCACTGATATAACTATCAGGATGATGTTCAAGGGCCGTTGTTTGAATGCCATTTGCTGTTGAATCATGGCGGGCATCACCGCATAGATGCCGGACTTTTCATTGTAGATGAGAATACCAGAAATAATTATTTCTTGAGATAGAAGAGACTATTGCTATATTTAGGGGTTCAAATGTTTGATTGGAGGCTCGTGGGTTGTATGAATTCGTACTTCCGGATTGGGAATACCGTTTTCGTCAACTCAACTATGTCCAATTAATAGCGACAAATAAAGTCCAATTAACTTAATTTATAAATAGATATTAGCTCAATAATTTCAAGGAAATAGCTCAGTTATTCTAGAACCGATGAAAATGAGCTGTGTTGCGTACAGGTAGGGCCCACTGCCCACATGGCGCATATGAAGCCCGCAACGGTGATATGCAGGTACATCTTCGGTGGATATTCGGTATGGGTTGATGTTCAGGAGCAATGTCGGCAAATCTCCAGAGAAATACCCCTACCCCTACGACTGACGGTGACATCTAATAGATCATATCAGAGCATCTAACCACCTAGACTGTGTGGGCCCACAGTATACCGTATATCAAAAATCACAATCGAACGTCCGATTATTGTCGCCGCAGCGGTGTATATTCTATTAGGCCTTTAAGCTCCGCTTGGGATCAAAGAACAACTTAGATTACTTGGAGACTACAGCATTTACTACAAGATGCGGCTAGACAATGTCCAAACTAGTAGAGAGACGATTTCATGTTATATGGTACAGATGAGGGTATATTATACACCACATGTTTCAAATATTTGTACAACCTCACATATGCAAATAACTTTAACTCCTTGTTCCCATGCATCAGCGACCTGGCCGCCGTTGAATTGATTGGTATAGCCAGAGCGCATCCAGATCAAATCGTGAACTGGATCGCGTAAAAGAACGTAGCACGATATCCACAGCCAAGAACGTGCATTATGACCCTGTGGTTTGACTGGTTGTATTTGAGTCGTCGGTGGTGCTGTGTACCGTCTGGAGCTTGAGGTACTCCTGCTCGAGGGTCTTTTGCATTTCGAAGTCGGCCTGGCGTTCTAGTCGGATACGCTGCTTTTCCATATCACGCTCGACACCTTTGTGCATAGCCTAAAATGCGACAAAGTAAGTATATATACTAGATATAGAGAATCGAAGTTGTAACATACCGCTCTATCGGCCTCTTGTGCCCAGTGGACAAACCAGACAGTACCCATTGTGGCGAGGCCAGTGGCTGCCAATGTGAACTTTGATGCGCGAGACATGGCAGTATAAGTGGTATCACGGCTCGACACAGAGGTTCAGCAGACAATGACCACAAACAATGTTTTGATCTGTTAGCTGTTCATCAAACGAGTTCGGGATTATCAGTTTATCGATCACCGGGCGGCGTTTGGTGGCAGAACCCCCACCGCTCTGGGGGGCGATGCGTGGCTCCGATCGACCTGGGCTCGGAGCTCCAGACTCGCCATTTAATCGTCCCTTTCCAGCCTTATTTCCCCTCTACCCTATTTCCAAAGCTGAGAGGTCTCTAGCAAATATGGTGAGTAATATATCTCGGAATTGGTGGCTAGCTGCTAACGGTGAACAACAGTCGGCTCAGAACTCCGCGGGCATTCAGACCCTCCTCGATGTAGGTCTTGGGTGTATGTTGAGCGCAGTGTGGAGATACTAATAACGGAACCATCAGGCTGAGAGAGAGGCCCAGAAGATTGTGCAGAAAGGTAAGTCCAACTTGTGCTTACCCCTCATCGCTGCCTATCACAGACACTAATACGTCACATTACATTTAGCCAGAGAGTGTACGAAATGCAAACTTACCTGTCACCATTCGATCCAACGAACTAATTATTTCGCAACTGTACAGACCGTACCCAGCGGATAAGAGACGCCAAGTCAGAGGCCCAGAAGGAGATTGAGGAATACAGGAGCCAGAAGGAACAGGAGTACAAGAAGTTCGAGGGCGAGGTGAGATGCAGCTCTAAAACAGCAGTCATAATAAGAGGCATACAAAGTGCTAAGCTGACTGGTCTCAATAGCACTCAAGCGGATACAAGGTATCTGAGGCGGAGGCCGACAAGGAAGCCGAGGTCAAGCTCCAGGAGATCAAGGAAGCCGGCAAGAAGCAGGGCGACAAGGTAGTCGCAGACCTCATTCGTGTGACGACCGACGTCAAGCCCGAGGTGCCTGAGAAGATCAAGGCATAATGTAGATATTCGGGGTTATCTTTTTTTCCTCGCGTGAATGCGCTTGCGTGTCTGTTCATCGATATCCAATTGTCGGACAATATCAATTTCTTTTTGGTTTAACCCTGTGTATATGATGTGAATGGAGTCCGAATCACTCGTGTTGGAATATCTCTGTCTTATTCCTACATGGTGTTCCTGGAGATCTGGCTTGAATCTAGGCTTTTAGATCTGCGGCAAGTCCGAGTATTGATCACCACCACGCAGTCATTCATCTTTATTACCTAGGCTTACTATGAGCCTATTATAGAGGGCTATGCTTTGGCGAACTTCAGATACATCACTAGTCTACTAAGTCTGACAAGACCCCCCTGATATCCGTGGCTGTTCATACTCAATACCAGGTGAGGACAGCGTGAGGCGCAGGATGATTCAATGCATCCTCTGAACCCCCGAGAAGGCGTCAGTACTCATCTTTGCTGAACATTTCTCAAAGCAACGAGTCACTGTTGGTAACATATGCTGGTACCAGTGGCGCAGTTGGCTTTTTAAGGGGTGTCTTTACTACTCCATGCATTATCAGGCATGGGTTCATCCGCAACGGCAGCCGATATGTTATACTGAAGACAGTTTTCAGTAGTCCCGGCGACTTGTGAGAACGGGGACTCCAGTGATATCTTACAAAAATATTGAGAGGCAGATTTGACATAGATAATTCTGGCCCTAAATTGTTTGGTGAATGGCCTCTATCGTTTGAAATTTGTGTGTTCGTAGATGGATGTTGGAAGGATTGGTTATTGTTTTGAATATATTCCGTGTATAAACTCACTCATATAGTGTACTGCCTTGCGAAGAGTTAGCTAAGTATATATTTCTTTCCCTTTACATTGGCAATGCTCTTGGTGGAAGAAGACGCTGAGGTATGCTTGTTGTTGGCCTGAGGCATCAATACGATTTCCCTGTTGCGTCATTCCGCGCCGGGCCTCATTCGACAACCTATCTGCGGACGACGCAGAACAATGAAATATGCAACTCTTACACCGAATGCACTCAACCGGTCTTCAATTGCATGCTATTCATACGGCCAGACTGTATGTCACTCTAACAACAGGTGGTATCACGGGTCTCCATGTAGACCCAGACCAAGTCTCGACCCGCGCTTAGAGGACCACGGTAAAGTAATTGTCGATGAGTACTCAATTATCCGTGATAAATATGGTTTGTTCCTTTCAACTTGAATAGTGTAGACAGCTGCTGACTCGCCATTAGCTGCACCAAAATATCCTGTCGTTCTCGCCCATGGCTTGCTCGGGTTTGACGAACTACGCCTTGCTGGCCCATATCTTCCCGGTGTTCAGTACTGGCGTGGTATTAAAGAGGCACTGACGGCGCGAGGCATTGAGGTTATCACAGCGACCGTGCCCCCGTCGAGCTCTATTGAAGCGCGGGCTGAACAATTGGCCCGGAATATCGAGGCCGGGGCTCAAGGGAAAGATGTTAATATTATTGCGTATGTTACCTTCATTTCCTGGTTACACATATCGACATACTCTAACTGATTTCTATATAGGCATAGCATGGTGAGATCCCCCAATCATCGCGATAGAGTTAATGCTTATCTGTGATTAGGGGTGAGACATACCAAGAGGATCATACTATACAGCGCAAGCTAATTAATGGCTTGTAAAGTGGTCTTGATTCGCGATATATGATCAGTCACATACGGCCGGAAAAGTTCAAGGTTGTGTCACTGACCACTATCGCATCTCCGCATCGAGGTCTGGCACAGCATAGCATTTTATTTGTCTTCCTACTAATCGTCTAGCAGGCTCATCTGTGGCGGACTATGTATTTGATCAAATTGGAGGTTCGTCACCATTTACTTGCTTACTGAGATAACTTAGAAGATAACATTTCTTTCTATGCAGCTGATCGCCTACCTCAGATCTATTATGCCCTTAATCGACTAAAGGTCGAGACCGGTGCATTCTCTCAACTAACACGAAAATACATGACCGAGACCTTCAACCCCAATACCCCAGATATGGATGATGTTAGGTACGTGCCCCATGTTCTCTCCACTTTACGCCCTGCTAACATTCCCCAGATATTTCTCCTATGGAGCAGCAGTGGAGCCAAGTATATGGTCCGCTTTCCGGCTTTCGCACCGAGTGCTTGCAGAGATCGAAGGACCCAATGATGGCCTAGTTAGCGTGTCTAGTAGCCGCTGGGGAGGCGATGCAGGATACAAAGGGACCCTTATGGGCGTGAGCCATCTAGACTTGATCAACTGGACCAACCGGCTTAAGTGGCTAGTCGGGGAAGTAACAGGCAACAAACGGAAGTTAGTTGATTACGGATTGTATTTTGGGAATTTTGCTGATCTTCATGCAGGTTTAACGCCATTGCGTTTTACTTGGACATTGCGGGTATGTGTTACAGTTTGATTGGATTACTTGAGACTAATAAGCCGCCTGTTCACTAGACATGCTAGCAAAAGAGGGACTTTGAGAAAGTGAAACTGGATATAATTGGATTTCCCTCAGCCCTGTTGTGGCTGGATCCTGATTTGATATGGAAATTCTGGTGCCTGGAGTTGGGAGTCCGGGGGTGTTTGCTTCCTATTCTTGTCTATGTATGGACATATTTCTGTACAATGAAATTAATCTAGTACCTTCGCCAATTAATACAATAGACGATTAAATTTCAAGATAGTATATCTGCTAACTTAAGTATGTAGTAAGTAGTAGCTGTATGTTGTAGAAGAGTGTACACCCCTTAGACTTATAGTTTCCGGATACTAACGGAATTGAGCCCTTTGTCTTAGAAATGTGGCTGTGGTATGATTGAGGCGCAGCATATATGCCTAATCCAACCCTCTAGCCTTTAATCCTCCAAAAGTCCCAGATTAAACAAGGCCAGACTGCGGCAGTTGTATGTTGCTTGGCAATCAGTTGATCCGTGAACGCCCAAAACGTCATTCCGAGATCCTTCGCATATAATCCACATTTTCCCTCCTCTCACAGGCCCAACATCTCTTCGCGCTGTGCTTTGCCTTATTTACATCTTCCGAGAGCTTGATAGCTTGATAATTTTCGCAATATTTTCCAGCGACCGCGCTTCCCCCTTTGATCCTTCGATCGCCGCCAACCAACCGAGAGAGCCCCGCCAGGGCCCGGGCGCCCGCCGCCATGTCCGCAAACATCGTCTTGGACTGCCGCCACACCCATTATACAAATCTGGACTTTCTCAAGGGAAAGGTTGTGCTACAGCTGCCGACTGAAGCAGCTATTGGGGCCATCCAGGTCAAATTGGAGTGCGAAAGCCGCACTCGTCTATCCGGTCCCAAGAATCCTCAAAATGTGCACTCGGAAAAAAAGCGAACGGAGCTTGAGGTTCATAAGGTGAGAGGATGTGGTCTATCGTACCTATCGGTGGGATAAAATGTTGGCTGGAGCATTGGTTAACCAACGAATACAGATCTTGTACAAGGTTGCTACCGTCTTCCCGACACCGGGTGTGATGCAGAATGGATCCCCTGCACCTACATATACCTTTGCCGCAGGGTCATATGAGTACCCTTTCGAATTCAAGGTAAAGAGTCTATTCTATGGCAACTAGAACACCTTTAACATTGTACTAGTTTCCCTTCAATAATTCATGCAGCACCACCAACAGCATGCTCACCAATCTGAAGTTTTCCGGGTTGAAAGTCGAGGTAGCTAAAGACACCAACCGACACGTCAGAAAGACTCTCCCACCGTCTTTAAGCGGGTTCCCAGGCGTAGCAGATATCAAATATTTCGTCAAGGCCACAGTCATTCGGCCGCAGTTCTACAAAGAAAACATCAGATCGGTAAGTGATATCTTTGGATAATACGCTATCGTCGCACTTGCTCATTGATTTATCAGATCGTGCCTCTGAATTTCCTTCCAATTGAGCCACCAAGAGTTGGGAATCCCAATGAGGAAACCTACGCCAGGCGGCAACATCAATTCTCCAAAATCCAGATCCCGTACAAGAAAAAGAGCATCTTCTCACGAGGATCTTCTGCACCTGCACCCCCAGAATCATACGCAGAGCCTCCTCGGGTTTCTGTGGATGCTCGACTCCCGAACCCGTCTATTCTCACTTGCAACGAACCTGTCCCCCTCCGTCTCATCGCTAAAAGGCTGACCGAGGGACCGGACCTAATCTTCCTTCAGATGTTGCAAGTGGAACTAATATCCTTCACGAAAATCTTGGCTCATGACCTCAACCGCACTGAAATTAATTCATGGGTCATCATGAGCCGTAGCAATATGGATGTCCCGCTAGGCAGCCCAGAGGACCCCGTAGGCACTGATTGGACTATTGATCCAACCCTGTGGAATCGGTATCCCTTGCCTAACTCGGTGGCACCGTCCTTTGAGACATGTAACATTGAAAGATCTTACGAGCTGGAAATTCGACTGGGCTTGACTTACGGAACGCAGGTATGTTGAATCGCCAACTCCTAGAGTTGTCTCTTGGCTGACCATAGCATAGCCTCAACTTATTGTCCTGCCCCTGCGAATGCCAGTTAGAGTATTCTCAGGAATTGCTCCACCACAGGCCCTTCTAGATGCAATGGCCGCCGCATCACTTCAGCCATCATCCTCTAAAATGAAACCCCAGCCCAGCTTGCCGACAGAGGTGGGAAACAATCGACCACCTATACCACCACGGCCAAACGGCGAGCCTGTACCCGTCAATTCCGGAGATGCATATGACGACGCACCACCCAGTTACGAGGATACCATGGGAGACCACCTGAGTCCGGTGGATGGACCACGCCGCGAGTATCACCCACCAGACGCCTCATCACAAAGCACAGTAGAATCTGGAGCTGATTCCAAGTCCGCAGCCCAACCGGGTAAGGCGCTTGAGGATGGACCCGTGGCAGGAGGATCCTCATCCTCGGCGCCTCGTCGAGGAAATCGTGATTCCACGGAGTCCTTCGACATGCTACCTACCACACCGCCGGAATCCCAATATGGATCACCTCCCGCATCCCCCGCGAGACGTCCAGCGAGTATGATGAAACTTCCTCGGAACACCGTTGATGAAGAAAGCCCGCCGCAATATGAGCCTGTTGCGGAGAATCAGCTAAACGCTTCCCAGGCTGTGCAACGCCAGCCTTCACGGAATAATCTTCGTCCTATGAACTTGGGTGTTCCTAATCGGAAGCCTGTGCCACGAGGTCGGAATCCTTGAGGCTAATGGGCTCAATAGGTTGTTGTACCTCACTAATTTGGTCATATTCTCTCCTCTTTTCACGCTCAGTGTCCGGGTTTGAAATTAATTGGAGCTTCATGGCACTTTGCCAGTGTTTATTCCAGCACTCATAGCATTGCCCATCAAACAAACTGCGTTATTGCTACCTTCGAACTCGATACCCCATCAAATTTCAGTGTTGAAAATTGTCTTTACAGTTATCTTGTTTTTGAAATGCATCATAGGTCTATGGAGGCGTTAGCGCCTAAGGCATCTTTTAATTCAATACATCTGGTGTAACGCCTGTTGAACAATATAATCTGGTTTCATACACTTGATCCAAAGAATGAGCCTAATTTAATGAAGCGGATATAATCGCCAGCAATGAGATCAATATCTCCTTTATTTCAAGGCAATCGGAAGGGGATACCACAAGGATGTTGGTACTATGACGCTATAGAAGCCAACCTTCGAGAGTCGAAGCTTTTAAGATACATGCCCACGTGGGTTTTAGGTGAGATACAGAGCCCAAGTTAATAATCGGAGGGGCAAGAAAAAGTAGCATTCGTTCATCATAGAACTCGGTGTGACCATACCCCCTACCATATGCAGCCGTTCTCGTCTTCCATCCAATCCTCTTCGTTGCGTGAGATACCTGGCATAAGAGCACCGGGGTTGCGGTTTGGGAGAGCAAGTGCAAATCGATAAAAGAAGTGATCTTCCACTCCTGCGGTTCTTCAGGACGATATGCGAGACGAAACCCGGAGATGTGCCTATAGAGTGTTAGATAGTACTCCCCTGTTTTGAGATGATAGCGCATATGCATACATTTGACCGGAAGATTCGTCATAGATTATTTTGGATGGAGTAGGCACAAGTGGCATAAACCCGAATTGCAAAAGCCTCCTGTTTAATGTTAGCTAAAAGTCGCCACAATGCTTCGTAGCCGTACGTAAAAACCTGGCGAAACTTGTCACGGATGGTTGCTCTCTCGCTGAAGGGCCGAAGCCAGAATTTGATATGATCAAAGGAATCGCCTGGGAACGACCTCACATCCGAATCTCATGAAAGACTTCAGAGCGATCAGTTCTCGGTTCCCTGGTTCATCGACGGCCTGCCCAGCCCGGACACTTGTCTTCTTGAATTCGGTACCAGCAATAGGTACTTGTTGGTGGATGCGCATGAAGGCGAGCTTGGTTTCGTTACCAGGACCGGCGGGACGACAAAGGAACTTCGCGAAAGTGTCAGAGATACCCATACCATCGGTGACATCTTTTTGAGTCAACCGACATGGGTTCTCTTCCAGCTTCTTGACAATTACCCAGGTCTGGGCAGGAAAGTGTAACGACCCTTCGGTAACAGCGTCGAGCGTGACCTCGGTCCCTTCAAGGTCAGTGAGGTATTCGAGGAGAGACGCCATGTTGGTACTATCAATGTGAAGAAAAGAGGAATCTTGATGAGGATGTGTTGACAGAATCAACGGAGTCATTTGTGATGCCATGTGGAGAACATCATATGTACCACAAATTACTAACTAGACACCTATGTATGTATGTACCTTTTGGAACCGTGGAAGCCGCTACGTTTTTCCCATGTTCATCAAATACCTCAGCTGAGTAGGGTAGGGCAAGGCAAGGCCCGACAGTCAAATATTAATTTCCCTGATTATAGATAGAAATTCCCTCTGCACAACTTATACTCTTTGCCGTCTTTTTGTACATCTAAAAAGACACCTCTAAAGAGTATGAAAAAGACATGACAGGGTTGTGTAGGAGTAATCTTTTGTATCGACTCTATAAATCGGGAAAAGGTAAGTTTATGGAACATGATGTGCGCTATTCCAAAGGCGGTTAGCGTACCCTCCACGCGGATTGAGCTCTGCTTTCTTCTTTCACTTGAGCAAATGTCCTACCTCATGGGCATCTGTCCTCACATTCACTCTTAATCAAATTTGTTAGCCCAGCTTGGACCAACTGGATTAACCCCGCACCGAAACATTACCTCCGAGTACTTGACTTGAAACCACCCAACAGCAACACGAAAAAGTCCATTCACCGCGTCAATGATTTAGCTCGCGACTGAACATCCACCATGCGTCTCCACCTTGTTATCTCGCGCCATGGCCTACCAGTCACGCGCATTCTCTGGACGACGACTTCGTCGACTTCTGTACTAGGTGAATATGGGACCCAGCGCCCTGCTTCAACCGCAGCTGTCGCATCGTCTCGTACCCCGAACATCGCCTTCTCGAATGGTGGGTACACGGTCGCACAACTCCTCGAGGATGTGAATGAAGTTGTGCCGCTGGAAACTGAACCTAATGTCTTTGATACGGAGTTCAGTGGCCAGTGGGGATTGGAAGATTATGTCGTCGAAGTTGCTGGCTCGGAATGTCTCCATTTTATGGAGGTTGATGGCTTGCTCCGGGATGGAGACGAAGTTGTGTATGTGCATCTAACAACTGTTCCAACATGTTACACTAAACTAATACCTTTACTTCTAGTATCCGCGCCCTTCAATTGGCAGACCTCCGGACCAGAAGGCTGTGTGGTCGCCACCAAATTACCGCTGAGGGCAAGCACCTGATCGACGGTGTACCTTTCGGGTCACCGTTCTTGAAAAGAACTACTTCTACACGACCTGCGATTACCATCCCCCCAAGGAAGAAGCGACGTACAGTCTTTTCTGGCTGGGAGCATGCTCCCGAGTTTGTGGCCGAGGAAGCCCACGCCGACGAGGAAGGTGATGGAGAGTGGCTTCCCCCCCCGAACACCGGGTTTGGAAAGGAGCTTTCTATTATGCCCGCCGAGCATGAAGAGTCCATGGCCACTGTTATTCGTCACCCTGTTGACCACACCGCGGAATCTGACAGTGAAGCGAATATGTCAGAGGTGTCTGAAATTGAGGAAGATGAATTGGAGAGCGAACTCCAAGCACTGAAAGAGGACTTTGAAGAAGCTTCTCAATTTGTTGATATCAGGAATCAGACTCAGAATGCCAGTGGGCACTCACTACGTGCTACCTCGGTAGTCAACCGACCAACTTCCAAGGGGTCACTTGCAGCTGCCTCGTCTCTGTCCAGCAAGCGGTCTCGCGCAGATGAATCCTCTCCTAGGACCTCCAAGGCTGTGAGGTTCAACAAGGGCGATGAGCAGGAGGGCCAGGATATGCCTGATCTCCCACAACCACCGCAAGTTCCACAGGTTGGGGGAAGTGCTGCTGAAACTTCCGATTCTGATTCATACGATTCATCTGAGGCTTCTTCAGACAGCGATTCTGAGGAAGATTCCGATAATGATTCTAGCGATGTTGAATCTTCAAGCGAGGTAGAGCCTGCGGCGGAGGCACCTGATTCTGATTCATCCTCAAGCTCCGAAGAATCTGATTCATCGGACTCGGACTCAGATTCCGAAGAGGAGGCTGCCCCACCCGTAGAAAAGGTGCAACAACCGGTTTCTGTGGGTGCTCCTGGCGAAGGGTCCATACGCACCAAAAAGAGCAACAATCGCATCAAACTACGCCGCCGTCTATCCAAGCTCAAGGAGCTAGGTGCTCTCCCCGAAAAAGCAGGCTTCGATGCATTGCGGGAGTGGGAAAACCGCCACGGAGGCTGGCACACTCCGGAACAATATCTTAACCCAGAGCCATTCGTGCAACCCCAACAACCTGTGGAACCAGAACCAGAACCAGAGCCTGTCGAATCTTCCAGCAAGAGGCAAAAGAGAGAGAAAAAAGAACAGGAGCAGAAAGAATTCGAAGCCAGACGTCAGAAACTGCTTCGCGATCTTGCATCAGGTAATGGTGTTGATGTAAGCGAAACATCGGAGAAGGAAAATGTCCCGCCCGCTGCATCTACCGTTGGACAGAGCCTTGTTTCAGAAGAAGTGCCCGGTAAGGATCAGCCGGAGCAGGAGCCTTCGAACCGACGTACCCTGGACATAGCTAGCTCACGACGCATGCTATTCGGATCTCTGGGAATGCGAACTCCAAAGACCAAGGAAGACGAAGAAGAAACGCGGAGAAAGCTCGCTGCTAAAGCTAGTGCATGCGGGCCCCGACACAAACCTTCCAAGCGAGACGTCCAAGAAGAGACCGACCAGATGCAAGAGGATGAAGATGCATCCGACATTGATTGGCAAAACAAACTTGTCATCCGTGCTGTTGAGTGTCTCTATCCTCAAGTTGATATGACCGCGCCTCCTTATCCTTTCGTTCAACGTTGGGATCAAGAAGCCAATGCATTGATCCGTGAGCTCAAAGGCCCCAACAAGAAGCGGAAGAGAAAGCAGCGTGTTCAGGTCTATGAAGAATATGAGGAGCAGGAGGAATACGATGAAAATGGGAATTACTACGGCCATGATGAGCAATATCAAGGCGGAGATGACCAAACCAATCACGAGGGCCACTGGGAAGGCGAAGCTGCTCCTTACTACGAAGGCCATTATGCAGGCGAAGCTGAAGGAGATCAGATCAACTATGACGACGCTCCTGAACCTGAAAAGGCCACATTAGATGATCTCCCTGCAATTCCCGCCGACATTACTTCCGTTCCCGATTTGACCGAGAGCGAAGCGAAGGTCGGTGCAATCATTGCATTCCGGCAGCTAGACATGTCCAAGGCCACGAACTGGCAGCCTCAGATGTCTGAATACCGAGTAGCTGAGGTACGCTCTGTCAAAGACAATGGAGTGATTAATGTACTACTTGCCAAGCGAGACCGAAAGCCCCCTTCGGCATCCAGCGAGTGGGACGAACCCCGTCAATTCAGCAAGTTTGAAGTACCAGACCTAGCCAACGACGAGGGAGAGGATGACGGCTATCGTGAGCTTGCCTTTGCCGAACTCAGCGATCCAAAGCTTCTCCAGGCCGCAGTGCAGTCGGGCGCGGAATTTGAGGACCAGAACAATACTCGAGAAGGTAGCATGTCAGTGAAATAAACTCTGATTGAAGGCTCATGCTTACATGTCCAAGTGTCTCTGTAGTTCAAGAATCCGTACCAAATGCCCAACCAGCCCTGTCTGAT
This sequence comes from Penicillium expansum, assembly GCF_000769745.1. Classification (NCBI taxonomy): domain Eukaryota; kingdom Fungi; phylum Ascomycota; class Eurotiomycetes; order Eurotiales; family Aspergillaceae; genus Penicillium; species Penicillium expansum. The sequence goes on from NW_015971399.1 coordinate 348,086, forward strand.
GAAATGTACCTTGACGACACAACCTTTGTCACCATCGGAAATGAAGTCAGCCGCCTTGATTCCCCTCGCGAATCCCCGGGAATGCCCGATGAGCCTATCCAACAAACCCCTGGCAGAGGCGTGCCGCAGATCCAAGTCCAGAGAGGATCTGATGAACGCAGTATTACACCTCCCATTCCTTCTCCTTCTTTCACTGGATTTCACTCTGCTCGATCATGGCAGCAGATGACCCCTGGTGTTGAGCTCAGCCGCGAGCTTGAAGGCCATACCCTCATCGGAGGAGAAACACCATCTGCTGTAGTTAATCGGGACGAGGATCCTTCCGTGTTGTCATACGCATCTGCAAATCAATCCTTCGCGGATGATCCTGAGGACCAAGAAATGCTTGGACATCAAGAGCATGATCGCCAGGTTGTCAACGAAAATCTCGCGCCGCCTGGCGAGTCGGGGGACAGCGGTCCTCAGTCTGGCTCGCTTTTGTCCACCATTGACCGTAACGGTAATGATGGTGCGTCTGATTCTGAGTCTCTGTTTGTGAAACAAGATACGCAGAGAGGAAATGACAATGCGACTCCCACCAGCTCTTCTGAATCGTGGAGAGAACTTTTGAACAGATTAAGAAATGGACCATCGGAGCCAGGTGACTCACTCGTCACCAGCCCAGCCGATAACAACGAAGACAACAACGACAACAACAATAGCGAAGGCGGCAACAGCGAAGGCGACGTCAGTGAAGGCAATCAGAGTCCCGAGCGGTTGGAAGACAGTGTGCAGCACTCCTACCTGGACCTCAATTTCTCGCCGCTTGACTCTCCACGGGCATCCACCTCGCGCTCTCCCAACCCACCAATGAGTGCCCAACAGGATTCCCAGTCTCAGAAACAAGCCTCATTTCCTTCGGCATTTGAAACAGAATCCCCTCCCGCATCTACTCGCTCCAAACTCTCCCAGCGGGTGCATGAATCCGAACCCGCCTCCCAAATCCCTGCCTCCCAGGCATCGGAAGTTATTGACCTTACTTCCAGCCCACGTGAATCACCAGAACCCGGCATCTCCAATTCGCACCCATCCCAGCGCTCCAAATCTGCAGTGTATGGGAAGTCACAACGTGATAAGGACATCCCTCGCTCGTCTGGACGTCCACCCCGAGCTTCTACGGGAAGACTCCAACACATGGTGGAAGTGAGTATTAGTCCTCCCAGTCAGAAGAAAAGGCGCTCGTCGCGAAAGTTCTGAAATATGGTTTATGGTTTATGGATCTTTAGTGAAAGTTGAAGAGATGTGGATGTATTGTTGGCATTTTACATTGTCTGTATATGTACGGACGCAGAGCGATGGCGTCTAGGAACCTTGCACATTCATTTTATTCCTGAACATTCTTTTATTTCGGCTCAAGATCAATGCAATCTTTATGATTATGATTATTCTAAATGTTCTTGCAGATGACAAAACACTGCCAGTAATGTCATGGTAGTTGTATACTTCAGGGAGGAATTATTTGGCGGCCACTTCCCCCCATCTACTAACCTATGTCCAAGTCGCAATCGAAGGGGAGATTACATGGTACTATATATATAGCTTGGTGCTTTGTGCCGAACATAAATAGTTCCACCCTTGACGTGACTAGAGTCAAACTATCATTCCCACAAGCCATAGTATAGGGTTTATATGTACGGGCGCAGAGTGATGGCTTCTAGGAACTTGCAAATTAGTTTTATTCCTAAATATTAGTTCATTTCGGCTCAAAGTCAATACAAGATATTATTCTGGATGTTGTAGATCATGACAACACCCTGCCAATGATTGGTTGGATCCAGTTATAAAGTGATGTCATGGTATAGTTGTATATACTTCCAGGTATTGCACGACATAACTTGAAGTATCTCACACCTTCAAAGCATTGCAGTCAATTGAACAAAGAAATCGGATTCATGTTCAAACAAGTTCTTCTTCCATATTTCCTTTTCCCTTTTAACTATGCACCGTCTAAGTACGTGGCCATCTCTCCAAGTATCCCGGCGGTGTAACTGTCTACTCTCGTCATTACGCCATATTCCCTCACCCCGCATATCCAGCTTACACTTGATCTCTTCTTCTCCTTCTTCTTCTTCTCTTTCTACTATCCCTTTAGTGTCTACCAATTCATCCTCATTTAACTCAATCCAATCCAAACGAAATATATCCAATCTATCCACAATGTCCCAAGAATACAAATTAAAAGACATCACCTCCTTCGCATCTCTGAACTCTCTAGACAAGATCGAGGCAGAAATCGAAGGCATTGAGGATGGGAAAGTTCTCCTCGTCAAGTTGGACGACAAAGTCCATGCCCTCAGCCCGCGGTGCACGCATTACGGAGCACCACTGAAGAATGGGGTTGTTACTGGAGATGGAAGGCTTACATGCCCGTGGCATGGAGGTGAGTTTCTTTGTTTGGATCCACTTTAAGCAAACGAAAAGAACAAAGAGCTAACTACTATATATACAGCCTGCTACAACGTCACAACTGGCGATGTTGAAGATGCCCCAGCCCCCAACGCACTGAACAAATTCGAAGTCTTCGAGAAAGAGGATGGCGTATACATTCTTGCGAAAGAAGAAGATGTCAAGGCAGGACAACGCAATCCAGTTGTGAAATGTAGCGTTTCACAGCCGAAGGAGAAGGTGGTTGTCGTTGGAGGGTAAGTCACATGTCTTTTTTTTTTACCTCATCATTGTGCACGTTTCGCGTGATATATCCCACTGGCCGATGAGTATGTATGGATGGGCGGGCATTTGGTCAAGCGGTTGTCGTTGGCGACGATTGGCGTACCGCTTGTTTGGTACCCGCCCATCCTCAGCTCGAGTGCCGCTTGATCTCGAGTTGCCGGATCGCCTCCGGGCGATGACTTTTTTATTTTGCGCTTTTTTTTGGCATGCTATTAAAATTGCTCGACGGTGCTCGACGGTGCTCGATAGTGCTCGATAGTGCCATGCCCGACGCTATGCCTGGAGCTGTGCCTGGAGCTCTACTCAGTTGCTTCACGCTGGTTCACGGTTGCTCCCCGGTGCCCCCAACAGTGCCACTCCATGTCTCATACCCCCTATGCACATGTTTCTACAAACCATCTTATCCGAATAATTAGATACCCACACTAACACCACACAGAGGAAGTGGAACTCTCGGACTGATTCAGGCCCTCCGCGAGCTGAAATACCCCGGGTCGATTACAATCATCTCCCAAGAGCCCGATCTAATAATAGATCGAACCAAGCTATCCAAAGCCCTAATCACAGACCCAGCCAAGATCCAATGGCGGCCACAAGAGTGGTACGCCGAAGCCGCCATAGAAACCATCACAGATGAAGTGACAGCCGTGGACTTTGAACAGAAATCCATCTCCACCAAATCCGGCCAGAACATCTCTTACACCAAACTAGTCCTAGCAACAGGCGGCGTCCCACGCAGACTCCCACTACAAGGCTTCAAAGGCGAGCTAAGTAACATCTTCACCCTCCGCACAATCCAAGACGTGGAGTCAATCCTTGCAGCCGCTGGCTCAGAGAAAAGAAACATCGTGGTAATCGGCAGCTCCTTCATCGGCATGGAAGTTGGCAACGCACTCTCAAAATCCCACAACGTGACAATAGTAGGCATGGAAACCTCCCCAATGGAGCGTGTAATGGGCACCCAAGTCGGCCGAATCTTCCAATCAAACCTAGAAAAAGCCGGCATCAAATTCAACCTCTCGGCAAGCGTAAGCCACGCAGCACCCTCCCCCTCAAACACCAAAAGCGTCGGGGCAGTCCACTTAAAAGACGGAACAACCCTCCCAGCCGACCTCGTCATCCTAGGCGTCGGCGTCCGTCCAGCAACGGACTTCCTTCGCGACAACAAATCCATCACCCTTGAAAAAGACGGCTCCATCAGAACAACTTCCCACTTCCTCGTGCCAGGACTGCAAGACTCCGTCTTTGCAGTCGGTGATATAGCAACATACCCCTACCACGGCCCTGGAGCTGATGCTGCTGGCTCGCCAGTCCGCATCGAGCACTGGAACGTCGCGCAGAATGCGGGACGTGCAGCTGCGCGAGCGATCGTCCATGCGCAACGTGGTCCGCTGTCGTCTCTGAAATATAAAGCGTTTATTCCCGTGTTTTGGTCGGCTCTTGGGGCGCAGTTGAGGTACTGTGGTAATCCGGTTAATGGGTATGATGACGTTATTTTGCAGGAGAAGGGGGAGGCGAAGTTTGTTGCGTTTTATACGTCTGGGGAGACTGTTGTTGCTGTTGCTACCATGGGGGTTGATCCGGTTATGGTTAAGTCTGCAGAGTTGATGAGGGTTGGGAAGATGTTAGGGAAGGGGGAGATTGTTGGTGGTGCCGATGTCTTGGCTGTTAAGGCCTAGTGGGATATGATGGGGCATTTGGGGTTTGGATCTTAAATGGATCACCTGCCGGAGATAGTTTGAAATGAAGTATTTTCTTTAAATGTTCAATTGGCATATACACATTCGAATTCGAACCGGAAAATAAGAACAAGCAAACCGGAACGCCCATCCAGGATGTAGTCAACAGTGATGTATGATATCGGTGCTCATGCAGACATGTATACAGAGCGAATTTATTCGTCCTTGCTCTTCGACTTGGAAGACTTGGACTTCTTTTCTTTTTTCTCGGTCTTCTCGGTCTTCTTCTCTTTCTTTTCCTTTTTCTCCTTCTTGGGGCTAGCCTCAAGATGCACATCCACAGTCGAGAGTTCCTGCACCGCCGACGCCGCCGGGACGTTCATCACGGGGATAGACCCAGAGACCTTCTGAGGTGATGAGAAGAACGACGGAGGCAAAGACTGTCCCTGGCGCTCAGACTCCAAGAGCCTCTCCTCCTCCTCAACAGAAAGCATAGTTCCCTCAATACTGAGGAACCCACGGTCCCGCTCAGAACCGGGGATGACATCCACATCAACGACACGGAAGCGTACAGAGCCATTCACGCGGTGTCCAGAAACAGACTGGAAATAACCGGTGTGAGCAGACTCATCCTCCTCCTCACCGTCGATCGCGATCTCCTCCGCAGAAAGCGTAGCAGGCTTGAAACATTCTTTCTCAGCGTCGAAATCAGCCATATCCTTATCAGAGCCCGAGTCGTCATCGGTCAAAGCCGGCGTCTCAGCCTCCTCGCCAGGCGGAACCCATTTCCAGTTCGAGGGGAGACGCTTGCGCTCAACGCCGACAGAGAACAAGTTGAACACGACAGCACCGAGGAATCCCTCAGACTGCACATTCACCCATCCATCGAGGGTCTGTCCACGCTTCGGCCGGAACACCAGGAACGTGGCAGTCAGGTAGACGTACAAGACACCGTACTCGTCCGCCGTTGTGGCGAGTGTAAGCGGCTGCGGGTTCAGATCCGAGGAAGCGCGAGGATGAGCAGGGGGCTTGCTTGAGATCGAGGCATTAGAGTAAGCCAAGACGACACCCTTCAGCGGGGGGAAGTAGGTCAGGAGCAGTGGCGAGAGATGCTCAGCCAGCAGCGAGGCCAGCGCGTGCGTCGGCGAGATGGAGATAGGCGACAGGGGCAGGTAGAGTGTTGCTGTTGTGAGGGTGAAGGGAGACTCGGGAGGTGAGTCTTGAAGTTGGTGTGGAGTCGCTTTTGAGGATGAGGATTGCTTTCGCTTTTTGGATGGTGATGCGGCGGATGCGTCCTTTTTGGATTTGCGCTTGCGCTCTGCGTCCGCTGTGCGCAGCGGCAGGTTGTCGATTTCCATTGCGTCAATTGCCATCGTGGAGGCAATTTGGGCGCTCCACGGAGCTTGTCGTGTCGATGTGGAGGGATTGGAGTGCTTCTTTTTTTTCTTTGGGCGTCGAGAACTTTTTTTTTTTCATTTGGCTTTTGGTATGACGAGAGGGGAAGGCGGTGGGTTTGGGCGGTGACGGAGCGTAAATGGCCCCGGGACTATTTGGGGAACTGCTATTTGGGGTTTATTGTTGTAAACGCCAAGTGGCGCTTAGGATCTATCTTTATCTTTTTGATTTCTGGTTTCTTTTTTGATATGGTGCAGTTGAGATTATTCAGGTGATATTGATTACTCGCCATGGCGTCGCTTCTGCCTTTCTTCGGATGGGCTGTTCTTCCCAATGTGAGTGGAGCGCGATGCGGAGCTATACATCTCGTGGAATGGAAGCTGATATGAATGACAGTATGCCACATCTTTCCTGCAATCTGTCTACTATGGCATAACAATCCGTGCTGGTGAACCCAAGCCACTCCCTCAGACCCCGCGATATGAGCGCCATCGTCGCCGTATCTTCATCTTTGTGATCACCAGTTACCTCCTCTACACGCTCTACGAGACCTTCTACCAGGTACAGGTTGCAGGTGATTACTACCAAGCTCTGGGTGTGTCACCATTTGCCGATGAGCGCGCAATCAAGTCGCGATTCCGCCGGCTCGCAGCTCAGTATCACCCCGATAAAGTCGGGCTGGACAGCGGGTCCGATGCCTACTTCCTGTACCTTCGCCAGGCGCAGGAAACATTGGTAGACCCGGTGAAGCGATTTGCGTATGACCGGTTCGGGACAGACATGCTCGGTTGGGGAGAGCAGAAGACCATGCGTGACTTCTTGATGACTTCGTTGGTCAAGTCGATTGTCCCGCAGTATATCGGCGGGTTTGTCACAACGCTTGTGCTTAACTGGTTGTGGTGGGCGAATTGGGGCCGTTACGTGAGTACACGGTATCCTTATGAGATGAGCTTCAATTACATCAGCTGACTGTTCTTAGTGGCGTTTCTACACGTTCGCCGCAATGCTGACCCTCGAACTTGGCTTGATTACGCACCCCCAAGCTGTGTTCATGCCTACCTCATACCTCCCCGTCGCGCTACAAGCCTGGCTCCCTAAAAACTCATTCTACCTCCTCCCTTTCCAGATCCTGACGCTAGCACGTCGCGCCTCCATCATGTTGCACATTTTCATCTCGCAGGCCGCCCCGCCCACCGCCAAAGTTGCCGGGAATGGGAACGGCGATAGGATATCGCCGCAGACTGTGCAGCGGATTAGAGAGTTGATCCAGTTGACACGCAGCACGGATATGGAGGCGACGCGGACGCTGCAGATGGGTCTGGCACCTTTCCGCGGTGACCGTGAGAGTGTATCAACACTCCGGCGGGGTATGAAGGAAGGGCTGATCCTCGGCGGGGTGCGGTCCAGTCCTGAGGTGCAACGTGCCGTGGCACAAGTGGTTGAACGACGCAAGGCTGAAGGTGACAGTAAGCGTGATTGATTGGATTTCAGGTGTAGACTTGAAACTAGAGAGGTTAGATAGTTTGTATATTTACATCAAGATATTGTATCGAAATTGTTTGTAATCGATAGGGATATGATTATTTGCGCCTCTGGACGATCCCTTGGCAGCGTCGCGTAATTTGGCAATTCTTTTGGTTCACCCGTGGACTAATCGAAGGTCAAGTTTCCGAGGTGGCGACCCGTAGTGCCGTACTTTGTAGGGGGGGCTTTGTGAGAAGACTCGTGATACCCTCACCAGATCTATTGCGAATGGGTCCACCTGGACTTGATCTCAAAGAGATGTGAGGTTTCTCTGTTTGTAAAAGATTCAAAGAAGAAAAAAAAAGGCGCATCTCTCGAGACATCATGCGGTCAGTGAGTTATTTTTCGGGACACAGCGGGTGTGGAAAGAGATCCATCAACGGGTTAGGGTTGGGTTATTTTGTAGATTGGACATGGGCTAGAATGCCGAGATTCTGTCTCCGAGAAAGGAATACCCAGATGGCCTTGATGACCTTGAAGATCTTGAAGATCTTGAATATCTTGAAGATGTATTCACCTATACAATAAAATAATCAGATGAAGATTCAAGAAAGAAAAAGAAACATTCGAAGTTGCCCAGGTGTACATGGTATATCAGTAATGTATTGTATTGTCACATCCAGGTATTGAGCTCTCCCGATCCCAAAGTGGCTGGCCAAAGTTGTAAGAAATTGAAAATGACAGTACACAGGCCGAAGTCCACACCTTCAACATATCCCCTGTGCTTCACGAATGAGTTTTTCTACGATGAGAGGGCCCACGATCCCTTTTTACTTCGCCCCTTCCTTGTCCTTTTCCTTTTTCCTTTTCCCTTCCCCCTCCCCCCTCCCATCTCCCTTACGGACTATGCGATCAACTACACATACTTCTACATCTATAAAAGACGGGCGGTAGAAACAAGACACACGTCACGGTGAATTGCCTACACTTCCGTCACCAGAAATTCCCCTCTCGACCATCCAACCATATCCGGTACCCTTCGCGCAATCTTCTCTCACCCCCCCATCATCCATCATGCCCGCCGCCACTCCAAATGGTCGCTCTCGCGCTGGAGCCAAGAATTCATCCAACTCCTTGATGGTGGTTTTAAAGCTATCGGGAGATGCTCTTCAGCAGTTCGCCAGCCCCAAGATCAAGTTCAGCCAAAATAATACCCCCAAAATTAAATCCAACGACAACTCATCACCAGCCTCATCCGCTGAGCTCCTTCCTGTCCGCCCATCTTCTGCCGACAATGGCTCCGATGCCGACGCCATTTCTACACCCGCCACAGGGGCAACTGCAGACGATACACCACGTCGGAAGGGAGTTCCGGGCCCTAAGCCCGGTAACAAAAGAACAAAGGAACAAACCGACCCTACTGCAAAGTCACGGGGACGCCCTGGCCCCAAGAAGAAACCTAGACTGTAAGCAAACCTAACACACCCTCCAATGCAGCACCCCAATGCCAGGGGGGGAAAACAGTTCAAAACTAACATATCATCTCTCTTAGTGATGAAGGCGATGCCACGAAAATTCCAGCTGCACAGCGCCTAGGACCAAAAGCCAACACCGGAGCCATCAATGCCGGTCTGCGCGCGCTAGACCGCACCGGAGCCGCGTGTCGCAAATGGGAGCGCAAGCCCCTACAACTACGCAGCTTCACTGGCATTATGTGGCAACTCCCTTCCTGGCGCACACCGGGCATGTCCAAGTCCGACGACTCGATCAATGGCAAGGTTGCAGCGATGGAAAGTGGCGACAGCGACACGAAGCCTATGCTGCATGCCCCCGGCACCGACACAGCCAATGGCAGCAGTGCTGTGCCTAGTGAGAAGAGTAACTCCGGGGATGGCGATGTCACCCCTGCTTCGCATCTCGTTGAGCCCTCGTCGCCAGCCATTGCCATGACAGCTTAAATACGACTCTGATGAGTTCGGATGTGGCTTTCGTGCTGTACTTATAGATTTCGCGCGTCCTCTGTTTCTTTCTTTGGGTTTATGTCGGGTTTGGGTTTGGCGTTCAAGGGAAGTGTTTACGGCTAATGGCTTTTCTGTATGAAGGGCTTGTTTTTTTTATGTGCACGGGGTTGTCAGCCGGGGATCTGGCTTATTTCACTGGGTATGTGTGTCCTGTATTATAGCCCTTTCTTTTTCTCCTTCTTCTTTTTCCTTCCCCTTTTTTTTGGCTGGTTATCAGCGATGTTTTTACCTTCTGTTCGAGGATCTTGCTCTGGGAGCATAACGCAGTTAATTTCGCCCAAGTTCTGGTTATACTCGACGGTATATGGCTATATACTTGGATCTACCTAGGTACCTAGTACTTAGAAGTATACATCTGAACAAAGTCCTTGTATGCCCGACTTTTAGTAGTACAGTAGCCGAGCTTTGATGTCCAAGTCCACATTAGCCCGTGATATTATACTCTTCTCCCCTCTTTCCTCCTCATCCCTGCTCCGTATAATATCCAGATCCCCTTTCCCCCGCAATCTATGCATCCAGGCGATTCGTGTTTTCCCCTCAAGATCGAGCTATCTCGCTATGACTAGGCTCTACACCTCTTTTTTTTTTTTTTTAGAACTCGGATCTAACGGCTTCGTATTTTCTCTTTTAATAGAATAGTGAGGTTGCGAGTCGGTAAGATCTGCTGCTTTCGGACCTGTCACGCAACGTCACCTTTCTGCTATGAGCGTCTTGTTTCCACGCATCTTTTGCTTATCTCGGACTTATCTCGGACTTCCTACGCACTTCTATCACAAGAAGAGCTTAATACCACGCATCCAACACGGTAATTTCAATTACCACGCATGAGGTTGCTATCTCCATTCAAACCACTACAATGGTTGATGCTTACTGCCACGCACGTACAGAACCCCTCAACTTAGTTGCGCCAGTCCCCAAACGAAATCAGAACTGTGGGCCCCCAAAGCCAGAAGCGAACAAACATAAACGCAGAAACGGTGGCCTTGATTTCGTGGCATCATTTGGGGGGCGACCCGCGAACATCATGGCCGATGCTCCCTTCCCCCCATCCGGTGGAGCTCAAGCTCCGACCTCATACCCCAGCATCTCCTCCATCCCACGCCGCTCCTCCTATGCCTCAGTAGTATCTGGCAACACATTTTCCCCACCAATCTCTAGTTCTTTTGCACATCTCCTCAACGACTCCCACCCAATCTTCTACCCCCCGTCCGACAGCCGAGTCTACCGGGCTCCGTTCGGCGTGGATGCCGCAGACATGCACATGAACTCCGCCTGGAGAAACACAGGTTCAACAGAGTCACTTCCTCCCTGGTCTCGCAAGTATGCCGGCTTTCTACGCTCGGCCGAGTTTCCGCACGGCCTAGGCCTCGGCGACACCCCGGCCTTCCTCACCCCATCCTACCTCCGCAACTCTCGCTACATCGCTCGTCTCGAGACTGCCCACCGCGCTAAGATCGCTGCCCAACAGCGAGATCCCTCATCGGCAACATCCAATCCTCCCCTCTCCGCCTCCGCCAGCAATGTTCATTTGCCCCGCATCGCCCCGTCGCACCGCGGCATGACACATGATCTCATAGAGAGAGAACCGCCTGCCCCGGCCGATCCCCTCATGCCCCTGCCTAGTCAGTGGAGTTCTGTAGACAAGTTTTCCGGCCTGGAATTGTCGAACGAGAACTTCGATGTGCGCTACACTGGTCCTATGCACAAGCATGACCATGAAGCTGCCGCTTTGCGCGCGGATCACCCCATGCCCCCGCAGTGCGGGATCTATTACTTTGAAGTAAAGATAGAGTCGAAGCCGAAGGAGGGGTATGTGAATAATCTGTTCGATAAATATTGATTGTCGAGGCTGACTTTCTTTTCTAGCATGATCGGTATTGGGTTTTCTAGCCCCAAGGCATCCGTCGAGAGGCTTCCCGGTTGGGAGACGGAATCCTGGGCTTACCATGGGGATGACGGAAAGTCATTCTTTGGTGAGAGTCAAGGACAAGGTCGAGCATATGGACCGACTTTTGGTGCTGGGGACACGGTCGGATGTGGCGTGAACTTCTCTACCGGATCTGCATTCTTCACTAAGAACGGTGTATTCTTGGGTAGGCTTATTTGTAGATTGTAATGGGAATATGTTAGGCTAATTTTGACAGGAAATGCTTTCCACGATCTGCGCAATACGAACCTTTACCCATCGGTCGGAATGAAGAAGCTACCACCAGTGCATCTTAAAACGAACTTTGGACAGGAGCCTTTCGTTTTTGATATCGACGGCATGGTCAAGGTGCGTGCTGGCTATACATACTCGGAATTTATCAGGCTAATTCCCAGCAGCAAGAGAGAGGCAACGTGCTATCAGAGATTAACAAAACATCCACGGATAGTCTCCAACCACCGTTGGACGAGTCGACACTTTTGCAAGAGTTGGTCGCGCAGTTCCTAGCCCATGACGGCTACGTAGACACAGCCCGTGCATTCGCACAAGAGGTAGCCACCGAGACACTAGCTCTGCAGAACGGCCGCAACGAGCCACTGAAGAAATACGAGGTCGAGGAAGACCGCGAAGCCATCAACCGGAACAGTAAGTCTACCCCTCTACATTCCTCCCAGCGCCAAGTCCCCACTGACAGCCTATAGAAATCCGCTCCGCAATTCTAGACGGCGACATTGACAAGGCCCTCAAGCATACCAAAGCCTACTACTCCAACGTCCTAGAAGACCACCCGCAAATCCACTTTAAACTGCGCTGCCGTAAATTCCTTGAAATGATGCGGCGCTCCAACGAATTGTCCGCGGCAACCGTCGCGAAGCGCCGTCGCTCGACATCCTCCAACTCGCACGAGCATGCCGTCTTCGATCAAGAGATGGAGCTCGACGACGGGGATGGCGACGCCTGGGCCGCAGACGGCATGGACACGGAAGAACCCGAGGTCGTTGCGCAGTTCAACCAGCTCCTCACAGAGGCAGTACAGTATGGCCAGCAGCTGCGCGCTGATTACCCCACTGACGAGAATGGCGGCGACAAGAAGCTGCTGGATGATATCTTCTCGCTGGTGGCGTATCCTGATCCCAAGAGATCTGTGCATGGCCATTACCTCGATGCTGAGGGGCGGGTGGCTGTGGCTGAGGAGTTGAACTCAGCTATTCTTGGTATGTTGCTTGGTCTATTTATCCTGCTTCTTTATTCACTTGCTTTGTCTGTGTTTCTACTTGCAAGCAACAACGCTAACATAGCACTGTATAGTCTCATTGGGCAAATCATCTGCTGCAGCGTTAGAAAGGCTATATCAGCAAACTGAAGTGCTGGTTAACGAGATTAGTGAAGACGGTGGCGCTGGGGCGTTCATTAATGTTCGGGATGATATTCTGCTTTGATTGGCGCTGGGTTAGGGTCTTGTTCGTCCCTTTTTTTGCTTTTCTTCACTAATGTTCCTTTATTGTGGAGGAAGCTACCAATCCCAGATGTTTCATGTTGACTTACTTCTACTTTCATGACTCTCTGCTTCTTGTGCCCAGATTTCCTTTGTGTCAAATTAACTTCTACGTATCTCTTAGCCAGAATGATGAGTCCCTCGGGGATTACTTTTGAATGTTTGATAGAGACCTATGTTCCTCACTTTTTGCCCTATTTATTTGAACTTGAATGCATCTTTATGTGCTCTCAGTATTCTGTTAGCTTATTATTAGAACACCTTTCAGCGCGCCTAGGCACTAGCAGCAGCATTGTTGTGTATAATTCTTTGTGACGTCAACTGATTCTATACTTAGATAGGCGGTGAACCTTGGCAATATAAAAGCGGTAAGGCGCTCGTGAACACCTGGAGGCTTATCTCATCAGAGCTGAATTTGGAGATCTCCGCTTTCTCAAATCAAATGGAGTTGATGATATTCTGTGATACCTCGAAGTTGCAAGGTTCTCTGATGATAAGGCCTCCCCACACACTCAGCTCCCCCAAGGGGCCACATTCTTAATGGATCCTCCACATAGCGCTGAGATCCTCAGCATTCCTACCCATTCAAGCGCTTCCACCACCCTACGTTGCTGCTGTGGCCGCAATGATTGTGCTTTACTCGAGCATAACAATGTAGCTCTCGAGGGCTTAGAGAAAGATTTGGAGACTGCTGCTAGGCTAGGTCAGGTACGTATCTTTTTTTCAATATTAGCTGCCCAAAAATGATGTGCTGTTCGTTGGGTATGACAAGACGCCAAGCTGTTTCTGGGCTGGCTGATCCATGCATGTTTGATACATCAAATTCCTCGCACAACTTTGTATCTTATTGCTTTTTTTTTGCTTTTGCCCTTTCATTTATACCACTCGGACTACTCCGTACACATTCTGCATACCTTGTGCAGACCCACCATTTGGAACCAGATGGCTTCCCTCGGATCACGATCTCCCATTCTCTCGCACTGCATTAGCGTTCGTCATGGCTACCTTTCATGATTATACTGCTAAGGCAGCATGTTTTGAAGCATCATCACTGACTTTTGCTCTACAGGCCTTGCTCCACCGTCATGAAAGCTATATGGCTGAAGCGGAAGAGGACCGTCACAGGTTGGTCGACAGCATTGACAATCTAGAGCGCGAAAAGCAAGAAGTGCAAGCAGAAAATGCGCGCATCATCGAAGAGAATCGGAGTTTATTAGAGCAACTTGACAGTTTAAATCAAGCGGTCGCCGAGTCTGACAACCATGTCAAGTCCCTAACGGTTACTTTGGAGAAGACGGAGTCTGAGTTGCGAAGATTGACAGCAGCTGCAACGCGTGCCGCAGAGCTCGAGGCGCAACTAGCTCTCATGGAGGTAGAGCAGTCTAAGCTCCAAGAGAGCCTTGTGTCAGTGCATGAAGACGAGAAATCAGCCGTCCAACGGTGGAGACAAGCAGAAACCACATTGCGAGACCTTCATGATCAAGTCGACCGCATCGAGAAAGAAGCACGCGAGGAGAGAGATCGGCATACAGACCTCGTCCAACGCATGGAGCGCAAGAGAGCTGTGGAACGCGAGCTAGACAATGCAGCGGGGCGTCTCAAGGGTGCCGCTGCCGCCTCTGAACTCAACCGCAATGCTGGTGGTACCAACGTGGTCTCTCGCTTCGTCAAGGATATATTGCAAGACAACGCCAATCTGCAGGTCGGAATCATGGAGCTACGCGACATGCTCCAGAGCTCGAATGAAGAAGTGCAGAATCTACGGGAACAGGTTATCTCTCATCAGCCGCTGGCCGGCGTCGATGAGGAGGATAATTTCCAACCAAGGCATTCTACTACGCTGAGCGAGGAGCTACGAGCGAAGGAAGAACGACGGGTGTCTCAGGAGTTACACATCCATCATCATTTCCACACACCAAGTCCAGCTCTAGCTACAAAGAAGGAGAAAGCCACGCTCAACCGTCGCCTGAAGAAACGCCGCCCTGCTCTTGGAAGCCCGGTAGCAATGCACTCTGCGATGCGATCACAGTCCCCCCGAAGAGCCCTTCATCGCTCTCAGTCATCTGGATCCTCTATGTCAACCATTTTGTCGCAAACCTCTGTATCCATCCCACCTCATTCGTCCTCCCGCCGCTGGTCCTCACAATCACATGCTCCGGACTCGCTAGCAAGCTCTCCTCGGTCCGCGTTCAGGACATCATCAATATTTGATCGTGTTGAACGTGGCGCTGATTTCTCTCAACCTACCAGCCCGGAAAGCGCCGTGTTCTCTTCGCCTTTGATGCAGACACGGAACCTGAAGGGTCTCGATATACCACACCAGTCAATGGGTGGATTTGATAACCACGATGCACCTGACTACCTATCCGCATATGAAGATGATTGCTACGGCCGCCAAGACTTCTCGAACTTGGGTGATAATGCCACACGAGAGCCAGCTATTCCAGAAGAATCCGAGCCATCTCCATCGGCGCCATACTTCTCGCCCATGGGTGAGCCACTGACGACCACCGATGACCTTTTTACTATGCATGTACAGCCTTCATCTTTACGCAGATCTTCTTCTCATGACAGCTTGCTCTCCATTGCTGGAATGGATATTCACACACCCACCAGTCGCCACAAGCGAATGGGTGACTGGCATCCGGGTATGCGGATTCCTCGGCGCATCCTGTCACCGAGTGTCCAACTATTATCAACACCCCCTGTAATATCAGCCCCAGCCATCACAGCCGATCGTGCAAAGAGCTCAGAGCACACATCCCAGGCATTACTTGCTTCCATGGCCGCGGTAAATCAAACCAAGTCCGACACAGCATCCATTATATCCACAGACACCGCCAGCACCGGCTCAACCTCAACCCTTGGGCCCCGAAAAGCTACGACGTTGGGTCGCCGTATGGGAGGCTGGGTCCTAGGCCGCTGGGGCGTAGCACCAGTCTCAGCCGACAGTGAATCTCAAGATCCGACAGACTCGCCAACCCCGTCTGTGGCATCATCGCCTTCTACATCGACATCTACGCCCAAACTCGTTGACCCGCTGGCTCTCCGCTTCAGACACCCAGGCGTAAACCAGAAGGGTCCGATAATGGGCCTGCGGCCTCCACCTCCCGCTCCGATCTCCATTCATGCACAAGGCATAGACGAAGACCTGTTGCGAGAGAGTCTAGCCGAAAATACTCTCTAGGTTCCTCGCAACCTAAATACTTGCACATCCATTGTTCTTTAGCGCTCACACTCGTTTTAATCTTGCATCTATTATTACGTTTTTTACTTTGCATACTGCTCGCATGGTTTTGTTGCATTTCTTGAATTCCTGGTTTTAAATGGCGCGAGTTGCGATGATACCCATGCTTTCAACTTTGGCTTCCTAAACTTGTCTAGATGATACGATGTACACTCTTTGGTCCTTTTACAAAATATGTTATAACAGGATCCTTTGGCTAAGACTTAACTTCATAGAGCACCTCAATGCCATTGGAGTTTTAATAGTCAAGATGATGGAGTTGAACAACTTTGCATAGAGTTCCCTTGGAGCTAGTTATATACAGTAGCAACAAGTTTCGTGCAACCTAACTTTTCCTTCATTTGGATGATATCACATTCTCTCTATTCATACTCATTACCTCGTGATGTAGACGCAGTTCAAGTGGCTGCTTATTTCGTCCTCGAAATCCGATACGTCCGGATTGGGATGCTGGTCGAATGGAAGAAACCCGTCTGGTCCTCTGATGGTGTAGATTCGAACGGGAGAGTTTCAACATCGAATGAGTTGGTTTCTGTAGATGGTTAGCACTTCATGTGATATGACCATGAACGTAGTGTATAAATTTCAAGACTCACCACAGGCATTCAAGAACGTGCGGAAAGTATCCTCATTGCGCAGAGTCGCAGCAATGATAAATTCTTTGATGTGGTAGTTCTCAAAAAGATCCCGCACAGTAGACAGGAGTAAGGGAACAAGATCGGTATCGTAGATCTAGACATGTGAGCACGAAAACCAAATAGACAGCCTATGAAAACACCTACCAGATCAGCACCGAGGGCAACATCAAACCTCAGCCCAGTCCCCTCCTCGCCCTCATCAGGACCCAACCCAGCAAGATCCCCCTCCCTCACCAACGGAGTCCCCCACTCCCAAACAGCAGGATAAATAGGAATAGACTCCCGTCCCTGCAGATTATGCTTGATACAATCACGAATATTATCAATAAGCGCAGGCTCGCGATCAGTAACAACAACAGAGCGCACACCAAGATGGCGCGCACAAACAAGCGACAAGAAGCCCGTGCCAGCACCTAATTCGATAACGCGCTTACCGCGCACAAGAGCCTCGCCCGTCTCGGATGCCAGGAATGAACCGAGGTGCAGAGCAGCCTCCCATGTTCGATTTCCGGTGGTTCCAGCGGACAGAATCAGGCCACGCGATTCAGAGGTCGTCACAGTGCGCTCAGGGGAGATTCCCGCGTTGGATGTTGGCGCTGTGTACTTCACTAACGACAGCTGCTGTGCCTGTTGCAGGGCTGAGGGTTTCGGCTGTGAGACTAGTGTGCTCCAGCTTTCCATGAGATCGTTGTTGATCTCCTGTGTTCATGGGAAGGGAAGAGGTTAGATAGGTGGAAAATCAAGCAATATAAAAAGGTTTTGCATTGTGAGGTGGATGTACATGGGATAGAAAAGGAAAAGATAGGAAATTCAAAGGGAAAAAGCAAAAATGAAAAACAAAGGGATTAAAACAGGTGAGCAAGCATACATCCTCCTCGGGGTTGGTAATTGATTCCTCGATGCGCGAGATAATCTGTTTCAGCACTCGGCTTCGGTAGCTGTCTGGTGGGATAGAGAAGACTGCATTTTCGTTGAACATGCGCTCGTACAAAGCTGCTTGCACGGCTGGCTGGATAAGCACAGGACCTGGTGGGAGGGCCAAGTTCTGGAGCTCGACCAGCTGAAAATACTGCGCTGCTAATTTATCAATAGAGTCGATCATGGTTGTTGAATGAACATAGTAATGAATTTGATATTGCAGGAGATCAATGCGGCAGATATCATTGGAGCCCGGGGTGGAAGAGAGTGGATGAGTCAGGAATGAGATAAGCAAGGGCTGATCAACACTTTCAGCCTCAGGCACTCACTTTCTTAGTCATTTTAGCCTGAGGCATACGACTCAAATAGGCTAGCGTCTACCCTAGCCGAGCCCACACCACACGAAAATTGAAAGTTCGACATCCTCAGAGACCCCGTCGACACTTCCTCCATCCAACGCACACACCAAAATGGCCGACTCTCCCGTCACTCTGCGGACTCGCAAGTTCATCCGCAACCCTCTGCTTGCCCGCAAGCAGATGGTCGTGTAAGAACCCCCCTGATTTTCCCCCTCGTTTTGGATCTGTGTGTGGGAAATGCATCGCAAGCGCGCAATATGGAAATTCGACGACCACCCAACACAAAGAGAAAGAGCAAAAGGAATACAATCGGAATACGCAATTCGCACACACACAGACAGAAACAAGCATCGAAAAACCAGAACACCCCGATCTGACATCTTTTCGCGAATATCTAGGGACGTCCTCCACCCCAACCGCCCCAACGTCTCCAAGGACGAGCTCCGTGAGAAGCTGGCCGATCTGTACAAGTCCAACAAGGACCAGGTCTCCGTCTTCGGTTTCCGCACACAGTACGGTGGTGGTAAGAGCACCGGCTTCGCTCTGGTCTACGACTCCTCCGAGGCCCTGAAGAAGTTCGAGCCCCACTACCGTCTCGTCCGCATCGGTGCCGCCAGCAAGATCGAGAAGGCTTCCCGCCAGCAGCGTATGTTTCTCTTCGTCTCCCTTCGCCATGGCGATTATCAATCGCAAAACATAATGCTAACCCCTTTCTTCTCTCCTACAGGCAAGCAACGGAAGAACCGTTCCAAGAAGTTCCGCGGTGTTGCCAAGGTCAAGGGCCCCAAGAAGAGCAAGGATTAAGCGCCTCATCTGTAACTATTCGCACGATTCAACATGGACCGATGATGCGGCATGGCGCGATGGGAAAGATTATGGCGGTGACGGCTTTGGCTCTGGAGTTACCCACCTGGTTATGGCTTGTCCGGACCCAGGTGCGGTCGGTCGTGTGTGGGGGGAGTGGTTTATCTTCCTTTTCAGCGAACATCAGACTAAAACCCAAAATGATGCCCGTTGAATGGTGAAGATCGTGGACGGATACTCTTTTTTCTTCCTGTGCTTGTTGGAGCTGGTGATTCCCGAGAAAAAAAAAGACCTGGCGATCCCCATGGAAATTTAAAACAGGGCGTCAGTGTTGTGGTTCTTTGTGTGTATGTTTTTTTTGGGGAGGGGATCATCAGTCTTCGTGAAGACGGCCAGGGTTATGAGAATCCGGGCTTCGGCTGTTTGCCCGGGATGAAATTACATTTTACTTGTTTCTCTTCACTCGGTCTGATGGTCTTGTAGCTTGTACTTGTACGATTGTACTTTTGTACGGGGTCATGTCTGGATGTGATGTAGTCCGATCTGCAGACTGTAGACTAAAGACCCTCTGCGGCGTAGTCTAGGCTCAGTCTATATCAAGCCATGTCCCCATGCCCCTCCATGTTCTATTTCTATGCTTCAATGTGGAGTGCATACGATGTCACGATACATGGTTAACACAACAGAAGCATATCTAACTTGATCATCGATGTAACATTCAGCCCTCTTCTTGCCTATATCAACGCATCATATCAATACATAAAGCCAAAGAGTGAAATGATCATGGTAGCCCCTCGGCCCCCATAGCCAAAAGCTCAATCTGATCCTCCAAGAACCTCTCCGTCTCAGTCAATTCATTCCCCTGCGCAAGCAGGTAGTTTGTAGAACCAGCTTTGTATTCGATACTTCCAACACCAGGACCTAGAACAATACGCCAAGCCAACATATACCCAGCGACATTCCACGCCACCTGCTCTATTCTATCCGAGAAGACAGGGGCATGATAGTCCTGTGTATCTTGAATTCTCTTTTCCCAGTTAGTGCTCCACTGATTTACCCAAGCATCATACATCTCCAGCACTGAAGGCGGGAACGAGACGAGTTCGTCTTGTGACTCGGTGTATCCTTGCACGTCCTCTGTAATATCCTCAACAGCTCGCCAGATAAAGTCGGTTCCATACTCTGGGAATATGCGGTAGTGTCGAGGCGGGGTTGATTGAGGCTCGGGAGGAGGGGGCTCAAGTGTCGTCATCTCGACTATTAAGCCGTCAGACTCGGTTGTGATTTTGAGTATGAAATCAAATGTTGTTTGTATGACTGTCGTTCTCTCGGATTCTGTGCAAGGTTCATCGGGAAGGGTGCGCCATGCGTTGCCTAGGTTCTTGATAGATTTGATGTATTGCTGGGATTGGGATTGGCGGCTGAATACAGCGAGAGGTTTGAGGAGGCTGGATGTCATGGTTCCTGTAATCGGTGCGTCCACTAGTCAGGTGTGGCAGCTTTGGATAATGCGTGTGGTGTCTACGGGCGGAAAGTCATTGTCTATAAGTGTATATTTTAGTGGTCTACGCTCACTTTGAGTCAAACGCAGGCGTTTATAATGTCTTGATACAATTTTATGTGGACCAATGGTGGTGGCATGGCGGGCAAGGGAGTGTCTATTAAAAGAAACACTAACCGCCTTGGTCTGAACGATTGGTCCTCATTTTCGGAAAACAAAATGTTAGTAGGCGCAAGCATACTTATCAGGTTCTTTTTGTATTTCCGAGATTTGATCTCAGGAATATCCTGTCAAAGCGTTAGGTTACATGTGGGAAACCTGAAACTTACTAAGACGCTTAAGCCCTAATTCGGAGTCAACACTCATGTTATACCTGCTGAATATTGCAGCTGATCATTGTCCGGGCAATCTAACACTTGTGATTAATTAAAATGGTTTTTTAAGAATGGCGATACTTTATCCAGATATATAGAGTAAGCAAAAGACGTAGCTCCGGAGTGTCTGCCTACATATACAACAACGATCTACATCTCACTACGTCCAAATCAGCTAAAATCGAACTAATCCCCCAACTAACCACTTCGATTATAAAAAAAAGAACAACAAACCAACACATACAATGCAGGAACCGACTCTCTAAACTAAACTATCACATCTAACAAAGACCTCGAACGTCGAACGGAACCCAGCCGGGACGGGCTGTGTAAGGATCGCTTGTACGATGGGACAGATTACACAACCTTGACCAAATTCCCTTTCCTTCAAATATTCCCAATATTACTCTTTAATTTTGAATTCCCATATGGAAATACCACATCCCAATTCTACGTGGACTTGTTCAAGTTAGGATACTGGTCGTCTGACTAGATATGTGAGATACCTATCTACTACCGTAGGATTTCCGACAGCCAAGTACCCAAACACGTCCATGGCAGGGTTGTATACGACATGGCCGGTTGGATCGTTGTATCACTGCATCCTAGTTCAGGGCGGGAGTCAGGAGTTCGCCGATGTACAGATTTGTGTGTTACTTTCTGGTTAATTGGGAAGGATCCTGGTGGTGGTCTGGGGGTGCAGGTACATGGTTAGCCCTGGTTTGTATTTGTGACTATGAGGATGGGTATGGATACATGGGGATCGGGGTTATTATATGTATTGTAGTATTGGGGGATATGGTTGTTAGCTCGGAGGTTAAATTAGATGTTGGATTGAGATATAAATACTCGAGTAAGGGCACATATATTAGATTTGTAAAAGACATTACTTAGATAGGCCGTACAAGGCAAATAAGAAATACCCTCCACGCCTTGAAGAATGGCTAGAAGACAGAGGACTAGAATTCAACAGTTCCCCCAAGTCATTGTCTGTTTGAGACATGGATATCACATATCACAGACAGACCGGAGAGTTGCTCATAGTAACAATAGAAAATAAGACATTCCATCAAAACTAAAAGACACATGGCATAATAAAGCATATTTTTGAAACAGACATAGAACCACAGATATAAATCACTGCATGAAGCCCCTCTGGGGTATTAGGGGGTGATCTTGGACGAGTATGACAGGATAGGCATCTCATTGTCATCCCTCCATTGGATGTTTTTTTTCTTTTGGATGAACATAAGCAGACAAACTGAAAAAGACGAACGAGCAATAGAATCGAAACAGAACAGAACAGAATCAACAAAAAAGCAAAGCGACAACAAAAACAGAAAATCAAAACAGACATGAGAAAGGCATTACATGGACAGAACAAAGGCAGATGTAAACGGCCTTGATATGGGTATCTCTTTTGTGTATCTTGTGGGAAAGAAAGAAACCAAGCAAGAGACCGACCGAGAAAGAAAAATGAGAACAGCGAAGACCACAGGATTTGACAGGGTAGGAAGGCATACACCTCGCGTTCGAAAGGCATATTGAAGTCAACTCAATACGCCCCCTGATGACCGAGAGGAGAAATAGGCGAGCGGTGGAGACTATCAACAGACCGCCCATAATCCGACAAGCCATCAGCTGAAAAACCATACGGTAGAGCAACCGCCGAGTCCGCATGTCGAACACGCGTGTAGGGCAAACCATTAACAAGCGTCGGCGCCGAGCAGCGCAAATCACCCTCGACAACGCCCCTGGACTTCCGGCGCTCACTGCCAGCATACCCATACACATCAGGTGCACAATTTGATGTCAGTGTGAGCAGACGCTGTCCAACGCCAGCATCGCGTGAGAATGTGCGTCCTAGGCGTGCATCAGTGTTGTACTCGCCCACGAGAGTGTTCTCTATCGTGTCCAGGGCTGGGTAAGGGGGGTTTGCAGCGGAGGAGGTCATGGAAGATGAGGATGAGGCTGTGGGGAGAGGGGAGGGATCTTCTGCTGTGGACATGGGGATGTATCCGAAGACGAGGTCGGATGATCCGTCTTCCGAGTCGTTGGACTTGATGCGAGATGAGGGACTGACGTTGTAGAGACCGTTGCTTGAAACGGTGGACATGGCCACTGTGCGGCCGTCTGGGGAAGTTGCGTAGCGCGGGTTCCAGCCCTTTGGATCAGCCGCTAGGGTCATACCCGAGAGGCCGTCTGGGAGGGTTGAGAGGTTGATGTTTGACTGGGGCTGGCTTCGGCAGGTTGGGGGTGTTGGGAGGGTGCGGTCTACGACGTCTGCGTAGGCCGTCATTGCACCTGTTGACTGGGGCATTTCGGTGGACATGCCGTGACCTGGGAGGACAAAGCCGTATGCAGCTTGGTTCATGTTGCTTTGCTCTTCGAAGAACTCGCCGTTGGTGGGTCTGCCGTGAAGATCCCAGGTGCGGTTGCCCCATGCGGTGCCATAGTCGAGCATTGCTCCCGAAGTGCTGGATAGCATGTACCCTGGCGATGTCTGGCCGTGGTAGTTGGTTGCCTGGTCATCATAGGAGTGGTCCATACCGACGAGTTGCCGTGAAAAGTTGGACTGGATATCCAGTTCGTACTCTTCTCGTTGGTATGGAGCCCGCATTTGAGGGGAGCCCATGAGAATTGACCGTCCCTGACCCTTGTTTGCATAAAGTCTCGCTGCTTCTCTAGCAGCGTCTTCGGGGGCCAAAGAGTTGACCTAGAGAGTAAAAGGAACAAGGTCAGTGTGATTCTTTCGCTGTGGGTATTGTGAATTCGAACTTACTCGTATGTACTGGCACTCAGTAGCTCCAACACTACGGCAGCTGGAGCAAGCCAGACCAGTATTGAGATCACCATTGCACTTGATTTTTCTCTTCCGGCATCGGTTGCACTGATAGAGGTTAGAAATTGCCGGGTGATCAAGATGGAGAGAGTATACATACTGCGACTAGGGCTCGCTTTCTCTGTTTCCGTGGCTTTTCATCTCGCTCTACAACTAGACTGCGCTCCTGCTTAGCCACACGCATCGAACGAGCCATAGAAATGGTTGAGTTGTGCCGGGCTTGGTCTAGTCCAGACATATTGTCGTATGTGCGATCCATGATATCAAGAGTAACCCGCACTGTTCAGCAAAGTCAGGAATATCTAAGGAAAAGTTCACAGTGAATGTCCTAAGTCAATGTTTATGGGAAGAGGAAAGTGAGAAGTAGAAAATGAAAGAGATGTCTCTGGGAAAGAGGGCTAGATTTAAGCCTAAGTTTTGCTAACAATCGGTGTGATTGATTGCCTTTCTTTTTTTTATATATAAAATATAGATATGCGATATTTTTGCCCCCTGCTTTTTTTTTTCTCTAAGTGTATTATTATTATTCTATCTATGCTGTCTGTGTGTCTGTGTGTTTAGATCCATTTGGGTAGAGAGAAGACATAGTACATGAACCAAAAGTACCCTGGACCTGGTTTCTTTTTCTTTTTTCTTAATAAGAAATATATATTCTCTATTATATTCTATATTCTCTATTATTTCTTCCTTTTTTCAAGGGGAAAGATGATATGCAAAGTTCCGGGTTCCCCCAGTTGTCCCAGTTATCCCCAATTATCATAGTTGTCCCCAGTTGTCCATATAAAACAGAAAATTGTCCGTAAAAAAAGAGGTTTCACAACGTAACGTCACACGGACATGACCTGATAGCCATGACGAGAATAGAGTCCTCCGGTAGGGTAGTGTTTCACCCAATTTGAAGAGCACCTTTTTTTCTTTTCTTTTCTTTTTTATATATGGAAGATCAAGAACTTGGTGTATCTCATCCAAGAAAAACGGGCAACTGCCGAACTGTTTGCAGATACCTGACGATCCGCGGGGGAGTATGATCCGACGTCCGAAAATGTTTGCTCAATGCTTTTGCCCAGAAAATAGTCCGAACTTCCTCGAGGCCTGGGTCTTCCTATCGCCATACTCTCTCCATCTTGCAAACGGTTCAAAGAGAACAGAAATAATAATGAAAATAAAAACAAACGCCTGTCTCAGTATGCTTCAAATGTCTCAATAGAGAAAGGGAAGAGAAAAAAAAAAGAAAATATAAAACCATAAATCTCTCATGACACCTGTCACTTTCACAAGCGCACGAGTTGACTTCCCCGAGCCAAGCGCGCTCTAGAAAAAAGTCAGGGATCAATGATCTAAAAGGCTGATCGACGACATGGGGGGTCAATCCCAGTTGTTCTTTAGCGCTTCCGGTACGCAGCTCGATCGAAAGGGAAGGAAAAAGCAAATCAAGTCCATAAAATGAGGAAGGGATATAGTACTGAGCCAGTATACTGGGACTGAGGATACTCTGATGAGATCCACCAGATCTTGATCAATCGATCGACGCTAAAGGCTAAAAGGGGGAATCTAGAAGTGCTGACTAGGATGCATGAACTTCTGGAATACTTACAAGGTTCATATATTGCGACTTGGAGCTAATGTATGACATGGCCCAAAGAATTAGAAGGGGGTTCTCCAAAATTAGTGCTCCTCTTATCCCAACTCATGCTATTCAAGACATCCAGTGTCAGGACACGAGAGACAGAGAAAGAAAAAGAAAGAAAAACCCAAAACAGTGGGGAAGGCAATCAAAGTCGGGGTTTCAAATACAAATCTAGACCCCCATGGAGTCTCTAGCAGGTATTTAAACAACTTCCGGCAGTTCAAGGTTTGACGATGCACAACATCCGGGGGGGAGTGGGAATTGCGATTCAAGGAGTCAGGAGAAATAAGCCCTGGCTACGCCCAGCTGACTCTAGAGTGGACTCGCCAGGAACACATGTTGGGATTGAGACTGGCTTTTGTTGCAGACGATACGGTGGAGGCAACCCCTGGCTGGCTGACCGGAGCTCCCTAGAATCAACAAGGCAAGAGAGTCTAGGAGTCTAGGAGGCTCATTCAAGATTGATCATATCCCATCCCACGTGTGTGGCTCTTTTTCAACAAGTTAGTCTGTGGTGTTGATGATAGCCCGTTGGATCCTGCTGCAGAAGGCCGCCCGTTTCCCCTTCCCAACGTTTCTGTTGTGGAACAGCTCACGGGGGAAGATGATACTTGTCCTAGCAAAAGGAGGACCGTGTACCTCCCGTGGAAGCTGCGAGACGTTGCCATGATCTTAGTAGGGAAAGAGAGAGAGAGAAAGCGAAACAGTACAACAAGGTGTGGGTTAGTCTCTCCCAGGATTTGGCAGTGACAATCCGTCATTCTCGAACTTCTACCAAGAAATGATGCTTCTTTTGGCTGGGCCTGCTGCTGCATGAGGGATATAAGCACACAAACAGTTCAAACTTGGAATCCCAGGGTCGATCAAGGCCCTTAATAAGATCCGCTGCACGTCGATCTCAAAAGCGTAAGGTTATGTCCATTATGTCCAACGGGGACATTCGGAAGATATGCAGCTTGATTGACAAGCACCGTTGTACAAGTCTCGGGTCGATCATCCGGAGAGCCCTAGAGCGGTTGCGCAGCACGTACCCATCGGTAGATTCGTGGAAAATCTTCTGTAAAAAAAGAAATAGGGAGAACAGGAAAAAAGAAAAAGATAGAAGAAATAGAAAACAGAAAAAGAAACACAGAGGCTCAGTTCCCTCCGGTTGGGGATCCCCGCGGGCGGTGATTGGTCGAAGCTCCGATCTTCTGCATTTCGCATTTCGCATTTCCCGGATTCTCACATTCACCAGTCTCTCTCTCTCTACCTGTCTGTCTCTACCTACCTCTTTCTTAGTACTAAATCAGTGTTTGTCCAAGTTTGTCGACCAAGCGCCTAATTAGGTGTCTCGCGCCCGATTCCCCGCCATGAGCGCGCTTTTAGAGACCTCCCTGGGCGATATTGTAATTGACCTGTTGGTCGATGATGCACCCAAGGCGTGTGACAAGTGAGTGACTCCGTTCCTTGGCTTTCCCACTTTGCTGAAACCTGAAACTAAGCTCATTTGGTGTGCTTTTAGCTTCTTGAAGCTATGCAAGCTCAAGTACTACAATTTCTCGCCCATCCATAGCGTCCAAAAGAACTTTACCTTCCAGACTGGCGACCCGCTCGGCCCTGATGCACCCGAGAGTGATGGAGGATCTTCAGTCTGGGGTCTGCTGGACGGACCAACGAGAAGAACATTTCCACTTCAGGTGTCGCGCAAGTTGAAACATTTGGAACGCGGCACGGTGAGCATGGCAACGGTACCGGCCAAGAACGACCCCGACCAACGGATAGCCGCCAGTCAATTCATCATTACACTTGGAGACAATCTGGATTATTTAGATGGCAAAGCCGTGATTTTCGGCAAGGTCGTCGAGGGCTTCGATGTCCTGGAGAAAATCAATGAATCCTTTATTGACGACCGAGGTCGACCGCTAAAGGATATTCGCATTCGTCACACTACTGTCCTTGATGATCCCTTTGATGACCCGCCCAATCTGGTTGAACCACCTGAAAGCCCGGTGCCCTCTAAAGCCCAATTGGCCACGGTGAGAATCGCGGACGATGAGGACTTGGATGATGATATGGATGAAGAGGCTATGGACAAGTTACGTCGCGAGCGTGAGGCTCGCGCGCAGGCACTGACATTGGAAATGGTGGGAGATCTACCCTTCGCCGACGTCAAGCCGCCAGAGAATATTCTTTTTGTTTGCAAGCTCAATCCGGTCACACAAGGTTTGTCGCATTCCCCCAGGGAGCTGTGAGATTGCGCTAACCAATGCTAGATGAGGATCTGAATCTTATTTTCAGCCGCTTTGGAACGATCTTGTCTTGCGAGGTCATTCGGGACAAGCGTACTGGTGACAGTCTACAATATGCCTTTATTGAATTTGAGGAACAAAAGGACTGTGAACAGGCCTATTTCAAGATGCAGGGTGTCTTGATTGATGACCACCGGATACATGTTGATTTCTCACAAAGTGTAAGAGCTCCTCATCACCACTATTGCCTAGGCCAATATGCTAATATATCCCAGGTATCCAAGCTATCTGAAAGCTGGCGCAATTCCACCGTCACCAAGCGACGAGAGCGAGGTGGATTTGGTGGTGTTGCAGACCTTGAAGCGAAACGTCAGTACCGAGAGCTGGACGATGCGCCTGTCGATGAGGATGATGCTAGGTATCGGATGATGTTCGACAAAAACAAGAATAGGGGCGCTCCAGCTCCACCCCGCGAGCCTCCTCGGGAGGCTCCGTCAGATCGTACTCGCGTTCGTCGAGATCGAGGGAGTCGAAGCCCCCGTCGAGATGGGCGGGATCGATACCGTCGTCGATCCTATAGTCGGAGTCCACAACGGGATTCACGAAGGGATTCACGGAGAGAACGAGGCCGCTACGATAACCGTGAACGACGATAGTATTCAAATATCCCCTATTCCTCAAAATAAATAGAACATACGTGCTCTGAACATATCCACTTGACTTCGCCCCTTACCGTAGCAACCAGCCAAGGCCCCGCTTTGACCAGTGGCATAACTTCCAGTGGGCAGGTCTCACACGGCGCTAACCACTTTCTATGGACAGCTCGTTATTATTCGCCTCTGCAGATCCCTAAAAATAAACTGGAGCCCACTAAGTTCTAATAGTCTGAGATATATTAGCCAACTGGAGCAGAATTACCGTGTGGCGTGGATTTTAAGGTGTAACTCAAGTACTTAATCAGCTTGGAGCTTCACCCCACGTTTTTTTATTTTTATTTAGTCTTCTCCTTCCTCTTCTTCTTTCTTCTCCTCCCAAATTATCTCTCTTCTTTTCTCTTATCATCTCAAAATATCATCCAAAATGGCAAGCGTAATCAAAGATGCTGTCTCCAATGTTCTTGGCAAGCTCCAGGGCACCGCTCCAGAGGTTCCTCGTGAACCCTCAGCGGAGGAGTTCCAAGCACTACAAAAGAAATACACAGACGCTGGACAAGGGCATGTCTTCGCTTTCGTCGAGGAATTGACCCCCGTCGAGAAGTCACAGCTCTTCCACCAGCTGTCCAACTTTGACCCCACTCGGATCAACGAGCTGGCCGACAAGGCCCTCAACCCTCCCCCCGCCGAGCAGGGGGCCGTGACCCTCGAGCCCCTCCCCGAAGTCGCCTCAGCCTCCATCCTCGACTCCGACCCCTCAGATATTCAGAAATGGTACGAAGCCGGCCTGAAGGAGGTGGCGGCGAACAAGGTGGCCGTGGTCTTGATGGCTGGCGGACAGGGCACCCGGCTCGGCAGCTCTGCCCCCAAGGGCTGCTTTGATATTGGTTTGTTGAGCGAGAAGTCGCTCTTCCAATTGCAGGCCCAGCGCATTCTCAAGCTGCAGTCTCTCATCGGTGGTCAGAAGGTGGTCATCCCCTGGTACATCATGACCAGTGGGCCCACCCGCAAACCCACCGAGGAGTTCTTTGAGAAGAACAACTACTTCGGTCTTGACAAAAGTAATGTTATGATCTTCGAGCAGGGTGTTCTGCCTTGTATCTCCAATGATGGCAAGATTCTGCTTGAGACCAAGGGCAAGGTATGTAGTATACGGGTGTAGCTCAAAAAATATGTAGGGAGAGATTTGTTGACCCTGAATATTTAGGCCGCCGTGGCTCCTGATGGAAACGGTGGTATCTACCAAGCCCTCGTGGTCTCCGGTGTGCGCGAGGACATGCGCCGCCGTGGCATTGAGCACATCCACCTCTACGGAGTGGACAACTGCCTTGTCAAGGTAGCCGACCCGGTCTTCATTGGCTTTTCAGCCTCCAAGAACGTCGACATCGCGACCAAGGTGGTGCGCAAGCGCAATGCCACCGAGTCCGTGGGCCTGATCCTGTTGAAGAACGGCAAGCCCGACGTGGTCGAGTACTCTGAGATTGATAAAGAGACTTCCGAGGCCAAGGACCCCAAGCAGCCCGATGTCCTCAAGTACCGTGCTGCCAACATCGTCAACCACTACTACTCCTTCCAGTTCCTCGAGTCGATCGAGAACTGGGTGCACCAGCTGCCCCACCACGTGGCGCGCAAGAAGATTGCCTGTGTCGATACCGAGACTGGTAACCTTGTCAAGCCCGAGAAGCCTAACGGCATCAAGCTGGAGCAGTTCGTCTTCGACGTGTTCCCCATGACCCCGCTGGAGAAGTTCGCTACCCTTGAGGTGCACCGTCACGACGAGTTCTCCCCTTTGAAGAACGCCCGCGGCACTGGTGAGGACGATCCTGATACCAGCCGTGCGGATATCATGGCCCAAGGTCAGCGATGGGTTGAGGCTGCCGGTGGTATTGTTATTACGGATGGCGAGGCCGTTGGTGTTGAAGTTTCTCCTCTGATCAGCTACGTATGTCTCCTTCTCTTCCTCTCCTCTTGACTAACTCAACTAACATACATTACAGGCTGGTGAAAACCTGGAATTCCTCAAGGGACGGGAAATTAAGGCACCGGCCATCCTGGAGCGGGAAGAGTAGATGAGATGGGGATCTAACCAGTCGGATCTCGCGGAGATCTTATTTGGAACGAAGAAATGAATTGCATTGTGACACTTTTTGGGAGAATGGATCTGTAGGAATGTAGGGGTAAGGAATTTGTATTCAAATTGGACATTCATAATCGACATTCATAAGTAAATGAATAGATTCTAGACTAGAATATAGCATATAGCATACCCGACATATACATATCCAACGTGTATAGAAAGTAAATAAACGCCTTACGCAATACGGAAAAGCCCGGGAGCTAAAGCCGTTTGACGAGTTTGTCCTTTTTCCACTTTTCCTCTCTTCTTTGTGTGCATTCTCTTATTTTTAAAAAGAAGTTGGAGTTGAGAAGAGGTTATTGAAGTTGTTGAGAGTGTAAGTTCTTCGATTTCTTCTGTTCTCTGTGTGTTTTGGCTTTTTTTTTCTTTTTTCTGTGTGGTGCCCTTTTTGTGTCCCACTTTTTTTTTCTTCGAGGCTGTCAGAAACGTGCCTACTTTTCCCCAAGGGTTCTCAAAAAATAAGCTGACCAAAGGGGTACTATAGACTTTGACAAGGATTTGAAGAGAGTTACTGTGAGGGTGAGTGAGATATGTGGATGTTTTGCGTTTCGCCGTTCGAGCTCGTGCTCTCCCCCGCCGATCTACGTCTTCCCCTCTTTCGCTTGAAATTTTTGGTATCGCAATTTATGCCATTGTGCTGGACTCGGACAACGTCGGATACAAAATACACTGGAATTGGGGTCAAAACAAGATCAGTCGACACATGGTCATACAATTCGACAACCTCGGCAATGGAGGGGAAGACGCTGCTTATCGACGGAGCTATACCAAACCATATAAACCCGGCACCGGGCTGACTCGCGATGGATAGATTACCGCCAGAATGATGTTGTCTCGTCGCGCATGCTACAAGTGTGGCACTATTGGCCACTATGCTGGTTAGTATAGCTGGAAGCTTGGTATATCTGGGGTTAAACTAATTCCTCGGTAGAGGTCTGCTCTTCCACCGAGCGTCTCTGCTACAACTGTACGTGAATATCTCCCCGAAAGGTCATACTCCTATCATACTGGTTGCTAATTCATCTCATCTCATAGGCAAGCAGCCCGGTATGTTCGATCATGAGTCATAGTACTCAAAACAAGCTTCTAAGTCATTCATATAGGCCACGAGTCGAGCGCCTGCCCTCTGCCCCGTACCACCGAGAGTAAGCGATCACTCAATATAAACCTCCCGCCATTCCAGCTTGCTGACAACATCCAGCCAAGCAGTGCTACAACTGCCAGGGTCTCGGCCACGTCCAGGCTGACTGCCCCACCCTGCGTCTGAACGGTGGTGCTAACGGCCGCTGCTACAACTGCAGCCAGCCCGGTCACCTTGCCGTAAGTTCCAACCCCGAAACCCAGGTCTTGAACATTCAAAAACAGTTACTAATCCCACTCCAGCGCAACTGCACCAACCCCACTGCTCCCGGAGCTGGTGCTCCCCCTACCGGTCCCGCTGCTGGCCGCGGCGCCGGTGGTGCTCGCGGTGGTTTCCAGGGTGGATTCCGCGGTGGATTCAGCGGCTACCCCCGCGCCGCAACCTGCTACAAGTGCGGTGGTCCCAACCACTTCGCCCGTGACTGCCAGGCTCAGGCCATGAAGTGCTACGCCTGCGGCAAGCTCGGTCACATCTCGCGTGATTGCACCGCTCCCAACGGTGGTCCCCTCAGCTCCGCCGGTAAGGTCTGCTACAAGTGCGCCCAGGCTGGCCACATCTCCCGCGACTGCCCTACCAACGAGGGTGCCGCTGCTCCTGCTGCTGCTGCTGCCACTACTGAGGCTGTCCCCGTTGCCGCTGCCCCCGTTGTTGCCGCTGCTCCTGCTGTCGTCGCTGTTGAGACTGCCCCCGAGGCTAACACCGTCCCTGCTGCGGCTCCTACTACTGCCGTCGCTTAAGTGTGTTCGGCCAATGTCTCTCCACTGCATCTGCCATTGGAGGAATGCCTGGAGTTCCTTTTCTTCCTTGATTCTGTATTTCGGTCACTTTCCCTACACCTCGATCGGTCCTTTCTCTCCGCCATTTCTTCCTTTGCATATATTTAAATCACACCCTCTGTTTTGGGGAACGGGGTCTGGTATTGGGCCTTAAAAAACAACAGCTTTTGATTTCCCTTTTTTTTCACCCTTTTGGAACTTGTTCTTTTTTTTACTTATTTTTTTTATCACCCTATCATGTATACGACGAACAAACAGAAAAAGTTCTTTTTGGTTTTGTTTTTCGCGAAGTCACTTGACTTTCTCAAGTCTTACGATTGGCGTCTGTTGTCTATTCTCATGGATTATCTTTCTTGGTTTTCGATCGACTCTTGGTTGCGGTTTTCCTGAATGGGCCCAAGGAGAGAACGAGGAGATGAAGTGTGGCAATGAGAGGATATGTTGGAAGCTGAGGGGAATTGGATTCGGAGACCGTTGCAACTGGAAAGAAAGAGGACTTCCAGATGGGAAGAGTCCTGAGAACATTTCGAGAATCTAAAAAAGAAATATCTCAATCATCTTGTTCTTGTAGTGTATAGATGTGTACTCAGTGCTTAGTAGCAGTCTGAACCCGTGACCTTCGACACTCAAGTCTCCCTTCACTTCTCTTATTCACTCTACACTCTCCCCCATCTGCCATCTTCACATAGCCATCTCCAATTGATCTCATCAAGATGCCAGGCTCGGTGGGAAGTGATGAATTCGATGATGACGAGGTACAGTAAACCCCCATCCTAACACACATCCCAGAACTGCCAATCTAACTAGTAAATATGCTACAATTGCAGGACTTCATTCTGGACATTGACGGAATCCAAGCCCATGGCATTGGCGCAGCTGACATCACCAAGCTGAAAGCCAATGGATTCTACACTATTGCTGTCAGTATCTTAACCCTAGCCACCTCATCTCTGAGCATATTCCAAGCATATGCCATCCAACAAACCTAACCACTCATCCAGTCCGTCCATGGTGCCACCCGCAAAACCCTCCTAAAAATCAAAGGATTCAGCGAGGTCAAAGTCGAAAAAGTCAAAGAAGCAATTCAGAAATGCCTCCCAACAGCCTCGGGTTTCATCACAGCAATGGAACTCCACCACCAGCGCAAGAAAGTCGTCCGTATATCAACCGGCAGCAAGCAATTCGATTCAATCCTCAACGGGTGAGTAGAATACCTCCCGCCCCCATCCCCAAATCCAAATTGAAAGCCAACCCCCATCTAACACCATACCAGCGGCTTCCAAAGCATGAGCATCAGCGAAGTCTTTGGTGAATTCCGTTGTGGCAAAACGCAACTCTCACACACGATGTCTGTAGTCGCCCAACTACCAAAGGAATCCGGCGGAGCAGCCGGCAGAGTCGCCTACATCGACACAGAGGGCACGTTCCGACCCGAGCGCATTGCTCAAATCGCCGAACGATTCGGAATCGACCCGGACACAGCACAGGAGAATATTTCCTATGCGCGCGCGCTAAACAGCGAGCACCAGCTTGAGCTGCTGAATACGCTTTCCCAGGCGTTTGCCAGTGGTGAGTATCGGTTGCTTGTTATTGATAGTATCATGAACTGTTTTCGGGTTGATTATTGTGGGCGTGGGGAGTTGGCGGATCGGCAGCAGAAGTTGAATCAGTTTTTGATGAAGCTGGCGCATATGGCTGAAGGTGAGATTTTTATGTGTTTTTGGTGGCTGTTGACTGATTTGGTTTGACTTGCAGAATTCAACGTTTGTGTCTTGATGGTGAGTAAGATCTTATGTCTTTCGAGGTGTTGTGGCTCACACTTCGGGGCAGACAAACCAGGTCCAGAGTGACCCTGGTGCTAATGCTCTCTTTTCTGGTGCTGATGGTCGCAAGCCCGTTGGTGGCCATGTTCTTGCTCATGCTTCCACTACTCGTGTGCTCCTGAGGAAGGGTCGGGGTGACGAGCGAGTTGCGAAGATACAGGATTCTCCTGGTGAGTACGTCGATATATTCCAGGCTTGATGAATTTGCTAACGTATTTTAAGACTGCGCTGAGCGTGAAGCAATTTATATCATTACCAATGGCGGGATCAATGATCCTGACAAGGCTTGAAGGTGATCTGGTCGAGACGATGTATGGATGTTGAGGGAAATGCTTTGAAGTCACGATTTTCATGATGTATCCGGTCTGATGCTGCGATTATCTTATACCATTAATCACTGTATATCATAGATAATAGTTTAGAATATTAAAGAGTCCAAATTATATTCATGTCGATGTAATCGAAGCCCTAACTATCAAGCTCACCGCCTAAACCGCCGCTCTGACACCCCGGCAAAATTCTGTGCCAAGAGCAAATCTGCAGAAAAAGTTCAGCTCAATCAACGCAACAATCCGGCAATCAAACCTCCATTCAAAATGAAGGTCGAATCCGTGCAGGTGGAAGGGTACACTACCCTACCCGTGCAGCTCCCATCAACCCCCCTCTTCCCCAAACCCGCAACACACTACCTCTACCTCCGACCACACGAGCCCCGAATTCCAGACCCAGATTCCACCCGCTCCCTCTTCATCGTCAACGTCCCAATCGACACAACAGAAGCGCACCTCCGTCACTTCTTCGGCACACAACTCGCAGCAGGCCGCGTAGAAAAAGTCCAATTCGAAGATGTGCAGACCAAAAAGCGCGCAGCGGCAACAACCACAGAAACAAACCTTACCCAATCGAAAAAGAAGCGCAAGCGCGTAACAGCCGATGACTTCGAACGTTACCTAGACGACATCACCCTCCCGTCAACCTGGGACCGCAAACTGCAAAAGAGCGGCGCCCACGCAGTCGTCATCTTCGCCGACAAGCCCAGCATGGAATCCAGTCTGAAGGCCGCCACCAAGGCCGCCAAGCGCGGCACGACCATCGTCTGGGGCGAAGGTCTGCCAACAGACCGTATCCCCGTCCTCGGATTGAACCGCTACGTCGCGCACGAGCGCATGCAGTATCCCGATCGGGGGACGTTGCTGCGGGCAGTGAATGAGTTCATGACTACGTTCACGCAGGTATCTGAGGCTCGCAAGCGCGAGGATCACAAGCGTCTTGCTGTGCCGGATGAGGATGGATTCGTTACTGTTTCGCATGGACCGAAGTTGAATTCCGTGGCGAGGGAGGAGGAGATGAGGGAGCTTGTTGAGAAGCAGAAGAAGAAGGGTGAGGGACTTGAGGACTTTTATCGGTTCCAGTCTCGGGAGAAAAGGAAGGAGAGACAGAACCAGTTGCTTAGGCGCTTTGATGAGGATAAGAAGAAGTTGGCGGAGATTAAGGCTCGGAAGGGGAAGATTCGGGTAGGTTTTTTTCCTTCTATCTCCTACTTGTTCGGTTGGTTTAGTGGTTGTGCTGACTTTTTTATACAGCCTGAGTGATCTCGTGCATGATAGCATGGCGTTTTGGGTGTCTTTTTTCGATGGCAGGATAAAAGGTTCGAGGTGGTGTCCTATGTACATGTGAATGTGAGTATTGCTTTTGCTTTTGTTTCTTTTTGTGATGTTCGCTCCGATGATGAACACGCTGGGGCCATAGTAGCGAAACGCGCTTGCCCGCTGTTATGCCATGACTGCAAACACCAGCTTAATTATATCTTCTCGCCTTCTGAACTGGAGTTTGTGTTCTGTTGGGATTTATTGTGCTTCTTGGTGTTGCATATGCTAATTGTGGTTCAAAATAGGTTAGATGCATACATACGTGTTATCTCAATATCAACAGTTTATGATCCAATTATATACGCTATGTATATGTATAAATGTAGTTCATGTTGTCCGTATCATAGCCAACACGTAGACCTAAGATGCCTCTAATTCCGGATCCGCACAGACCAACGCTTGGCGTTACATCCCACCTCTGGAGAAACGGTACGTCTGACTATGGATGGGATTGATAGCCCTGCCAAAGTATAGAACAATTTGAAAAGATCAGAGACTAATGGCTATAGTTGACTGTATCATGTGATACTACTCTCGGCTAAATCGCATTCTCCAAGTACGACCTAAAGCAAAAGCTTCACAAGATATATCCAGCAAGAAGAGCCCTATCCCACCAGCATACAGCACCTCTTTGGGGGGTTTCTACTCCTCTTTTCCATCAAAACCCACCAAAACTAGGAAATCTGATCGCTGGACCCGAAAAATTATACCTATATCAAAACAAAAGCAAAACAAACCCAAGATGTCTCCCGCCTCAATCCGAAACGAGCAAGACACCGACTCGGACTCTGACGTCGAGTTCGAAGATGTCCCAATCTCCCTCCCAAACAGATCAAGAAACAGGGAAGATACAGACATTGCGATAACCATCCGCTCGAACCCGCAACCACAATGGATACCAACTCTATCACTCCCACAACAGCGAAGCCAACCCATCCCCTCCGGCTCCCAGGAGGAAACCCAACTCCGAGGCCAAATCAGCACTGGCATAGAGAGAGTTACGTACCGCAAAATGAAATCCGACATGGGCATGGACGCACCGGATACGCCCGCGTCGGAACGCAGGTATGATGGCTTCAGAGAGCTTGCCGCGGATGTGGAGGGTCTTATTGACATGCTTTGGGCGTCAGCAACACGTGAGTTTGATATCTTATGCATGAACTAAGTTGTAGAAGTGAGGTTTATATTGTTTTACACTATATTCCTTTTTCTTTTTTCTTCTTCGTTGTCTTGTTACATGTATATCCTACATTCTAACTAATCCATGCAGCGGCAATCCAAACCGAAGCCCTCATAACCTTAGCAGGCCTAACCCAAACATCCCTCCCAGCCTTTCCCTTTGATGCCCCACCAACACTCAACATCCTCCACAAGCTCGACTCCGTCTTCGCAGCGCTATGTACAGGCACACACCCACTCACCGACGCTGTTCTTCCCGGCGCACAGCCGGGCCAGTCTCTTGTGACGGAGACGCAGAAAGTGCGGATTCGGAGTTTGGCGGAGAGAACTAGGTATCAGGTTTTTTCTTGTTTGGCGAATTCGAGTGAGAGAGGTAATGCTACTGCTACTCTTGCTAACGGTCATGGGGGTGGATATGGGGATGTGGATGTGGATAACGAGGACGAGGAAAGTGGCGATGAGGTCGATGAGCCGTGGATGTTGGAGGCCACGCGGGTTTATGAAAAGAGTCTTATGTTACTTGCGGAGCAGGATCCTGAGGTGGAAGCTGGAATGGATGAGTTTAACTGTTTGTAATTGTTGTATATATTCTATCCTGTCGCCTGATTTATGTGTTTGAAGGAGTATTTTGTAGTATATATCCTATCCTGTTGCCTGATCTATGTGTTTTGCCCATGCGGCTCCAACTAATAAATAGATGTGAAGAGGATATTTTTAGAACGAGCCTCTTGCAATTACGTCGGTGTACATTCAATTATACGAGGAAGACGCTCAGGCCACACACAAAATAGTGACATCCAACATAGTTCTGAAGGCAAGTCCCACTTCAATTGGACCCAGTAGATATTTACTGGCTTTCTATTGTACTGATATTATACCTATGGATCCAGATATTTCTAGAAACTTCTAGCTCACAAAGAAAGAAAAAAAAATCTGGACCGAAAAATAAAAAACAAGGGCCAGTGGGGTCCAGGCAAAAGAATATTGATTTACTCGCATACAAATGCCGACTCTGAATCGGTAATCAAGTAATGGAGTATACAGTAAGCGTTCCCGTACCTTGAATTCAGGTATCAGTCACAGACAGGGCTGGCACTCTCTTTGGCTAGAATGGAGTGAACTAAGTGGATGTGAGCCCTGAAAGTGGGGGCTATTGGGGCCAGCTAGTGGCCTGGGGCTGCGCAGCTCGGGGACTGCAATGACCAGTAGTATGTCCGAGGGGCTATAATTTAGATGTACGATATACTTTTTACATCGTATACTTGATTATACTTTGACTTGTTTTAGTTTTCCATGTGAAATCAAATAAGATAGTAACTGTATTATGATGGGGATATAAATTGTACAACATATGCACGTTGGATGATATTTCCGATGGTGGAAACGAATTCCTTTGTTTCCATGGTTCGGATATTTGGGTATAACTTGGATTGGAATATGTTGAGCTATAGGAATGATTTATGTACGTTGTAGTAGTTCATACGAAGTATAGGATATTTAAAGCTACTATACCTTGTTAACTCCAATGTACTTCGTACAAGGCTCCCAGTCTGCCGTGTCTTACCATGCAAGGGTTGGATTAGCTTATTTCCATAGAGCGGAGGGGGTTAGAGCTGAAACCTAACATCCCACCGTTATGAATATCCCTTGCGCACAACCCCTTCCATATGGATATCATACAATGTACAATGTACAATGTATGGAGTAACTACTCCGTACATACTAGGAAACATGTCACTAGACCATGTTTATGGATCTTAAAAACGCGTCGCGTACCGCGTAAAGTGAAATAAGCCAAGTTGAATGGAATGAAAATCTCTGCTGGTAAAGTACAACAGAGTAATTCCAATACGAGCGGACCCCCAAGCCCGGCCAATAAGAACAGAACTCCGCATAAAAAGCCTCCCATGGTTCTGATGGAGCCTTTTTAATTATTATTATTTTTTTCTTTCTTTCTCTCTTTGACGTCTTTTTTTTCTGGTCCTATTCTTTCATGACCGGACGGGCGCGGCTGACGTATTTTGAAAATACGAAAGGAGGGGGATGACCAGTTTGAAAAATCCTTGCTTGCGGCTTAGGGCACAGGAAATGGATTAGAGAACCTTGCTTCGAGAAAAAGAGCTCTCTATGGTGTTTGTTCTCCAGCTTCAGGGCTGCAGCTAGACAGGAACCCAAGTATCTGGGGTGACCTTGC
Source organism: Penicillium expansum (assembly GCF_000769745.1). Taxonomy (NCBI): domain Eukaryota; kingdom Fungi; phylum Ascomycota; class Eurotiomycetes; order Eurotiales; family Aspergillaceae; genus Penicillium; species Penicillium expansum. The sequence continues at coordinate 386,869 of NW_015971399.1, forward strand.
TGTATTGAAATAGAATTACCGTATGGGGCTGGTTCCATGGTTCTGGGGCATCTGTTCTCCAAGGTTTGTGTTTCTTGCTTATTTGTGACCTTCCAAGGTTCCAAGGTTCCAAGGTTGGGATATTACTTGGGTATAGACAGAATATGTCCAACTACACATAGTTCTAATGCATGGATAGCCCTAGTTTCATATATACTTCATATATAATATGAGATATCAGATTCATTAACTGTGAATAATATGTACCCAACAGGTACCTGATCCTGCTCCGCTTACTCCGTACTTACTCAGCATATGACGATGACCTCGGGAGAGGCCCACACAGACCTGATCGGTTGACAAGTCACATTGCGAGGACGGCCACAGGTCCTTGCAGATTTCATGCATTGGGGCTTCCTGCCCCTTGTCCTTCTGTCTTTCACCGAGATTTGATCGAATTTTGTTTAGATCTTGTTTTTTGGGGGGGTTTCTCTATCACATAGTTGCTTTGTCTAAGTATACGGATAAGCGGAACAGTCGACTCTAAAAAAGACTAGGGTCGATCATCGGCAAAGAACTTTCCAAGGTTGGATGTAGACCTCGGGTCAGAGGCTATGATGTATCATCTTCAATTCTACCGGCCTTCCCGGGATCCTGGAACGATGAAGAATCTAGCAAGCCCCCGCATGAGTGATATCATGCAACGTTGACAGGAATCTGGGGACAGCTTGGATAGTTAGTATATAATGTATTATGTAGGTTTATATATTGTAGATGTCTGTCTGTACCTGCCTCCGGTCAAGAAAGGAAGGTTCGATCGGCAGAGGCAAGGCACTCTACACTACCGGTTAAAGTGTACGGCTAGTTGATAGATGTTATGCTATTGATATGTATGCTGTACTGATAAAACGTACAAAAAGGGTTTATATATTCTACCCTATATTTTACATACTACTACAAAGTACACTACATAGTTCTACTATGTAATGACTACATACTTCAACTCTGGAACGGAACATACCATACTTTGTAATACACATACCATACACAGACTCACGTAATGCGTTTCCCACTTCCCCTCTCTCTTCATCTCGCGAGATTTCCAATTCTTCATTTTCTTCTTTTCCCCTCCTACACTTCCCCTCCCTTTTCTTATTGTTCGAAGATCTCGGTTTCAATTTTCTGTTTAGTTATCGGGAGTTCTGCTTTTCCTCCCTTGTTGCCGATTACTCTTTTTTTGCCTCGCGCATTTCCAGTGTTTTCCCAGGTTTTCCTCAAATCATCTAGGTAAGTTGCTTTGTCTTATTCGCATATCGCATATCGCATCTTGTCTTTCATTTGAATACAACCCCAAATTTGCCTCTCCCCATACATATATCACCTGGCGCAGCGCAGCGCAGATTAGCCCTAGAGCGCAAGCTTCTTTGCAGGGTTCTCCACCATTCTAGTATGGTGATTCGCCTACGCTTCGACGCCTTCTCGCCTTGACCAGCGCTTTCGGGACAGCCGATTATCTACCGGTCGCACGCACCCCAACCTCAAAAACATCGTCAATCTGAGGAATCGGTCAGATCTGGATGCCTGAATTGCCCGAAAATTGTGCTGGAATTGAGAGGGTGGACGGTCGCATTCGGACATCAAACCGAGACGACGGAAACGGTCGACGCATGATGATCGCCTCGCATCCGAGTGGAAACAAGTCTATTTTCGTCTCGCGCATCCGATTTTCGCCCTTGAGATTGTTCGTCTTCGGCCAATCCACCCTCCAAATTCATTAGTTACCATCTCATTGATATGAGATGCTGCCTGAAGCCCTGGTCTTGGCGAATTCCGGCACCACTTTTTGAGGCTCGGAATCATATATGCGCCTGAAGAACCCGTCTGGCAAAATGCTGACTACCCACTTTTTTTTTCCTTCCGCATCGTTTCATTCACTTGCCTTGATTGTCTTTGGCTTTGTCTGCTTTTCACCTCTCACTTCAATTTCTTTACTTGCGCCTGTGCAGATTTGCTTATAATTTGAAAGGAAATTGACACAATCTAACATTCTTTCTTCACTAGCCTTTTACGCCCGTCTTTGCTTGGCTTCGTTACGACTTGATCTCACGCCGGTCTTTCTTTAACGACTCCACGAAGTTCTAGTCGCTCAGCCATCTTATATTCTTACATCGACTTTTTCGGACTTTGATTCTTGCAACCATGTCTTACAACGGCTACGAAAACTTCCCTCAGCAGGACCCCGCCGCCGCTGGCGCCCCGGCTCCTGTTGACACCACCATGACCGGCCAGGCCGACCCCTCCGCCGCTCAGTTCCAGGGCCCTCCTCCTGGCGAGCCCAACTCCGCTCCCGTCCCCCAGCAGGGTGCCGATGGCAAGACCACCCTCTGGATGGGTGAGCTCGAGCCCTGGATTGACGAGAACTTCATCCGCAACCTCTGGTTCCAGATGGGTGAGCAGGTCAACGTCAAGATGATCCGTGACAAGTTCTCTGGGTAAGACGCCGTAATTATCATTTGAATGTTTCGGATTGTTTCTAATGTGGGTAGTAGGAGCAATGCTGGATACTGCTTCGTCGACTTCGCTTCCCCTGCCGCCGCTGCCAAGGCCCTTTCTCTGAACGGCACCCCCATGCCCAACACCAACCGGGTCTTCAAGCTCAACTGGGCTACCGGTGGCGGCCTTGCTGATCGCAGGTAAGCGAGAATCTCATTCGTTTCGGTTTCCTCCCGTCTTTAAAACTGACCCCCCCGTCCCAGCCGTGATGACCGTGGCCCCGAGTACTCCATCTTCGTTGGTGACCTCGGCCCTGAGGTGAACGAATACGTCCTCGTCTCCCTCTTCCAGAGCCGCTTCCCCTCTTGCAAGTCTGCCAAGATCATGACCGACCCCATCAGCGGCATGTCCCGCGGCTACGGCTTCGTTCGCTTCTCCGATGAGAACGACCAGCAGCGTGCTCTCACCGAGATGCAGGGTGTCTACTGTGGCAACCGCCCCATGCGTATCTCCACCGCTACCCCCAAGAACAAGGGTCCCGGTGTTGGTGGCAACGGTGGTGCTGCCATGGGTATGCCCGGTCCCGCTGGCATGTACCCTCCCATGGGTGGCCCTCCTATGCCCTTCTACGGTGCTCCCCAGCCCATGAACCAGTTCACAGACCCCAACAACACCACTGTTTTCGTCGGTGGTCTGTCCGGCTACGTCACCGAGGATGAGCTTCGCTCTTTCTTCCAGGGCTTCGGAGAAATCACCTACGTCAAGATTCCCCCCGGAAAGGGCTGTGGTTTCGTCCAGTTCGTCCAGCGCCACGCCGCTGAGATGGCCATCAACCAGATGCAGGGCTACCCCATTGGCAACTCCCGCGTTCGTCTGAGCTGGGGCCGCTCCCAGAACAACTCCGGCCCCGCCGGCAGCCCCTACCGCCCTGCTCCCCCGCCGCCTCCCATGTACCCCTCCATGGGCATGCCCCCGGCCCACCAGTATGGCGGGTTTGCCCCCATGAAGGTGAGCGATCACCCTGGCAGCCCGATCCCGGATCAAATGTGAAGCAGGCGGTCGGCTGACACACTCTTCCAGTAAGCGTTTCCCTTTGATTGAAAGCACCAGCAGGAGTTATTTGTGTCATTCCAACGATGATTCTATTGTGTAACAAATTCGTTCCCTGGTTTCTTGGCCAAGGCTATAGCTCTTGATGAGCATTTGTCTCCTGTGCTACGCATTTCCTTTTTACGTGAGCGCTATTACCTTAGCAAGATCTGAGCTTTATCCCCTTTCTGATCTGTCTTGTTCTTATGTATCTTTTCCATTTTCCCCCCCTCGTCTTTCCGCCCACACTACTCCTTTGTGCCCTTTTCGTATTTTATTATTTTTCTTTATCTTATTTTCGATGTCTCTCTGCCCTTATGCTAACGGGGTTTCCCGCCACTGGGTCTTTGTCTGCGTGTAATGGAAGTCCGAATTGTCATGCGCTTCTTTTTCCCTTATACTCCTTGGGCAGGCATTCTGCGAAAAGTTCCATTTCCCCCCACCGTTTTACCACCTTATTTCCTTTGTTCCTTTTTTTTTTCTTTTTTTTTTTCTTTTCTTCAAGCAGCTAAATTGAATTATGTTCGCTTTGAGAATCTTCGCGTTGGGCTTTTTTTTTTACTACCCTTGTTCCTTGCTAAGACTGATTGCTGGCTTGTACAACACGCTTTCTTTCGTGCGCCTCAGCGTTTGTCGATTCTAAATTCCTTTGATCGTATGCAATAATGTCCTGTACGCTTGTTTGGTGTTTGCATTGCACTATCGGGCTCTTCATTTCCCTGGTATTGTATTGTCGGCCCGTTGCTTCTGGATCTACCTATATAAGCATTGCCCCTATGGCTGGTCCGATAGGTGGAGGTTTCGATGGACTCGAGTATAACTGGGTGCTCTGGTAGTTGGTCCCTGGTGGTTGTCTTGCTGTTTGATGTCTGATGTCTGATGTCTTGAGAATCTACTGGGTTAGGGCTAAGATTTGACCCGGACTGATTTTGAGACAATTCTTCTGGATTCTTGTAAACTTCACGTATCTAGCCATGGCTCTTCTCATATTTCTCATGCCTGGTGTTCTCCTATGGCTGCGGTCCTAGGGCTAGTGTTCACCGCATGAATATGATAAGTGAATATCCAAATTGTACGGACCTCAGTACCTACATGTAGGTACTTCCAAGTTTCTTATCGATAGCCGTATCGATAAGTCAATAAGAGCAGAAGAACACCGCCTACCATTCTTGGAATACTGTCCAGGGCAACGACGACTATGTAGACGGGTATACCGCCTACACGACTGCCATAATTGGTATATTCAGTATACCTACCAGCGTCGAAATGGACAAACCATCTTCTTTTTACCCTCGACACCACCATGCGCTACAGAAACTGGGATGTCCTGCTGTTCCCTGAAGGCTCAAAGGTTCCTATCCAAGAGTTCAAGACACAATGCTTTGTGACCAAGGACAAAGACTCGCCCTATTTACACAGTGCAGTCTTCCTTGGACATCATGCACACCATCCCGAATCAGCCGTCTTCAACCAGCTGCCAGTTCTCACAACATTCATCCCAAGTCTGCCCAAAGACAGTCCGTTCCAAGTCTCAGTTCATAGTTGGGAGAAGCCACGCCCCAGTGTTCAGATCGAGTCCATTATGGAGCCTGAGGACGTTTTGCTCTTCGAGGTTCGGATCTTCATTGATGGGGTTTTCGCTGCGTGAGTTTACGATCTATGCACTCTGATGATGATGAGATTGAGCTGATTCCCTCTAGGGGTAGTATCTATGGGCAGAGAACTATTTGGCCACAGATTATGGGTAAGTTGCGCGCGCTTACATTGTCGGGACGCTTACATCGGCGTAACGCGGCTCTAGAAATTTCCCCTCGATTGCCTGAATTCGTCTTTTTCATTCCCCTTTCAATGAATAGTCACTGACATCCATTTGGCAGATCTGAGTTCTAGTATGGAATCCTTCTTTGTCTCTTTCTTTGATTACAACTTCTCACAGTCCATGCAGGTCTTGACCGGGATGGAAACCAAGACACCCTTCGATTCCCTCCATTTCATCCTGAGATACTACAGCAAAAGCATTGGGATGCCGGAGATTCTCAAGGTAGAATCAAGATTGTTATTGCGGAAGGTTTCTCTCGCCCCAATCGCTCGCCGCCATTCGAACGATACAAGCATGTCATCGCTTTTTCTTTCCAGCATGCGCCACTAGATGTACTGGAGTTCTCTGATATTGCTTGGCCCAATCCAAATATGTGGCTTGCTATGCCGAACGCATCCCGGTATGGATCGGCAGCAAGATATGGCACCTCCAAGGTAGTTGGTGATGGTGCCCATGGGCATTCGCCAAGCAAGCCTTGCAGACCCGAACATCGAATTACAATCACGGCTAACACGAGTAGCCAGTCCAGCAGCAATGCAGCTACTTACAGCGGTAGCGCTTCATCAACTTACAATGCTTGGACCCCTAACCGTGGGTTTCCTATCCCCTCCATGCAGTGGAATGGCTATCCAGAACCTCGATGGGACCCGCATGATGCATACATCGTGGAACCTGTCATGGATGCCTTCGTTGATGATAGAGCATGGCGGCAGCGTGGCGCTCGATCCTCTCGTGAAGACATCCCAATGCCAGATTATGCTTCCACGGGATCGACCAGCAGTCGGGCCATCTCTTCCAGCATGACTGGGATGAGCTACGAACACAGCAAGCAGCCTAGCATCAATTCCTGCCTTGAGGATGAGCAATATAATGACCTGATCCAAACTCTGACACCAACAAAGGCGCCTCCAGTGGGTACTCGCGCACCCTCTAATACTCCATCCACTGCCACCACTGCGATTTCTGCCTCAAAGCTTTCTGCTGCAGCTGAAGCTCGATCTGCAGGCTACAATACTCGAAGCCGCCGTGCATCTGCACTCAGAGAGATATCGCAACCAAGCACCCGTGATGTTTCGGGATCGAGCGAGCCCAAGAACTTGACTCCATCCAAGATTGGAGCGAGTCCAAGCGATAAAGTCCGGAGCAAAAAAGAGACTCAGAAAGAGACCCAGAAAGAGGCTAGCCAGGATACCCCCAAAGCACAGTCTAAGAGTAAGGTGTGCAACTCCAAGGACGACGAAAATGCGCAGGACGAGAATGAGTCGGTTTTTTAGGATCGAACTGGCTATGATGGCGCTGATGATGCTTTCTACATTATACTTACCTACCTCATTCATTTGTTTTAGTTCAGTCTTGACATGAAGCCGGCATGTATCTTTTATGCGAGCTTCAATCAATACACTTTTTACTCTGTGGAGTCGACAAGTGTGCTGTTGTATACAAACTTCGATCAACATCCCTACTTCATTCATATGTATGAAGTTCACAGGTGAATGTATAAACCCTCATACGAATTGCGAAACGTCTTTGACTAATCACAATTAACAGGTTTATGTTCTATATGAAGTTCAACTTTTCCGTATTTTGCTGTAGAAGTTGAGAAGTGTACTAGTGTATACTAACCTCAATCCATACTTTTACACTGCTTGAAGCAACAGATATGCTTTATGCAATCTTCGATCAACCTTTCACCCATGAAGTTGACAGGTAAATGTATAAAACTTTGTCCAAAGCAATTGATACACTTTCTACTAATCTAACAAGCACCCTGTTCTATGGAATTCAATTCCTATATCTGTTCAGTCAACAATGATACATCTTTGCGAACTTCAAGCATGCCTTCCACTACTTGGAGTTGATAGGTATACTATTCAATGCGAACTTCAATCAATTCATGTTCCACTGCATGATATTACGAAGGGACTTTATCACATCTTTCATTATGTGAAAACCGCTCTATGCATGCAACGCCTATACTACTGCCACTGTTTATCCAAACATAATATAACAATGGCAATACTATGGGCATTGGATACCTGGCAGTACGTGATGGTACAAGGCGGCTTCGAACCTCGTGCCTTCTCAACCGCCTTCTCAACCGCCTGGTTGACGTGAAGAGGTCTACCCTGCGACAATGAAACGGCTTCGCTTTCTTTCTTTCCCCTCCTCTCTCCTTTCTTTTCTTCGTCTTCTTCTTCTTGTCTCTTTTCCCATCTTCGTGCTTCATCTTCTGCGTGGCTCTTCTCCACAAGAGTATCTACCATCCGTCTTCTTTCTTCATTCTTGAATACCAACCTGTACCACAATGCCTGGCAGCCAGGACGAACCTGTGGCCGGGATGGAAGCATCGTCCATCCCAGGCTCAGCCTCCAGCTCGCCTATGTCGATCTCTTCGACCTCGTCGACCCCAGACATTTGACAACCTCCCTCGATCCTTGCCTCTCACTTGCCTAGCAGCCAGGACAACACTGTGTCTGGGATGTCAGTCTCCAGCTCGTCTATGATCATGTCTTCGACCTCGATAACCCCGGAAATTCAGCAGCCTCTATCAATCCCTGCCTCTGGCTTGCCTGGCAGCCAGGACGACACTGTGGCCGAGGTGGAAGCATCCTCCACCCCGGTTCAGCCTCTAGCTTGTTGATGTCAATCTCTTCGACCTCGTCGACCCGAGACATTCAGCAACCTCTATCAATCCCTGCCTCTCACATGCCTAGCAGCCGGGGAGACACTGTGTCTGGGATGTCAGCCTCTAGCTTGTCTATGTCAATCTCTTCGACCTCGTCGACCCCAGACATTCAGCAACCCCCATCGATGCCTGCCTTTGGCATCACACCTCCTTGGCGACGTATGAACCAAGTCAACGCCACTGATGGCGGGCCCAGCGCATCGTCTTCTGGCCAACAGAGCCAGCAACATTTCCCTGGTCCCCTCCTTATTGGCCAGGCGGTCCGCTCTGAGGACATTCACCACCCCAGGCCAGTCAGGCCCATCTCTGGGGTTGCTTCCATGTGGGAAGCTGAAGGTTTTGTTGACGAGCTATAAGTAGCTCGCTGTTTGTTTATTGAATTTCAATCAAGCTTTCTTCTGTCCTCTCTTTGCTTCATAGTACCCAGGTCACATCTCCTCCTGCTTGTAGGTCTTTTGTAGTTCCGATCCCATACAGTCTATAGGTAGAAACCCATACTACATAAACAAAGAAGTATGTATTATTCCCACCGCCTTGATTTATAGTTAGTTAGGTAGCTTCTTGAGAATCAATGCTTCTTATTCTCACTTTGCTCCCTAGTAGTCAGGTCATAATCACTAACTATTACTTCACTTCAGCTTTAATAATCGCTTGCCAACTGAAGGTTAAATGTCCCAAGTTCATTTTTGGGAGAACTTATGGTCCCTTAGTTGCGGGCAGATGTGTATTCAAAATGTTCGCCAAGATCAATATCACCGATATTGCGTGGAATCGTCATGCTTCCACCTCGCTCGAGTTCGACACAGTCAACCTGTGACACTGGGGTATTTAGAGACATGACAAGAAAGCATTGCATCAAGTACATCCTGAACTTGACCAAGGGGGAAAATAGCCCGATCGAGTTCGATTTGAGAAATGCACAACCCTCGCCACCTTTCAATGGAATATGTGGATTGGTAACTAAGTCTTGCCTTGATCGTCTTGTCTTACCTTTCGTATGGGACATTTAAGACTGGGCACCGTCTTAAATGCCCAATGGAGATGGAGATAGGTAGACAATGAATTCTTTTCAACAGAACCTACATTAGTATGGAGCAATTGCTTGGATATGGTGTAGATTTCCCTGTTTCTTTCCCTGTAAATGCCATTGATCGAGTATCCATGGTGGATTCTGTGACATAAAAGACATCAGTAAATTTTTCTATTCGGCAAATGGAATAGAAATCTCTCAAGGCATGTAGTTGACTATATCATATTTCAAATTTTTCATGGCTTGTTCTAGCATAATATCCCAATAATAAGCAAGAATATCTTGGTAAATACATGTAAAGAGAATATTTGAGCACTCATCTCAAAAGACATCTCGACCGACTTCAAAATAGACTTCAAAGGGTATGACAAGGCCGCATAAGTGGCCGACTATATTATCTAGAAATCTTCCGTGTCACAGCTACTTTCTAGGGCACATTCTAAAATATCGACTGAAGCCATACAACAAAAGGCTGTCAATGGATAAGTCTAGTCAAAGTTCGACACGAATATTCTTAGAAGAATACAATTTGATACAAGAGAAAGTCAAAGGAAAATATGATTGATTTGTACTATCTAAAGCCAGGGGGCTGTCCCTAGCGAAATGGTTCAAAGAATGGTTCAAGAGACAAGACAAACAAGCAGACCGAGGTCATACTTGCAGAGTGTAAGTATCTGTCTCATAAGCGAGATTCCCAGTTCAATGAATCAAGCGTTTAAAACTGCCCTCAGAGTTCTCTTCATGGGACAACCAGAGTGCTGTCTCTGGTGAAAAAGTTCCAAAGATTTGGGTTTTGATGGCGTCGGTGGCCACCCAAGGATTCTCTGAATCCTTGCATGTATGCCCTCAGAATTGCTTCTTCGGGACCCGTGTGTATCCTTCGCCTCCCATCTCGTAGGACGATATCGATAGCCCCGGTGGGTGACTGTCCTATGTATCCTCCCCCTTTCTGTCATCGGAGTCCTCCCCCTCTGGGACGAGACCACGCCGGGTCTCAGATAGCCCATCCTTCACTCCCCAAAGACGTGTTACGCTTGCGCGCAACGTCAATGCCCTCAGATTCCTCTTCACTGGGCAACCACAGTCCCCTGGGTCGAGGCCACGCTGGGTCTCAGATAGCCCATCACTCAACCCTCCCTGGGACGATACCACAGTGGGTTTCAGATAGCCCAAGGTTTGGCTCCCCTAGGACGATACCACAATGGGTTTCAGATAGCCTAGGTTGCACCTCGCCGTAGACATGATACGCTTGCGCGCAATCAGACGTCAAAGGATGCCCTCAGAGTCCTCTTCACGGGGCAAGCTCAACTCAAAGACTGCGTCGAGGATTGGTTGATGAGTGTACCTTTGAAAGTAGCATTGTCAGTCATATGTTGTCACATGAGTACACAGGGACTTATCAATGATCATTTCGGTGACACAAAGAGACCCATGGCCATGTCAGAGCATATAAGCATCAGCATTGGAAAGTTTGATCAGTGGCAGCTCTTAGAACAGGAGTCTCACAGTGGACATGAGCCCTCGAAGGGTTGTCTCGAAACCTGTCTCCAATCAAAGGTCAAAAGACTGAGATGAGGGTACCTGATGAACCAAAAGTGTCAGCTAGTTGTCGTCTCATGTGCATGTGCAGAAGGAACATACCGTAGATATTCCAGATGCACTGCGAATTGACTAGTGTCACACAATTCCTGTGCCCAGAGAATATGTCAGAGCATACAAGTATCAGCATGGTGCAGCATGATGAGGGAAATCATCAGGGCAAGACTCACAGGAACAGACTCATGAAGTCCAGAGGTGGAAGAAAACAACAAGAAACACATGTCTCAATCTTCATAGGAGTGGTACACTGTTAGATAGTTAACAGAGGAGAATAGAATAGACACAGAGTGGAACAAACAATGAGTGTTGTTCACAGGATAAATAAAGGACAGGGAACAGAGGGTAGGTAGAGGGTAGAGAGGGTGCCACCGTAAGTATAGAGGACAGAAGACAGAAGACAGAAGGTAGAGACGGTAGAGGAGAGAGGATATAACATCATGAGGAGAGACGATGGCGAGGATGGAGAGAGGGAAGAGGGGAGAAGATAGTGAGGATGGAGAGGAGAGGGGAGAGGGAAGAGGGAAGAGGGAAGAGGGAAGAGGGAAGAGGGAAGAAGATGGTGAGGATGGGGGATTGAGGGTGACGAGGATGGAGATGATGACGAGGATGGAGAGGGTGACGAGGAGAGAGGAGGGGAGAGGATGGAGAGGGTAGAGGAGACAGGATGGATGATGGCGAGGAGAGAAGAGAGGGTATAGGATGGATGATAGAGGGTGGATTATGGCGAGGATGGAGGGTGGGGAGGATGAAGAGAGAAGATGAAAAGGACGGGAAGAGAGGAAATGGGAGGCCTTTTATATGTGAAGACTGACCCCTTCCTAATTAGGGAAAGTAGCATTTGGGCTACTTCCGACTTCCAATCTAGTAATACACAGGATAAACATGACATACTACGTGTCTTTAGGTAAGAATGGGAGACTGGTAACGTCAGTAGATAGTATTACGACCAGGCTACTAGGCTATATGTCTACATGTACAACCCCCAATACTGGAGACTGGAGACTGGAAAGTAGAAGGTGGACGGAGAACATTGTCCATATATGAATTCGGATCCATATTTTGAGACCAGAAAATAACATGAAACGCATAGCCATAACGACATCGAAACTCCTGGAGTCTGCTAGCAGGGGAATATCCAAATCCAATATCAATCCGGTCACATCCCATCAACACACCAACACCAACACCAACAGCTACAACAAGTAGAGTCGTGAAATTCCGGGGTCTTTTAAGTTGGTTCCTTTTTGTACCAGTCCCATTTCCGCTCTGCTCACTCCTATGTCCGGTTCCAGTGACACAGGCTGGACGGGGGTAAAGGGGTATCTGGGTCTGATCCGAGAGCACAGGCAAAGTGTAGAGAAGAAAAAAAGAGAAGAAAACCACAGACTATATAGCCCGGGTGATAGAAGTAGAGAGATGGAAGAGTCCACTACCAGTGATACTGGTAATAAAAGACGAAAAGAAAAGAAAGAAAAAACGGCCGGCATTTGTTGGAAGATTGTTTGAGATGGAGCAAAAGAAAGAAGATGAATGACAGGAAAAAAAAAGAAAGAAAGAAAAAGGAAATCGTTGGAAATGAAAGGAGAAAGTGCACTGGATCAGCCGTAGGGAACTGGACTTCATACTGAGAGGTATCAATGTTGCCCATACAGAGCAAGGAATTAAGTAACCACATCCACAAGTAATAATAGTAATAATAGAAAGAAAGGAAGAGAAGCCAAGAAAACTCGTAGGTCACAGTGCACTAATCTCGAATACAGAAGAGCCCCAGTCAGTCCAAGCAGTCCCTGGTATCAGTTGGTGGATGCTGGCTTCCTAGGACGAGCAAGGGGACGGGGTAGGAGAGCATGCGATGAACAAGATACACCAACGCCAATCCCACAACAACACATGCGCAGAACACACATATCCAGATAAGTGGGAGACAAGAAAACAGAACAGATCGAGTATCCGCGAAAACGCACTAGAGCAATGATCAAATGTACAAACAAGGGTATATCGGAGGTGAAGCACCTGAAGGACCGTTCAGACTTTTACACGTTCACAGGCCGTCACCGGCACCTGTCTCGACACCATCGGCCGAATAGGATATACTGGGGTCGAACCCAAATCCAGTGGCGTCGGCATCCGTGTTGAGGAATGTATCAAAGTCGAAGTTCTCCAGAATGTCTGGATTTTCCAGTGCGCTGAAGTCAAGGTTGAATGCGGAAGCCTTTGATAGAGTCAGTAAATGCATACTTGTAGTAGACAAGGTGGTGAAATAACATACATCAGGAATGCTGAGGTCAGTGAAGGATTGCTGTTGGTCAGGAGGCTGCTGCACCATAGTCTGAGGAGGTGCAGTAGACTGTGCTGCTTGAGCTGGCCCGTTCGCTCCATTTGCTCCATTCTTAGGATTGAAAGAGCTAGGATGCTGCGGCGTGACGGGAGTCGATGGGGTCGGGGGCTCTGCGGCTTCGGTAGATGGAGTCGCGCCTGCGGCCGCACTGGCGGCAGCAGCAGCAGCTTGCTTCTTGTTGGGTCGCTTGAAGTCAAATTAGCAGATACAAAGATTACAGCAGCACTTGAGAGTATACAAACCTTGCGAGTGTCCTTCGCATCCTTCTTGCCCTTGGGTGGAGCCTTGGTAGTTTGCTGGGGCGTTGGTGGTGCGTTCCCAGCGGTCTGAGGTGACACCGGCTGGCCACGACCAACGTTAGGACCGGTGACGGGTGGCGCCGAGGGCGGAGGCATCGCGCTTCGTTCCTGCGGGGTTCCAGCCTGGGGCTGGTTCGCAGGCGAATGCTGCGGAGGCATCTGCGGTTGTCCTGGCTGCCATTGTCCACTAGGCATACGTTGGCCGGCATTGGCTGGAATCGGCTGGCCCATTTGAGCTCCAGTGAAGGCAGGATTAGAGCTAGGAGGTCGCATATTCGGTCCAGGGAAGAACTGAGCTGCCATCTCTGGGGGAATCGGACCACCGTTGAGGTTCATGGATCCGGGAGATCCACGCTGGGACATGTCGCCGGCGCTTGGCGACCCGGGAAGTCCAGTCGGAGGCATCTTGGGCGTGCCTCGTTTCATTTGGTCGCTAGGATTGGGAGACGCGCCCGCCCTGCTGCCCGGGGAAGTACCTGGCGGCAAAACTCCCTGGCCGGGCATTGGGGGCTGGCCGTCAGCGCGGGCCATGCTATCTTGCTCTTGACGAGCCATCATCAAACGCCGCTTATTCTGCTGTTCAAGCAGCATAAGCTGCATCTGATAATCTTGAAGAGCATGGTTACCATTCTGACTGCCAGGTGTCTGCAAACTACCAGGTGTCTGTAAGCCACCAGGTCGGACCTGGGCGAGTTGACCATTTGCACCGTAGTACTCAGGACCACCGCCCATAGGATACATTCCTTGGCCATCCGGCATCGGCACCAGATCCCCCTGATTCGCCATAACACCGGGATTCATCATGCCACCATTCGGGATACCCTGGGAATTCGATGCTGAGCGAGAGTGATGAAGGGCCAAGTTTTGAGCATATACCTGCATAGATTTCTGTTGCGCAGCTTGTCCCTGGAACTGCTGGAATTGCGCCGGAGTCATTCCCCTCTGCATTCCATTCTGCATCATTATAGCCTGCGGGTTGGGCTGTCCAGGCATTCCTTGTCCCTGTCCACGGCCATTCGGTGCCAGCTGCTGTCCGTTGACAGAGCCTTCAAGACGTGGGCGTTTCGACGGCGAGGGGGCGTTGTCGGCAGACGCTGGTGACTGTGGTCGATGTCCACCCATCTCCATGTCCGGATCCCGTTGCATTTGCTGCATCATTTGCAAGTGCTGGGTCTTCTGGTACTGCGCCATTTGTTGTTGTTGTTGCGAGCTAGAAAGAATCTCATCAGCACGTCCACCCCCAACTTAACACTCCGCATGGGTAGGAAGATATTCAGATAGAGCATACAGTCCAGTGGTGTTGTTCTGCAGCACTGTTTTCTGCAGGTTAGGAGGCACCATGCCATTCTGTCTCCGGAGCTGGTTCATCTGGCCGGGCATCATAGGTTGCTGCCTCATAAATTGGTTGTGTTGCTGTTCTCGCAAACGCATGACGTTCTAGAGTTCAGGATTAGTCCATAATCCACATCCTCGATGTAGATGATCGTCCACGCACCTGGTTGTGCTGAAGATATAGCCGAATATCATTGCTATTTCCCTTCTTGCGTTGAGCCCAGAAGAACTCCCAGAAAAGGCTGAACCAATCGAGGAGAAATGAGGAGGGACTTTCGTTGGGAATATTTGGACGAGGAAGATCATCTGGGATCTTGATCTTCTCACCATCCTTCCCATCGGTCATCATAGCATCAGGGTCCATACCATTGACGTCGCCATCACGCCGATTTCCTGGACTCGTCTTGGGATTGTTGTCGGTGTTGAGTTTGATGTTTTCATCTTGCAAGAGAGCGCGGGCGCAGTCATGGTACCCACGCTTCAAAAAGTAATCATAGATGTAGGTGTTGAGGTTGTTGATCATGATTTCGGGGTTGTTCATAGTGCCGTCGTTACGAGAAGCCGTGGATCCGTTGTTGATCATAGGAACTCCACCCACAGGGCCTCCAGCCCCGGGGTTCATCCCGACATTCATTTGGTTCATGGTGGCGAACGGTGGGACTGCAGCCACCCTTGCCTGTTGTATCGTGAGATTTTCAAATCGGATGTACGCAGCTTCCGACGCGCGACCTCCGTTTCAGGCTATGAAGCCTAACGCGGGGTGATAGAAGCGACGCGTAGGAATTGATGCGGAGGCAAAGCGGTCAGCGCTTTCGAGGGAATATCGAAGGCTCGTAGGAACGCGTGTGTGTAACAGCGCAAATCAAACGGGTATATGATCGCGAAGTATGAACGAGTTCAGGATCACCGGTGGCGTCTTCTTCCGGAGAAACCACGCGACGGGGTAGAAACGAGAGGATGGAGGCTCGGAGGCGCAGGCGAAGTATGCTCGGTATCTC
The DNA here is from genome assembly GCF_000769745.1 of Penicillium expansum. Lineage (NCBI taxonomy): Eukaryota > Fungi > Ascomycota > Eurotiomycetes > Eurotiales > Aspergillaceae > Penicillium > Penicillium expansum. The sequence goes on from NW_015971399.1 coordinate 402,531, forward strand.
TGACTGGAGAAATTGGGTGAGCACTTGCCAGAGGATTAAACACTTCAAATGACCAAGTGCAGGGGCAAGTGCGCAGTCTATATGGGGGTAGGCGATGACGGATGTACAAGGAGGCGGAAAAAGCGCACAAGTGAGGTGGTTGGTATGGGGGGGGGCGGCGACAGACACCCGATCGGGCAGAATCGCGGACAGGAGATCACCAAACCCGTGTACAAAGAAAAAGGAGGCCCAAGAACAAGAAACGAAAAAAAAAGAACAGATTAAGAATAGAAAGGGGGAGTCTAAGAGATGTGGATCTCACAGTGGGAAGAGGAGGACGGATTCAGTGAGAGAGAGCCGGGGGGGACGTACATTGACAGGCGCTGCGCTCTGCGGGAGAATCGCTTGTTCGGAGCGGATCAACCTGGTCGGAGGTCGGGGCTGGGGATGGCGCTGTCAAGCGTATTTCTGGGAATGCACCGATCTGATAACCATTGAATTTGCGGTCTGCGACGAAAAAAGAAACAAGAAACAAGAGTCAGAGAAGTATCGAGAAAGAAATGGGAGATATATGTGGAAATATGGTGGTTTGAACAGATCAGAGAGGAAAAAGGGAAGCTGGAAGGAAAGTCAGAAGGGTGATATGATACCTGATGGGCCCTGCGATGGATCCCAGCGGGAGTCTAAAAAGTAAGGTAAGCCACTATTTCGCGACCACCACGAAGGTTGAATATACCGAAGATCGAGGGATTTAGGAGAATTGAACAAATTGAGAGGAGAATCAATTGCTGTGGAAAAGTCGTGTCCAGGTAGAGGTTGAGAAAAGATGGAAAGGAGGGAAATTCGATCTGTAAAGAGTTGAGGGGCGGCGGAGATAGTGGTACAGAACCAGTATGGCCCGGCGTTTGTGACATACAATACTTGACAAATACAATAACTCGGATGTTCCGTTGACCGCTATTTAGGTGCCCATAGGAATTATATATACTTGACCGAACTGCAGGTTTACCATACAATACATGTTTGGTCATGACGATACAGATCAAGCTCCTGAGCGGCAGATTCGCCGAGGATCTACGGGATACACGTATAAAAAGGGAAAAAAAGGGAGATCATGCGATTTCTATGGACTGATCGTAACTTAACCCCCAAACCTTGCCCTAATCGGAAGCTAAATTGAATATAATGTATCGAGCCCCTATGCCAGTGATAAATCGCGTGGTTTAGGATACATCATAAACCCTAAGTTACTAAAAGACAGGTGTACAAATAGAGTGATTATCGGAAGCAATAATGACGAATAAGGGCAAAAAAAAAGACCCATCCCTCTAAAAACATAACCAATGAGGAACCCCTAGAAACGCCCATTCTTCAAGTAGTGTAAATGCACAAGATCTCGCAAGGTTATTATTCTTCCTCCGGTGGCATCTCATCCTCAATGTATCGTACGAGGGAGACCCGCATCTCCGTGGTATCATCTCCGCGCAGCACGTCACTGACAAAGTGCGCCTCGATCTGCATTTGAACCTAAAAACCGGGTCAGCGATCGAACCTAGAGCAAGGGGAACCCACTCCAATTGACCGGGGTGCTGGTAACTTACCATCTCCAGGGACCCTCGGAGGACGCCACACAGGATATTGGAGAACCATAGCTCATCCTGAGCCCGCCCATCATCGGGAAGCTCCACAAAGTCCGCCAGGGGGTTGTCTTCAAAGATAAGGGAAAACTGGGTGTTATCACTCGTCCAGTTTGTGACTGTAGGTGTGACATTCAGGAAGATCTTAAAGCCAACCTAGTCGGGTTGTCAGCCATCATAGCTTTGTTATCTCCATGTTCTCAAGTGACTCCCACCTTCGCGATCATATCAGCTGTCTCCCGGAAGTTGGCGCATCGGCCGACACCTGACTTGGCCAGGAAGTCTTCAATGAGTCGCATTCCGATATTGTATCCCATCTTATCCAACTGCTTGTTGACATCCTGATAGTTGCTATCGTAGTCTTGGCATAATTGTGCGACAATTGTTCCGTAGGTTAATGTGACCAGCTCCGCGTTGACTTTATCGACTCTTGTTCTGCGCATAGGAAGAAAGCCGATTAGTTCGTGTTCGAGGTCAGAGATAAAGCGAAGTCAATTGGTCATCGCTTCTCTGCTCCAGTATTCGGGCACTGGGGCTTACTGACTTCCATATTCTGTTCGAAGGTCATTGATTAATAGAAGGTCCACTGGATAAGGCATCCGGCCTTGGGAGTCCACCTACTCTTCTCCTATTCTTGATGTTTTCGTCGACGACATCTTTGGGATTATGATCTGATAGCTCTGTTTTTTTGGTAAAATAGGGGAAATGAATAGAATCCAGAGAAGCACGGGTAACTGTGACAGTCAACTGTTGATCAGGGTGATTGTGGGGAGTCCGTGATTGTTGGAGTTGCTGATTGTACACAGCAGTAATACAGCCGACGAAAGCGACCATGCTGGACTTTTCATTTCATTGGTTCTTTTTATTCGCCGCCTTTTTCTCCGCCTTTTCATTTTGTATGTATTGTACGTGGTGAGTGGGGTAAATGACCGTGTTATTTTCTGCCAGACAAAAATAACCCCAAGACTATCAAGTCTCGATGGTCGCTTTCGTCCACCGGACACAGCCCGCTCACCGCCGAGGCCAGGTGGGATTATCGTTCTTCCCGCAGCTTCTCGCCCTGAACTTTTGCTCTCCACTACTTTCGCCCGAAGTCGCGATTGATCACCAATCAATTCTTTTACCTCTCCAAATTCACCGAGGTGCTTGCTGTGACAATGTCTGGTGAAAAGCGCCCTGCTCCAGAGGGCTTTGGGACCTCGCACCAGCTCGTGGTCAAGCGGAACAAGGCCGCCGAAAATGCAGGAACCGAGCTCGTGAAGGGCTCTTCCCAAAATGGAGCTCTCATTCAATCTGTATGCGCCAAAGTTTGCCCTCGAAGCTCAATGGGCTTTCACGGAGCATAGTCAGCTAATCTGAGTTAACAGGTTCCTCGCACAAGTGGTTTGGATGCTCCTATCATGGAGCTCACAGGTGAGAGGCTGTCGCCGATTTGTGTCGCTATACATGCGCTAACCGAAATAATCTACTAGGCCACTCTGGTGAAGTATTTGCAGTTCGATTCGACCCTACCGCGCAACACATCGCATCTGGATCCATGGATCGTTCCATCTGTATGTCTCATCTTTATACCGGAATGCGGCCGCCGAAAATGTTACTGATCAAGAGTTCTTGAATAGTACTGTGGAATACATACGGGCAATGCGAAAACTACGGCCAATTGACAGGTCACCGGGGAGCTGTGTTGGATCTTCAGTGGTCACGCGATTCGCGGGCACTGTTCTCAGCATCCGCAGATATGACCCTCGGAAGCTGGGATGTTGAGACCGGGGAACGAGTACGCCGTCACGTGGGCCATGAGGAGATCATCAACTGCCTCGATATCAGCAAAAGAGGACAGGAGCTTCTAGTCAGTGGTAGTGATGATGGGTCCATCGGCATCTGGGATCCGCGGCAGAAGGATGCTCTGGACTATCTCCAGACGGAACTCCCCATTACCGCAGTGGCATTGTCCGAAGCGGGTAATGAGATCTACAGTGGAGGTATTGACAATACAATCCATGCCTGGGATATTCGGAAGAAGGCCATAGTCTACTCGATGGCCGGACACACAGATACCATCACATCGCTACAAATCTCGCCAGACTCACAGACTTTGCTGTCGAACTCTCATGACTCCACTGTTCGCACATGGGACATTCGTCCATTCGCCCCTGCCAACCGGCAAGTGAAGACCTACGATGGTGCCCCTGTTGGACTAGAGAAGAACCTCATCCGTGCCAGCTGGGATCCTAAGGGCGACAAGATTGCTGCAGGCAGTGGTGATCGAAGTGTGGTTGTTTGGGAGACCAAGACCGGTAAATTGCTGTACAAACTTCCCGGGCACAAGGGCACTGTCAATGACGTGCGCTTCTCTCCCAATGATGAGCCGATCAGTGAGTATACACCCTTTGCGAGCAAACCCACAATTTCTAACATGGTCACAGTCGTTTCTTGCTCCTCCGATCGGAACCTGGTGCTTGGAGAGCTGGGCAAATAAGCATATATGATAGGTATTAATGTTTTAATGAAGATCAGCGGGCGTCAAATTCATTTTTTCAAACATGCCATGTCCATCCGTTCCCGATCTGGACACAGCTTGTGCTACCAAGTCAGAGAGCATCTTTCGGCTTCCAGAGGTGACTTGTCCGGCTATGCATCCGGATCTATGAATTGTACAATAAGAACTAAATTTCAAAGTAATCCTGCTATTGGAAATTTATGGTCTACAAGAACAGTTTTGATGCGGCCTCTCCACTAGGTTGAGCTCGGGACAGTGTCGGATTTGGATGATCTAAATATCCAGCTAATTCGAGAATATATCGTGGATTATTATGATGCCTTTTCCAACATCTTTTTCTAATGTCTGTAATCCGGCGAAAAGCACTCGATATAAGGGTAGAATAGGTAACGGCCTAAGTTTCAAGCACTTTTCAAGTACCTCTGTTAACTTCTTTCCCACGTACTCCTGATTTGCGGTTGCAAATGTATACCTTCTCGATCCATAGAGATGAGTAAATGTAAACAATACGTAATTCATGAATGTATGTACCGACCTAACCTTGGTAGACATGAAGTATTTGACTTTCAAGGCCAGACTTGACTGACATCTTCCTTCTCTTCTTTTCTTCCTCTACACAACTCTTCAAATCCTGCAAGATGTTTGATCAACAATATACTCCGGAACTCCCCTACTACTCCAAGGTGGACTCTGTTGCCGATACCACCATCACGTATCGCATGCTCTACCTCGAGCCTAATGTCCAGCCAGAATCGGAAAAGTGGCAGTCCCGCATTTATCGATGTTGTATTCCTCTTTTGATACTTATTTTGATAGGTGAGTCTTACATCGAATGCTGCAACTTATGCAAGCTATCTGAAAGGTTCGTTGCTAACTTCCAACGTAGACATGGCTGTCTATATTGAGGCCCCCCACGCCTCAAACGCCGTCGGGTATGTCGTGCACACCCTACAGGGCTTTGTGTTGGCTATACAGTGGTACAGCCTAGTCAGATATTTTTTGGCACTGAGGCGTCAATCTTGGAAGCCGAAAGGTCGTGGTTATGATCTCTCCGTTGGACCAGCATACACATACACATTCCCCTTACGACCAGGGGACGGTGATTCGATTGCTCCCCCATCTAATGATTTTGATGATGCCCATGTTTCCGGGCACAGAAAAGCATTCCCTTGGTGTATAAAGGGAATGGTGGGATAATACTCCATGTGTTCGATGCATCTTCTGTTGCTGACATGGAAGCTTAGAGTTTCCAAAGTTGCCCAGATGGTCTCGTTGGTTGTTAAGCAGGGAATATCCTTGAGGCGTTGGCTTAACTTTTGGCTTTATACATGTTCGCTTATTCGGTCTTGTGACGTCTCTTTTGATAGTCTTTTTAGACGTTGTTTTACTTAAATATTTTCCCTTTCATTGGTTGTAGCTAAAATATAGTTGTTGAAAATGGCCTAAAATATGCAACCCTGCTTTTCTATACTCTGTATATAGCCTTCGATTCGATAGGCAAATAGGGTTGATGAGTGTCAGCGAGAGCGTTGCCAATCTCTTCAGTGGAATGAGATATACAATTCGTTATCCATCTGGTCGTATCTATATCCATGGTTTATAGTAGGATAGCACTTAAAGTCCATATGAGAATGCTCAAAATCTACATAAGAAGTAAAAACTGTATAATCTCAACACCAATCTCCAAACTAATTCTTAATAAATATTCAATCCTCTTATAAGTTGTACAGACAAGCATACCTACTATGTAGGTAGTATGGAATGATGCAATAAGCGGGAAAAAAAAGATTCCCCAGACGCTTATCTGGCCGAATCCCCCAACTTCCCACTCCACAACAAGAGGGTGACCCCATTTAAAACAGTCTCTTTTCAGAGAGGCCTTAAATAAAAGGCCATCTGGCGCCCCATCCATGATCCCTACCGCGCTCAGATCTGCTCGAAGCGCACGCGACGGAGGTGATGTTTAACCTCCGCTCCGCCTGGATGGTGGTTTGGGCCATCCTATTATGGCTCACCGTCGTGCATGGCATGCGAGACAGCCAAGTCAAAGAACTAAGGTATAGCTACACTCGATCCTCTTCAAAAACATACAAAATTAACTAATACACCCCTGTCCTTCCGCAGACAAGAAACTGAGCGCATGTTCTTCCATGGCTTCGAGAGCTACCTCCAATACGCGTTCCCCGAAGACGAATTACGCGCCCTGACATGCGGCCCTCTTGTTCGCGACGAGAAGAACCCGGAGCATAATGATGTGCTGGGGAATTATTCTCTGACCTTGATTGACAGCTTATCGACGCTGGCCATTCTCTCCTCGAGCCCGGACAGTGGCGAGCGAGCCTTGGCGCATTTCCAGGATGGTGTCGAGGGATTTGTTAGGCTGTATGGTGATGGCTCAGACGGCCCTGCTGGTCAGGGCGAGCGGTCGAGGGGCTTTGATCTGGATAGCAAGGTACATCTGTTTGAAACTGTGATTCGGGGACTGGGTATGATTTCCCCCCCTTCATGGCTTATCGATTTGTCGCATGTGCTCAATTTCTGGCTATTCATGTCCTCCTGCTGACTTATTCAGGTGGATTGCTCAGTGCCCATCTTTTCGCCGTCGGCGAGCTACCCATCATCGGATACGAGCCATCCGAACGGGAGGCTGCCTTCGCCAGCGCATGGGATAAAAGTATGTTTATAAAAAGTGATCACGGTATTCGATGGTCCAATGGCTTTGTTTATGATGGCCAACTACTTCGACTTGCTGTGGATCTGGCCCACCGTTTGCTCCCCGCATTCTATACGGAGACGGGCCTTCCCTACCCTCGGGTCAACCTGCGCCACGGAATCCCATTCTACGAGAATGCGCCTTTAAATCTCAACACCCGAGATGCCGAGGGCAAGCGCAAATCCAAAAACGCGGCCTCTGAGCCCGCTGAAACTTGTAGTGCTGGGGCAGGCAGTCTGGTCCTTGAACTGACCGTCTTGAGCCGGCTCACTGGTGATGGGCGGTATGAGGACCTGGGTAAGAGGGCATTTTGGGCAGTCTGGAACCGCCGGAGTGACATCGGACTACTTGGATTTGGGATTGATGTCGAGTCCGGGAAATGGGTTGGACCATGGGCAGGAGTAAGCAGGATCTCTTTTAACAGGTACAAGCATATACTAATTGTCAGTAGATCGGCGCCGGCATTGACAGCTTCTATGAGTATGCTGTCAAAGCTCACGTTCTCCTGTCCGAGGGCGAGCGCCTGCCTTTCAACTCCAACAGCCCTTGGGCGGCATTGGACTCGTACTATACTCCTCTGACGGACTACCAGCATACCGCCGAGGCCTTCCGACAAGTTTGGGAAGAATCGCATACTGCGATCAATCGCCACCTATTCCGAGGTGAAGGTTATCAACATCCCCATCTTATTGTGGGAGATGTGATCACCGGTGCCACGCGAGCGTTTTGGATCGATAGCCTGAGCGCTTTCTATCCAGGAGTTCTCGCCCTGGATGGAAAGCTAGATGAAGCTATCCAGATTCATCTGCTGACCACCGCCATCTGGACACGTTACTCGGGCATCCCTGAGCGATGGAATGTGGCTACCGGTGACATCGACAACGGTATGCCGTGGTATGGAGGTCGGCCTGAGTTCATCGAGTCCAACTACTACATTTATCGCGCAACTCAAGATCCTTGGTATCTACATGTTGGAGAGATGGTTCTCAGCGATCTAAAGCGGCGTTGCTGGACCAAGTGTGGCTGGGCTGGCATTCGGAATGTTCTCACCGGCGAGCTCATTGACCGGATGGAGAGTTTCTTCATCGGAGAGACAGCCAAATACCTATATCTGCTGTTTGACCAGGATCATCCATTGAACAAGATCGATGCCCCGTGGGTTTTTAACACGGAAGGCCATCCTCTCATCATCCCGAAAAAGTCGGCATCCGCGCCTCGCCAGCAGCGAAATTCATCTCAGAGCCCGGACATGGCCGGAGGAGTATGCCAAATTATTCCTTCCCCGTTCTTCGGCGTGTCCTCCACTGCATCCCGAACAGACATATTCCATGCTGCCAACTTGGCACGTCTGGATCTGATGCCTGATCGGGGAGTGGCGGCAGGTCCTATTTTGCAAGACTCGCCTGGACATCAAAGTGTCTTTGTGTCTGACCTTTCATCACCTACCAATTACACATTCTACCCGTGGACGCTGCCACCTCAGCTGGTTCCATTCAACGCCACCAGCGCGCCTATGGCCGTTCGGCCCACGCTCGACATCTCATTCCCATCACTCCCAGGCGGCGTAAACATGGGACCTGGAGCGCTGGAACGTGTCCGAGACGGGGTACTTGTAAAAACAATTGGAGGACTCCGATTGAGTATGGTTCAGGATGTACAGTTGGAATCCCCGACGACCACGACTGGGGAGGAGGAAGACGGATACCGGGTCCAGGTGATCAACAATGTGCCACTGGGCAAAGATGAGAAGGTATATCTCTCTCGTCAAGTCACCTTTGATGTCGTCGATCCGTATGATCCGAACTTCACCCGTGTTCGCGACAATGCCATGCTTGACCTCGTCATTGACGTTCTCCCAGAGCCCTCTCGTCGACGCAATGATTCGGCTCATCCACGAGATGAAGAAACTCAACCAGAAAGTCCACACCCGCCAGAGCCCCGTCTCGCAGGCCACAGCCCCGCCTCTTCTGTCGACGATGCCGCAATTGTTGACTCCCCGGACTCAACAGTAAGAGCTATGCTATCGTCTCTGATGCACTCAGTGTCGTCGTTGCTTCACAACGAACCGACCGAGCCTGCTCCACTCAGATTGACTCTCCCCGCTGCTATCTCTTCCGGCATTGGGGCTAGCCCTCTTCCGGATGTTGAAGATGCAGTTACCATGTCCTTGCTTGGAAACCCATCCACAGACCGCCTGTCATGGTCAAGTATATACTTCGCCGGTGACCTTTGCGACGAGGGGATTCCCCGTGAGGTCGCCCATAACCACGAAGTCCTTGTTATCAAACGTGGCGGTTGCACTTTCTCGGAAAAACTCCGCAACATCCCCGCATACCGACCAACGCGATCTGCACTGAAGCTAGTTGTCGTCGTTTCATACGATGGCATACCACCACCCGGCTTCCACGGGAAGAAGAGAGAGCCAACGGATCAATCCGAGTCTCGCTCTGCGCTCGCCGCCGTCCGTGCCGAGCCCACTCTCATCCGTCCCCACCTCGATGAAGCCCAAATGACAGCCAGCGGCATCCCACGAAATTACCTCATCAGCATGGTCATGGTCGGCGGCGGAGATGAAACATACGAACTCCTGCGCCATGCAAGCGGCATTGGAGTCAAGAGACGATATAGCATGCGCTCTCGTGGTGTCCCAATCACGAATTTACACATTGTTTGAATATTCACACAGATATACTATACCCTTTTGGAAGACTCTTGGATCATTTGTGGCGCTTGTTTCATATTTCGCAAATGTAAATAGGTTTAGACTTGTATAGTCAAGCCTCCAGCTCAGAAATAATCGAACTGGATTCATCTGATAACAATCTACATTCACCATCCAACCAAGTTCTATATAAAAGCCACATCTTTCAACTCAAAGCCTCGACTTACCCTCCATCTCAACCTGAACCTTCCTCCAAGACTCAACTGCCCTCCTAGACGCCGTCTCAGGATTGACCCTCCCATCCCTCATCCTCCGATCAAAAACCTCCATAGAAACCCACCCCTCAAATCCAACCTCAACAATCCATGCCCTGGCAATCTCAACAACAGGCAAATACCCCCCAAACTCAACCTCCAAAGGAAAAGGCCTCGCATGCTTAGACCAAGTAAACTCCTTCGCCTCCCCAGGCAACGCCCACGGATGCGCCAATGAATAAGGAGGTTCAAACCGCTCCGCATCAGAAAGCTGCACATAGAAAATCTTCTCCAGCGGACAATCTCGCACAAACCTCCTCAGCGAATCCCGCAGCTTCGTCTCCGCATCCATCTGCACTCCCGTCGGAGAAGAATTATCCCCCCACACACGCGTCCCTTCATGGAAAGTATCCAGACACAGTCCGAAATTCGAACGGTCAACACGCTGTACGATCGACAGTGCACTTTCCCAGGTTGAACAGTTTGTTCCCCATGATAGGGGTTCGTAGGCGATTGATACTATTGGCTTGTTGGAGCTAGCTAGGTCGGATAGCTGCTGGAGGTCGGATATGATTGTTTTTTCATCGCGGCTGCAGTCCGCTGTGAAGATTGATGGGACTTGTAGGTATGGTGCGTGTAGCAGACGAGCGATTTCGAGCCAGTGCTGGGCGAGAGTGAGTCTTTCTTTTAGTGGGGTTGTTGAGCCTTCGTAGTTTTCGAAGGGGGCTAGGGAGAGGACTTGGAGGTTTGTTTCCTGGCAGACAGTGTGGATCTCTTGGGCTGCTGTGTGGATGGAGATGTTTTGCGTTTTACTGTAGGTGAGGAGGTCGTTGTAGACTATTTCGATTCCTGCGATGCCGGCTTGGGATGCGGCTCGGATTTTTTGGTCGAGGAAGTGGCCTGGGTATTGGCTAATGGAGATGCTGGAGATTGCTAGTTTGTTGGGTGTCATTTTGGAGCTTTTTTTGGGAATTAAATATTGAACCCTTTGACTTGCTTCTAGGAGACTTGATATATCAAATTAGGGCGGAAGTCGGTTTCCGGTATGTGGGGGAATCACGAATATACAACCCCGCAATTGGCTATCAAGTCATTTCAGTCAGGCAGTATCTGACTATTTCGTCCATCTCTTGTATCTTTCGGTCATTAATGGCCGAAGGGTGTGAAGTAGTTCATCGCCCTGCAAGAGTTGTAGGTTGGAACTATAAATCCGGGGTACTTGAGCCTCAGGTAATGATACGATATAAATGTACAACATACCTCATTCAAAGAAGCTCACAAATAGCAAACATATAAACACAGCTTACTAAATATAGCCACAGATCTATCAACCTCCAGCATGTTCCTTTGTCATATCAGCCTCATACCATGGTCAGAGATCAAACGTATCCATCATATATCAAGTTCAACGGTGATCATTTCGATGGACCTTCCATCCGCGTTTATTCCAGCTTTCGCAACCCAAATTCCTCACAGTAACAACCTCTAAAAGATGAGGTGCTGTCATATTTGCGTTTACCCATCCCCGCCCCACACCCGTTGGGCTTACCCATCCCCGCCACGCAGAGTAATCCAATCCCGCATCTATAAAGAATTGCTTAAGCCATTCATTGTTACCAGTCTCCCCACCTCGCAATCCTCCCGGGAAGTCGAAAGTGTAGGTATTGCGCACATGCAAAGAATTGGGTGATTCGTACTCTTTGCTGGATACACCCATATAGAGTTCCGTTTCGATTGTGACTTGTGCATCAAGATGACTGGTGACTTTGCACTGGTGCAAGATACTTTGTTCGGTTGGATAACGAGTGAAACTTTTGGGGAATAGACTCTTGGAATCTCCCATAGAGAGGAGCATAGCCACTACGAGTGCCCGCTCTCTGAATGAGATGCTGAGACAGGGACAGATGTCAACTAACCCCGCATAGGGCATGCAGTCAGGGCCAGAGAGTACACCACGCTTGTAGCGATGGCTCGCTTTATTGGAGTTGGTAGAGGGTTCGAATGCTGAGCGTGGGTGTAAGTTCATACACACCACGTAGGATTTCCAGCTTTCGTTTTGTAGTTGCTGTAGGAGCTGAATTCGAGGTCGTTGTGCGAGCTGGGTGTTGGGGTATATTGGTGGACGCTTTTCTCTCGGGATTAGGAGCTTTGCATGGTTTGGGTCTTTGACCTTGAGGAATGAGACAAAGTGAGTATAGTGATATCTGCAGGTAAGTGCAAAGCAGATCTGTTCTAGTACGGGGAGTTGCTCGTGTATAAGATCTAATATCTCTGCTGGGATCTGCCCGTTGTGAGGCTTTGAGGTTTGGGGTTGGTGAGAGACGGACATCTTTTTTTTTCTGTGTAGTGCCGATCAAAGTCTTGAGTTGTATCAGAGAGTGAAGTTCTATGCTCAGGTGAGTGGACAGGGTAAATGTAGCCTCTTCCCGATTTGGATGCGGCTGGGGCTACCACGTTACAGGGCATCTGCATCTAGATGTCACAATACAATAAGAACTAAATCTCAAGAGAATCCAGTTCTTGATTATTTGTTTTTATCATTTTAACTTTTGTTTAGGAGAAAGATAGAAAGATACCATTATCTATATTTGTGTGGCATTTTCCTGAATCAAAATAGAGATATGGATCTACTTGAGAATAGCCTCGGGTTCTTATTTCTTGAACTGTGATAGTTGGTGGAATGAGTAGATCTTAATAGCAAACCATCCACATACATGCCACAATTGACGACAACCGCTTAGCATCCTCGTTAGGAAAAAGCCATCGTATCCTGAACTATCAGCGGAACTATCAGCGGATCTGAGCTGTTCCACAATGCGGAATCAGTCTTGAAACGTGATGCTGCGGCAAGGGTAAATATCAACAAAGCCGGCATAAGGCATGCATTGCACTCCGAAGAGCACACGGGATATAGAGCTCTCATGGGTTGGTTTGCTCCCATGCTGGGTGTTGATGAAGGTTCAAGCACTGGGATGCAACATTTCCAACGGGGATTTTCTAAACGACGGAGTAGCTTCGTTGATTTGCTTGAGAATGTTCAAAATTCAATCTGCAGGTGATGGTCATTAGCGGGTTTCGAATGTCCGAGCATGCCTACGGCAGGTTTTATACGCCATCGCGCCAACCGACCAGGCAGGAAACTATGAATAATCCATACCTATAGCCCAGGGTACGAAGGTATTAATGCCTTCTAAAATAGGTACTAAAGATAATACTATTAGTACCTATATAAATCCTAGAATACCCTTATTTCTTATTACACCCTTTAAACTAAAGAATTAGAAGTAACTCTTCATCTTTAACATTAGCTTAAAGTATGATTTTTTTACCGTCTTTATACATATCTTAAAAAACTATCTAAAAGGACCATCTAAAAAGAACATCATAAGGCCGCAAACACAGCCGACTATCTATACCAAACATTGCTGTACACGAGATTTCTATCAAATTATATAGGTTGGCGCGATGGCGTCTAAAACCTGCCGTACATGCCCAAGTGAAAAGGGGTCCGGGATGGGGGCTATTTTTGCTCTGATAGAAGCTCTAGTCCACATCCTTGTCTAGAACCAACCACTTCCTGTTATTCTCCAACTGAATATTCTTGATTGGCTCGGGGGAGTCCAGAAAGTAATATATACACATGGTACCCGCTGTTCATATATAAGCGGGGAAGTCCACACACTAATTAGCGTAGGCTACCAACATTCTTGCGTTTGTTTAATAATAATCGGAGGAGCTCGTCCCTAGTGGCGTGGTCACATCCAGGTACGGCCCGGCCTAGTCTCACTCGGGCCTTAAAAGCTGCTATCAGCTATGTTGTAGTTTCGTTCCTTGCCCATTCGCAAACGCCAAATCGTGTGGGCTCTGCTTTTATACCTTGATTCCCTAGGGTCCCTTTCCTTGGACAGTATGGCAACCATACTGGATCATCCATTTTACCCCCTTAACCTCAATGCTGTTGGTTATGCGGCCAATACTATGAGCATCCCTGCACTTCTTGGCGTTTTCGCTATTGCAACCATTGGTATTATTGTGTTCAGCTCGTCTGTTCTAAAGATGATAAAGCCGAGTATATCGCGAACAGATAAGATTCTGGTAGGATGGTTCATCTTTAGTGGGTTCAATATTACCTCGGCCACGATGTCTGTCTATGAAGCTTTATTGACTCATTTCCTCAGGTGGATTCATACACTTTATTCTGGAAGGGTACTTTGTGTTTAACCATAAGACAATGCCACGTAGGCTAGATCTTCTTGGTCAAATGTGGAAGGAGTATGCCAAGGCTGATTCTCGATACATGACTATGGAGCCATTTGTACTTTGTATGGAGTCGATTACGGCTGTAAGTGTGCTATATCTTATCCTACGTGGATAATTATACTAAAGTTGTACACAGTTTGCGTGGGGACCTCTATGCTATTTCGTCTCATGGATGATCGTTACGGCGTCTCCGCATCGCCATCCAACACAATTGATTGTCTCTATGGGCCAATTCTACGGCGATATCTTATATTATGGGACAAGCATGTTGGAGGAATACTACCATGGGGTGTCTTACTCTCGTCCGGAGACTTTCTACTATTGGGGATACTTTATCTTCCTCAACTCCTTTTGGATTGTCATTCCAGCCTGTAAGAAATCCACTTCCGCCGGACTGGAGTCATTTTTGCTAATCTATCACTCTAGTCTGCATGTACCAAAGCTACTCGGCAATGGTGGGAGTGTCCCAAAAATCCATCATTCATACCAAAAAAACCATGTGAGCTGAGGGTGATGTCTTCGAGCTAGTGATACCCCCTGGACATTATGCAGTATCGATACGCCAGTAAGCGACTATAAGCCTAGTGTCGTCATTTTGTATTTCAAGCTGCATCATTGGATCAATGGGCGCTCAATAATAGGGAAATGATCTATCTTCTAACGGGCCACCGACGGGATTGACATGGGTACATGCATAGTCCACTTATAAGCTTACCCATTTAAAGGAACAGCCAAGAGATACTAGTACTTGTGCACACAAGGATAATCGCTCGCACTTTTATATTAAACCCGCTATCATGTTCTTTTCCCAAGAAAACATTATAAAAATATTTCTGTTTCTGCGCTCATGGCTTCAGACATCTTGAAAATAGTCTCCTCCAACATAGAGAACATCTCCAAGAGCGGTAGCGTGCTTAGGATACTCAACCAGGTATCGAGAGACGTTACAACTGCACCAGGCTTAGGTTTAACTCACTAAATTTATTGTTTATTTTCTAGGAAAGTCCGTTGTTTGCGAATTCACTCCTTGCCATATTTGATTCTACGTCTTTCCAAGTCGCAGTCCTTGGCTTGTTGACGCTTCTTGTTTTGACATATTCGCTATCCTTATTTGACTTCATCTGGACTCGACGCAGCCAGAGGCCCGGAAAGCCAGCACCGACCCTTCCATACCACCTCCCAGGACTATACCATGGCTTTGACCTAGGATGGAGCATGGCCAGCTTCCTAGCTAACACGGTGTCAGTCACTTGGTTACACTCAGTTGCGATGTTACTAACAAATGTTTTAGTAGACGCTGGGGCTATATTTCACCAATTGGGGTCCGCGCCGGACCCTTCAAATTCACAATGATTGTCAACCCAAGTCACATCAAAACCATACTACGATCTTCTAGATCCCTAACAAACAGACCTATGATGGCTTTTGTCATGGAGAAATGGTTCCGCACGCCCAAGGAATATTTGCACTTCTATGCTGCTCATGATCCCAGCGCTTCAATACCGGGAGAAAAACCTGAGCATATGCATGATTTCCAAGTGAAGACCAGCCTCAAGTACTTATCAGGGAAACATCTTCTGGCCATGTCAGAGAGATACCTTGCGGTTCTCAAGAGCAGGCTAGTGGCCCTCGAGATTCCAACTGACAGTTGGATAGAGATCTCGGATTTTTACGCATGGCTTCAAAGCCAGGTCACTCCCTCGGTTATTGAAGCCATGATGGGTTCGCGACTTCTAGAAATGTATCCTGACATCGTGGAGGACTTTTGGGAATTCGAGCATCAGGTCGCCAACTATTCCCGTGGCTTGCCTCGCTGGATTATTCCCTCTGCATACGAAACTCGGGATCGTTTGCTAGCGAACATCAAAGCATGGAATCGACTTGCAAATCGTGAATCTGATTATACGCAGCATGGAGGAGAGGGACCCGAGTGGGATGAATATTTCGGAAGCAAATTCATCAAAGCTCGTGAAGATTATTTGAGGAAGTATGGCATGGATGAAGACTCAATCGCATCTGAGAACCTTGCCCTTCTTTTTGGGTAAGTGAGTTCTCTTTCAAGGGAGAAAGAGCTCTCAACTAAGAGACCTCACAGAGCTAATGCAAATGCCGTTCCCGCTGTTTTCTGGTATATTTTCGAATCTTTCAAGGACTTGGAATTGCAAGAAAACCTAAAGACCGAGCTCCAAGATTGTCTAAAGCCAGAGACTGGTGACTTGGATATTCCCAAGTTATCCACTAAACCTTTGCTGCAATCCACTTACGCAGAAGTGTTGCGCCTCCGCGTCACCACCTCAACGATACGCACAAATGAAGATGCCAACTTCAGGCTAGGTCCTGATTATACTATTGGCAAAAACATGATTATGACAATATTCTCTTCGGTTACGGCTTATAACAGACAGGCCTGGGAAGCTACAAGACCCGAGACCGTTACTATACCTCTAGATGAATTCTGGCCAGAGCGCTTTGTTCGAAAGGACAAAATAGATGCGAATTTCAGTCTTGAAGGCTTGACTGAATGCTGGATGCCTTACGGTGGAGGTCACCGTATGTGTCCTGGTCGTCATTTTGCCAAAAATGAGATAATTGGCACGCTGGGGGTGCTCTTGGAATTGTTTGAATGTGAACTGGTTGATGTTAAGCAAGCTGAACGGGTCAAGCCTGACACGAGATGGGTGCCCTACGGAACATTACCACCTACGAAGAAGCTGGCCGTGAGACTTCGAAGACGCACAGAATGAGGTTTGTCAATTTCTTGATTTAGAAATGAAGAAATGAAGAATTAGACCTTGGGCTTTTATAATTCTGTGCCCAATATAACAACTATAACAATTACTGCTCAATAATTCCCCTCGTCTCTACTATATATCTATAAATTCCCGGTATGGTGGAATAACGCAATCGGAGCTAAGCTTATGCATTCCCTCTACTCTTGACTCATTCCCACCTCTCTTACCTCCCTCCTCCCTTCAACATCCAAATATAACAATCATCCATTATCACATCACATCAGAAAAAATGCGTGCCGACCCAACCACCCTCCAACCAACAGAAAGACACACCCAAGTCCCAATCCCCTCAATCACAAAACTACTTCAATACCCAAAATACCTCTACTTCGCCTATGGCTCCAACCTCTCCCCCTCCCAAATGAAAACCCGCTGTCGCATAAACCCCACCCACTCCGCCACCCCACTAGCAATCGCAACCCTCCCGCAATGGCGCTGGTTAATCTGCGAAGCGGGCTACGCAAATGTCCTCCCACCACCTGGTCTGCGCGTCGCGAATCAAGACTCCGAGATCGCGCATAAGATCCCTGTCTCCGGGTCTGAGGACGCGGTCTACGGCGTTCTTTACCAGATGGATCTTGGCGATGAGGGGATTCTAGATGGTTACGAGGGCGTTGATACATCTGCTGCGGATGCGGGGGCCGGGGATGGTGTGCCCATTTCTGTGAGGCCCCGGGTGCAGGGAGATGGATCTTATAATAAGTGGTTTGTTGAGGCGGATGTTGTGACGTGGTTAGATGGGGCGGAGGGGGTTAGGGCGGGGCTTGAAGACGGGGAGGGGAAGGTGCCGGTTTTGGTTTATGTTGACGAGAACTGCGTTAGGCTTGCTGGGCCCAAGTTTGAGTATATTGCAAGGATGAATCGGGCTATTCGGGAGTCTGTGGATTTGGGGGTTCCTGCGGGATGGGTGGAGGAGGTTATGAGGAAGTTCATTCCTAAGGAGTGAAACACTGTAGATTTGATAGATTGAAAGATGGATGCATTTAGAAGGATCTCAATCCATAGTCACATCAGGTCCAATTGCTAGGACGCTACTCTTATCAAAATAAGAAAATATGATCAGCCAGTTTATACACATATCAAGTTGCATTGATAAAAAGCTATTTGTCTATGGGATATTATCCAGGCAGCTCTGCGCCAGCTGTGGCGGGTGCCGTCGACCAGCGAAACAAGGCTCCAGACTCGAAGTTCGAGTCATTTGTTTGATTGGGCCCGGGAGGAGCGGATGGCAGACGCGCTCACCGCAAGATCGGGTGTGGTCGGGCTTTTGAAAGGATGGGGTCATTATAATCGGCAGTTGAGATCGTCGCAGAAAGAAATGATTTTTTTTTTGAAGCGGTGTGTATAAAATTAAGCCTGGCCAGAGAGGAGAGTGTAAACCGGCGCGGGGAGCTTGTCGCGTCCGTGGAGGAACTCAAGTTCGAGGAGGAAGATGAAGCCGAGGAGCTCGCCGCCCATCTTCTGGATCAGCTCACCACCGGCCTTGGCAGAGCCACCTAAAAATAGTTAATTAGTATGAAGTATCCACAGGGAGATTCTCAATCACATACCAGTAGCAATAATGTCATCAATGACGAGGACCTTCTGGCCGGGCTTGATGGAATCGGCCTGCATCTGGAAGAAATCCTGACCATACTCCTTCTCGTAGCCCTGGGTCTCGCAAGGACCGGGGAGCTTGCCCTGCTTGCGCACGGGGACGAAGCTGGCACCCAGACGCAACGCCAGGCTGGGTCCCATCAGGAAGCCACGGGCCTCAAGGCCGACAATGACATCGGGCTTCTGGCCACCGTAGTTGGCAATGATGTGAAGTTCCAGGGAGCGGATCAGGGCCTCATGCAAAGAGGGATCGGCGAAGATAGGCAGGATATCCTCGAACAAGATTCCCGGAGAGGGGAAATCCGGGAACTGGCGCAGGGCGGCGCGCAGTGCTACCTTAAGACTGGCGAGTTCGGCGGCGCTGGTGGCATCGGAGGCGGGGAGTCCGACTTTGGAGGCATCTGGGAGAGTGGAGGACATGATGATGAAAGGAAGAGAAGAAAGAGGGGGAAGAGGCTTAGATGTAAAAGGGTTTAAAAAAAAAAGAAAAATCTCAAAAAAATATTTGGAGGGGGAAAAAAAAGGAAATGGGTAAAATTACAGATAAGGCAGATAAAATCGGGTTACTTGCCCCTCAGGTCTAGATCGTTACTGGTTTTTTTTACTTTGATGTATTTTTATATACAGATATATATTTTTTTACATTGTATTATATGTTTTATATGTTTTATATATACTTTATATATAGTTTATATATACTCTATATACTCTATACACTTTATTTATATATATTTTTATATCAGATATATACGTCCCTATAGTATACCAGGTACAAACTCAGCGGTCAGATCCCGCCACCAAGGTAAAATACTCCAATACTGCGGTCACGCGATTGCATCTTCTTCTAGAACACAGGTAAAACTGTACTTACTACTCCGTATATTTCACTATATTTTACTACATTTTACTACATTTACTATACTCGTACAAAGCACGGAGTAGCTAGATATGCCCAACCAGGGTCGGATCTGCGAGACCCTAATCAGCCCCGTAAACTTAGTGCTCAGTCCCCTATCATCCCTGACACTGCACTGTGTTCCAGTTTCCCAAAAGTCTAGACCGTTGGACTATAACCTGGAGTTTACGGTTACTTTAGAGGTCCAGAGGACAACAGAACCCGAACTAGAACTAGAACTAAAACTACACTATCAAGAGGTCATCATAAATGACTCACTCTATGGTGTCCAGACCGGGGATTTAGAACCGCGTTGGATCAGACCATCTCAACGGATATGCGCCGTATGGCCAGCCTTTGACACATCAGACAGCCATTACACCTGGCCCCGGCCAATAGAATGTCTCTGGCCACGACGTGATCTGAAACCCATCAGAGTGGCTTTACTGGAAACAGACATGCGTGCTGCATGTCGGGATGTCTGTTGTGCAGATAGTGGGGGGATTTGTCCGTTGTCCGTGTAATCATAGAATAACCCCTCGTTTTCTGGTACAAGAACAAAAGTACCAGGTAAAGTGAAACACTAAACAACATCAACAAGATAACATGGGAAAATCATAATCAGATGTAAATTATAGTTTCAAAAAATAAAAGAGCAAAAAAGAAATCTCAGGTTTGGTTTTTAGGAATAGCCGAACGCGGGGGTCGAACCCGCAGCCTTAAGATTAAGAGTCTTACGCTCTACCGATTGAGCTAGCCCGGCCGGGCTGTTGGAAGAGGCTGTCATATAGTGCTAGATAAGCCAAATATAGTGGATAGATGGGAATTCCTACATACATTAACAGAGCCATGGCCTTGGACATGGTTGGATTGGGAAAGTTTGGATTATTGTGCAATATAATATATCTATCTTTATTTCTGTTCTCATCTTCATGTCTGTATCATCAGCATTCTTTTCCATTCATTATATACATGCATATACGCTTCACTTTGGACTGCCGAGTGTAAAATATATATATCCTTCGCTCGACAAGGGTTGATTTCAAGAAGTTGGAACCATCTGCGGTGCCTTGCAATATCTCACCACATCAAACCAGATCAAATTCCGAAAAGCCGCCAAAATAATCATAAGTTCTTTGAACTACTTTCCCTGGAGTGCTTCCAGGTGGGCAGTTTGACTGTGCTGACTCACTGTCGCACACTTCTACTTTACTTGACTATAAATACTCATCATTCATGCTCCTAATATGTTGGCACCTATATGTACCTGCATGTACCTGCATATAGATACTCTATTTAATGTAAGGAAGGTAGATCTGGGTACCCCCATGTCGTTTATTGAAGTATACTCGGCCTCGACCTAAGCCTAAAATGGAATAACCCTCACATGACCAGCACGGACCACCTCGCTTCAAGTTTTTCCGGTGTCGACCCAATCGCTATAAATCCTCCTGATTTCCTCTTTTCCATTTCTCATGCTTTTGAAGTTTGAGAGCCTCAATAGGCCACTTCCATCTCAGATGAATTCTTTCTGATACCCTGTAATACATTTTACTCATGTCACCTGCCGTGATTACCGAGATGCAGCCGGATCTGCACCATGCCCAGCTCGAGGCCGTCGGCACAGCCTTCGATGCACTCCTACTAACCGTGTACCGGCTGACTCACAGACAAAATGAGCTGTTCCAACACATGGACAATGTCTTCAAAGAGGTAAATATTCGCCCCCCCCTGCTTTCGCATACTGGTCTCGCATGACGAAGAAAAGCTCTAGATCAGGAGTCACTTTTGTGGCGATGACGGATTAACATGTATTATCTGATTGAGACCATGACTGCCTTGCCGTTATGACATTTGCCAAGATGAACATTGCTAACTTTGTATCTTGCAGTACACAGATGTGATAGAAATTCTGCCTCCTCAAGATAGACATCGTGCATTTGACGTTCAAAACAAATTGCTTGTCCAGCAAGAAGAATACCGTCAGGGCCTCGTACACAGCAAGCCTCGGGTTGAAGAACAACCGTTGAATTCCATGGATGTAATCAAGACCCTCGTTGCACATCAAAATGTAGACGAAAATACTTTATCGGCCATCAAGAATGGAGTCAAAGGGTGCAAATCTCTGCTCCGCTCCCAAGATAGCCTCTCCCAAATATCCTCCAACTCGTGCATCCTCGCGCAAGCACCGGCTCCAGCAATCGCGCTGGAGAAGGACTTCACAACGAATGGCACCCAGGGAAATCTACATTGCCCCTTCTCCAAACCGAATAAGACGCAAAGCACA
This sequence comes from Penicillium expansum, assembly GCF_000769745.1. Taxonomy (NCBI): domain Eukaryota; kingdom Fungi; phylum Ascomycota; class Eurotiomycetes; order Eurotiales; family Aspergillaceae; genus Penicillium; species Penicillium expansum. The sequence continues at coordinate 424,106 of NW_015971399.1, forward strand.
AATGCCAGTGAGGCCCCCAGTGGGAAAAATTCTGCGCCCAAGGTCCAGATCGAAGCTACCTGCGGCCACGAGCATCTGGACCCCATCAAGGCTGAACTGGAAGACCGACGCTCTAGCCACACCCCATCAGCCCCGTCGTCAAAAGGAGGATGTCCCGTCTCCCGGTGCCCGATCCGATTCCTCGATCAACATTCCCCAGAAGAAATCGCCGAATACGTCGAACGACACAAACATGAGATCCCCCGCAGCCACGCCATTTGCGTCAAGCGCTATCAGCGAAACCCACAGGACATGAGGCAACTGGACGCGAAATATGGCGGGCTGACCAGTATGATCGCTGGTCTAGGTGTCAAGCACCAAGCCTTCCTGCCTGACCGTCATACCAATGGCGAAGGCCACTCCTCGCATTCTGCGTCGAGCGAACGTGTTGAGAAATGGGCTGAAAACGTCGACACCAGTACGCCTAGTGCTCAGGACGAGGAGAACGAGGAGAACAACGAGAACAACGAGGAGGATAAGAATGAGGATGATAACCGCCAGAGCCACTTTGACCGTCCCCTCCGTGAAGTACGCGTGGGTGAATCCCCAAGCAGGCCTTGGGGCATTTCAGTGCCTGTCACACATCTACCTCCCGCCTCAGCGCCGTTCTCTGGCTCGGCGTCTATCCCCACATCCCCCAACCCTCAAGCCGACAAACTTGATAAACCCACCGATGCCGAAGTCCTTGATGCTAAGCCTGCCGGCGGCTGTCCATTCGGCCATGGCAAACCAAAGTCTGAAGCTGTAAAATCCGAAATGGAAACACCCCGGAGTGATAAAAGGCCCGAGAACAATGGGATTGCTACACCAAATAAATCTGGTTGTCCATTCGGCCACAATAAATCAAAGACTGAAGTTCCAAAGCCTGAAACCAAGACCCCCTGGACTGGTGAGTGGCCTAAGACCTGGCCCAAAGACCAGGCTGTCACAGATCAAGTACCTGATCCTCAAGTTGCTCCGACTGCTCCTGTGAGCGAGGACTCAACTACGAAACCCGACATCCCCTCAACTTTCTCAACCCCCTCCCACATCACCTTCAATGGCCCCATGTTCTTCGGGTACTCCGCTGAGGAGACCGCCAACTTATTGAAACAGTTCGGCAACTTAGGTAAATCATGACCCCAACGAAACTTTTTGTATAGTATGTTCACGGAAGGCGCATGCTCTTTACGCATCACGACGAAACGACTTAATTTTTGTTTTTAGCAAGCTTTATCATTGTATTAGCCCAATTGAATCCTGATTTAATACAAATTCCCAATATAATTTGATATCTATAACAGCTATAACAACAATAATAATAACAATAACAATAAAATCCATAACGTAAAGTAAGAGAATGATCTCATCGGGGAGCATCGACCCTCTCCGAGGGAAACTCGCAGAGCGGGGCACCTTCGTTATCATCGCGACCTTCCTATAACTTCCTCTCTTCCCGATGCTGCGAATTACTCCTCGTCTTCTATCTCTATCTCGAATCCTTCGTCCTTCAATCCCACTCAGACCCCAATTCCCTTCTCTCGTAATGTCTGCCAACATCTCCATCATCTCCGCTAAGGATGCCTGCCCTCGTAAGTCAAGCCCCGCCAGCTATGGTTCCTCCCCCGCCTCTTAGACAGAGAAAGGAGTCTCAATTCCAGAAAAGGAATCAACACAGACGAAGAGCAATAGCTAACTCACATCTCCTATAGCTGCCGGCCCTTACGTACGTTGTCCTTCTCCCCCATCTGCAACTGCAGCTCCATCTACCTTGGGAGCTACCCCTCCATACCGGAACAATTCACTCCCAAAACCTTACCATTCAACGTCTACCCATATTGTACCATGAAAGAACAACCTAACAAAACAACAACAGTCCCAGGCCATCCGCGCCAACGGCCAGATCTTTGTCTCCGGCCAGATTCCCGCTGACTCCTCCGCCAACTTGGTCGAGGGCAACATCGGCGCCAAGACACAGGTTTGCTGCGATAACATCAAGGCTATCTTGACCGCCGCTGGCTCCAGCGTGGACAAGATCGTCAAGGTCAATGTATGTGTTTCCCACCCGGTCTTGTTATCGTGGTGTTTCTGGACTCGGCGTTCTGCGAGAAAGGAGCATACACAAGTTATGAGAAGGACCGCTTTGCTGATCTTGATTTCTTTCTTAGGTCTTCCTGACTGATATGGCCAACTTCGCCGAGATGAACGCTACTTACGAGAAGTTCTTCGTTCACAAGCCTGCTCGCAGCTGTGTTGCTGTTCACCAGCTGCCCAAGGGTGTGCCTGTTGAGATTGAGTGCATTGCTCTGGAGTAGATTTTGGGATCTATTTAATCCAATTTTTAGTTCTATTCGAGTCAATGAAAACAATATAAAAGACAGTTTAGAATAAGAATGAGAACGAATTCGATCGAATTATGTTGTGGAAATCCTAGGGGAGATCTTTATCTTGATTATTTCCATTTCCGATCCCCTCTCTCGAGGAACATACATGCGCGAGTACAAGCAGATGCCAAATTGGGAATCATAAGAGTCAAAGGCCCACGCGTAATGAGACAGAATGCAACAGACGAAGGAAATGGAGAATTGGAAAGAAAAAACAAAAAAACGAACACAATATTGCTGGCTTGATGGATAAGGAAAATAGGAAAATAAAAGTCGGAAGATAGGAGAGCTTGCTAGACAAGTGCACATTCACCTGCCACGGGGGATGATACCGCTCATGCGGCTTCCAGCACCGGCCATCAGACTCTGTTTCACGATAGCATCGGCAGCAGCAGCGGCAGCAAGTCTTTCCTTCTGACGACTACGGTCGCGAAGATAGCCGGCAGCTTCGGGGCGCATGCGAAGAATGCGCAGGATCATGTCGTCGTTCGGATCAGCTTGCGCCTCCCGCCGCTTCTCTTCCTTAGCTTTCCTCATCGTGCCCAGATTGCGGGAGAGCATGATGCTCTTGGCGCGACGGGCAGCAGGAAGACCCAAGCCGCCGTAGCCGGCACCTGTGGCGCCGAGGTGAACAGGCGCGGAATTGCGGTTGCGGGCCGCTTGTTGGCGGTTGACAGTCGCCGAAGCCATGCGCTCGGAGGTGCGAATGAGGTGCTCCGTTGGTTCGAAGTAGAAGAAATTCAGAGACTGGATTTCATGATATTTGGGTGATTTCAGGATATCGATTGGGACGCCGTTTGCTTCGCCGGTTTCGTCGTCAACCGCATGGAAGAAGTTCAGTAGTAACACGAGCCAGCGTGATACGATGTCGACTTCTTGAATGGTTAATGGCTTCTGATGGGATGGCTTATCCGACAGAGGTGGTACAAGTAGACTCTCGATAGTAGCGAGCACTTCCTTCCACAGGCGAGCCATCACCATTTTCATGGCTTCGGGTGTGAGGGTTTTGTTCATGATGGCGAAGTTGTCATTGAAGTAATTGAACAAGGGAGTCAGTGCATTTTCAACATCTGCCGGGGTGGGTCCGGCAGGAGCTGGTTGCGCTCGGTTGCGATTCAAGAAGCTCGAAACACTAGATATACTGAGTCCACGAGAGAGCAGAGACTTTAGTGTTCGCCGGGAAAGGCAGTGACTGATATATGCCGAAAGCTTCTCTGTGATCTTTCGAGTCATATCCCTTTCAGTTCGTTTGAGTGTACGGAAAGCCTTGCCGAAGTAGAACTGGATATCGTCTCGCTCGCCTTCCATACTGACTCGGAGCAGAAGCCGACCCTGGGTATCCAGGTCGAGCCAATACTCTCTGGGCAAGAAGTCACTAAAGTGTACAGGATCTAGCTTGATCGACGTGCGACCAACATAGTCGTGATCGCCCACCGCATCCCAGTCCCAGATGGTAGCGATGATATTCAGAGGGCCCTGTGTAGTGAGATCCACTGCATCCTCCCACCGTGGATTAAGATTATTGTAGATGATGCGGGTTTTGGCAATTCGTTTCTGATATTCGTCTGTCAAGACGACATATGGATCGCTGCCACCACCAATGTCGCATGATTTCAAGTCCTCTGCCTCCACTACCTTGATAGTAAAGACATAGGTGGTAGATTTGCGGACCTTCTTGAGTTGCGGTGGAGTATTTTTTGCAATGACTTCGGCGCACCCGTCGACGTTGATGTCACTTTCGAGTTTGTCGAGCTGAGCAAGTGCGTACTCAATATTGTTCAATTTCACCAGGGACTACGGAATATGTTAGCCGCAATATTGACCTAGTCGAAATGAACAACAACATACCTCCGACGAGAATTGGAAGGGCTCGATTTTTTCCTTATTCGTCCAGGTGTCTTTGGCAAACTGCATTAGCTTTTCCTGAGTGGTTTGATTCAATGCTGCCTCCTGCTCGGGCGTGAGACGATCCATCTCCCGCGTGAACATCTTCTCTAAGGAGTCACAGTATGTTGCCACACCTTTCCCAATTGAATTAGAGAGATGTGTCATGAACTTCGCATATTGAAGATCATCATCCCACTCCAGTTGCACCATATTTTCAACAACTTGGTTGAAAGATCGGAAAATGTCAATAACTGACACACTATGACGATCATCTTCAGGCGCAAGCTCTGAACGAATGGCGAATGGATCCTGTCTTGTAGCTTGGCTGACCCAATCAGTGATCTTTTGGTCAGTTAGACGAAGCCATCTCCAGACGAAGTCTTGAAGGAGACCCTCGACATGGAATGGGAATGGAGCACTAAGCTGAGTTAGCTAATCCCAGAGGAACAGTAGGGGAGTCCAGGGGCTTACTCCTCATGGGTGTTATGGAATAACCGTCTGATTGTAGCGAGCTGCTTGTATAGGTCGAAGCCGTCGTCAATAGCGATCTCCTCACCCCTCGCTTTTGCCTGATCTAGAATCCTAATGATCATTTCATGTACATCCTCGGCGAACATAGGGAGTACGTTGTGGCACAAGGTGGTATAGGGGTTCACACTATTTGTAAGTTAGAGATTGATCAAATGGACAGACGAGAAAGAAAGAACCCACCCCATGATCTCCGGGTTATTGCGGTAGCGTTTTTGAATCTTTAGCGCAAGCTTTGAGATTGCATCTCCAAGCTGAATGACATGGTCGGGATCCCAAGCCTCTTGTTCCATGGGGATTAGTTGGCTAAGAAGGCTTTGATACTTTGTTGTTGCTTTTTCGGCAAGCCCTTCTTGCACATACGTGCTGAATCGATTGATGTCTTCAGGGTCCTCAATGTAGTTAGGGTCCATCTGGACGTGGGTGTCAAGAATGTACATAATTGGACCGAGTGGGCGTGGCTTTGCCTCAAAGCAGTCCATCATAGCCTCATATAGCTCGCGGAGCAAAGCCTCATGAAGTTTGGATAGCAGCATTTGCATTGTTTGAAGATCATGTACGGTCCATCGTCGCCGATCAAAGACCGTGGAAGGCGCAAAGCTAATGCGTTTGCGGTTCTCCCCCGAAGGAATTTCTTTCACAAAAGTAAATGCGGAGTCAAGGGTAGTGAGATCGATCTCATTGTCAACAAATTTAGCCTGAGCCACCTCGAGGAACATCACGACCCGGGAGAAGGGTGGAATTCGCCAGCGGTGACATATCTCATTCAGCATTTCCGTGGATTGCTTCGACAGCAGTTTCATTGAAGGTACGTCAGATTTGGCTTGCGTAGCTTCAAACTCCCTGTCCCGCAGATCATGGGTCAAGGTCTGGGCCAAGATGTATTTGTACAAAGACCTAGGGTCAGACGGTATGAATGTGTATGTATCGGACTCATCTGACTGTTCTAGAGAAAGCCCACTCAAATCAAGTGGCTGATCAATGACATAAGATGTTCTGTCAGGACGACCAGACGATGTCCTTGACAAGTCGGGATTCTCATGACTAGAATTAAACTGAGGAAGAGACCCTGGTGTGCTTTTGGCTAGGTCGGGGTTGGATTGCATGATTGCGAGCATCATCTGTGAGAGATCGGGGCCTTCGCTCTTTTTCCAGCCATCATAACCCTCGTCCGACTCAAAATCATCTCTTGACAAGGTTTTGTGCGTCTGGAGGTTCAAATGGGCTTGGTAGGTCTTTAGGTCCTGCAGAGCAGCCTTTTCGGTCCAGGTGGACTTGTGTTTATCGATCTCGGCCTGTGCTTCGGATGTGGTCATCCCAAAGATTTTGGCCACATGTTGAACCAGGGGCATATCCTTCACGTTATAGCTCAATACGCCAACACTCTCTGTTGTAGAAGTAGGCCCGTTCGTTTGCATGAGGTCCTGATCTTGTAGGAGAAGCTTGTTTTCCAGCACCGTTAATCGATTGGCCAACTCTGGGCGGTCCTTGGACCACTCGTGATCCTTCAAGGTGAGAGCAAGGAGTCGGACAAAAAGCGCAACATGTCGATCCACCATGAACTTCCAGCTATCATCATCCTGCTCTTTGCCCTTGCCCATCTCTTTGACTGCATTGGAGTAGAAAATCAGGAGCAGATCTTCAGCTCGGCGGTCCTTTTCCATGCGTTTTCGGAACGAGTCCTCCTTCAGAACATTGAGAAAGACAGCGAATGTCCGCACCACTAGGTGATCTTGATATTCCTTCCTTTTCTCCTTTCCCATCAACACACCTGTCAACCGCTTTTCCAGCTCGGACACGAAGCCATGGGGAATCCTAGTGCTTTTGGAGTCTCTGACCAAGGAGAAATCGCTCATTAAATCATGCATGGTGACTGATCGTTTTGGCCGCGCCGGCGCGACGGGGGCATTTTGGATGCGACGAGAGCGAGGGTTGAGGAGGTAGGCAAGGTAGGCGACCCGAATGGCATGACTGTATGCCACGTTGGCGCTTAGGGGGCGACGCCGTGATAAAGAGGAGTTGCGCGAATGGCGACCCTCATTTTGGAGGCTGTTAATCCGTCGGTTGACTCCTCGGGATTGGGTAGATGCTGTCGACATGGAGTTGTCAATTAAATTCGTGCAATGTTAGGTGACAGATAGCGTGAGACCATGGAGAAAGTTGGAAAGCACCCAGCACCCAGCACCTAGAAGGAGATTTTCAGAATATTTTTTCTCTTTCAGTCTGAAGTGAAATGCCGTCACAAAGCTGGAGGGGCGGATTGTTTATTGAAGGGGGAGAGAGAGGGGGGTGGAGGTGAAACAAAAAGCTGCCGAACCAACTGACGTAGAGGCGTCCCGTCCAAAACAATGTTATTTACTGTCTGACTATGTTATGGAGTTACTATAATTATTATTCTTCTTTTCCTTCTATATAAAAAGTGATTATTGCACATTCCTAGTCCAAGGAGACCTGATCCTTGTTTCCTTGTTCTCCCTAGATACAACCAAACTTATAGAGCTGCAAGGGCTTCGTGATTATCTGGGAAGATCAATATTGACATCAAGTCAAAGTCTACATATAGAAAGATGGCTTAAAGGATTCTAAAAAGAATCTAGAAAAGTATCTAAAAGATACCTAAAAAGAGAACCCAAAAGGACATAGTAGTGTTATCTCGAATACATCGTCCATAATATCAAATGGATCGATGCGAGATATTGGCACATACGACAAACACAAGAAGTAGTTTTCAATCCAAATTCATTCCGAGCATGCGATCGGGCTTTTTTCGGGTTTTGATGAAACATGGGACTGGTGAATCGACCACTAGCCCCCAAAGACGCCGAAGATAGAAAATCGTACTGGTATTTACACAAACAAAAAAGAGGAACCAGATGTCAATCACAACTTGTCGCCGGACTTGTGAGCCTAAACCAAATAGTTAGCTCTTTGCCCTTGTAAGAAGTTCTGTGAATATCATGCCCAATACATACCGGCAAAGCATTGGGACCTCCCAACTCCTTCTCCAGACCATCGACATAGGCCTTAGGAACACTCGGCTTGTCAGGGTAGTTGAGGCTGACAACGCCAACCAGGCCAAGGAAAGCAACGACGAAGCATCCGAGGTGGAAGAAACCCTTCCCGGCCGTGACGTGGGTATATTGCTCGGGACTGAAGACACCGAGGATTTCGTTATCCTCGTGCACAGGCTCGCCAAAGTTGCGCTTCTCTTGTGCATCCCACCAGCCACCGTGAGGGTCTCTGTGTGCCCGCTTGACTGCGGGAGGGTTGGGGTAGTTGTTGTTCTGTGTCGGGGGTTAGGTCCCGGATACCAAGTAGGGAGACGGCATCTGTGCCATATGAATGCTATACCTGTAGAGGATCGTCAACCGCAGCAGCACGGAGAGCTGGGATCTGGGAGAAGGATGCGCGAGGAGCAATGGCTCGGGCGGCAACCTGGGGCAGGCGCCGGGCCAAGATCCGTTGAGACAGCATCTGGCAGAGGAATTGAAAGTCAGAAAGGCTGGAGAGTTATGGAAGATAAGATGGAGCTAAAGAAAGAGACTCACAGTTATGCTGAAAGACGAGCAGCCAATGAGTTGTCAAAGGAAGGCAAGAGAGCCAATTGGGTAGAGGGGGTTGAATATCGATGATGAACGGATGGAGGTTTGCGGAATGTTATGGCCTGAGGCAGAGAGTCACAAGACTTCAGGCATCCACGCGCCGGCGCGACCATGTAATTGCTCGCCCGAAGGAAAAAAACCACTCTCCACGTATTCTCATCATCTCCGTTATTTTTCTGTCCCCATCCACGCTACAGCGCCGATAAGCATGTTAAACTTCGTGTAGTATCTCTACTCGATATTCCCTATCTGCTGATGCCAAAATCATCTACTTCGACTGCGTCATTGTTGGGATAACTGGGGTCACCTGCCGCCAACGGCCCCTGTCGTCTGCGGCTACAAGTCATGCAAAACGGCACCCCCAACGGCCCATCACCCCAAGATGAACGCGTAACGCCTGTATCCGATTTGACACCCCTCAATGGGTCTGTAATCGAAAGCTCATCGGATTCTGCCCCCCACGAGTCAATTCCTTCCGAGCCGAAAGACGTCGAAGCTGTTCATCAACCCGAAGAACCCCCATCGAAGAAACGAAGACTCACAGATTCCTCCTCGTCGCAACGTTCCACTCCCAGACCACCATCCCCGCCTTGGAAAAAGGCTGGCTATGAGGGACCCACATCGTTCCTCTCTGAAGGCAAGCGCAGGTCGTCGCGGACAAACGCCGTTCCGATCGAATTTCAACCTGGGTCAGACAAGAGACACACACGGGGGGCTCAGAACAAGAATGTTGGCAAGTCTGCTCGTGATGGAAGCAAGCCGGCTACATCCTCGCCGCTATCGGTAACACAGTCACGCGCCGATGTCAATGGGAAACTCGGGGGAAAGGCCACTGCCAATGGATCGCCCAGAGCGCCGTCGCGCGCGGCCGCCAACAAGCCGCCGCGTATCTCACAGACTCCAGCACCAAAATCAAGTCATTCGCGCACCAAATCTCGCAGCTCCGGTACCCTTCCTCGCCCGTCTGGTGCCAACGCGAACGGCACTAGTTCTCGCTCGCTGCGCGATCGCCCATCCCTTTCGAACCTATCACAGGAGGTCAATGGAGCTTCAGATGATGTCAATATGGATGACAAGGAACTCGAACAAGGGTCATTGAAAATTCCAAAATTGCGCATTAAATTGAACAAGCCTGTCCTTCCTATTCGGCACCCCGGCCACATACCGCAGAAGAAATATGCGTCTTTCAGAGAATGGGTATACCAAAACGATACCGCAAATATATTGTCAGAAGATGAGGCTACGATAGAGGCACGCAAACGGCATGAAGTCATGACTGCTGCTGAGCCCGGTGGACTGTTGAGTGCGCAAGTTTGCTCGGCATATATCACAGAACAGCAAGAGGAACCTCCCCCACAATACTCGCACCAGGATCACCTGGTTTCCCACGCGCTCTATTTCCAGAAACTCCTCGATAAAGAACACAAACGCCACCGGCAAACAGCCAAACTGTTTGCGCAGTGGTGTGCTGACGCTTATCGGAAACGCCACAAGAACCCCGAAGATATTCTCCGCGAGCAACAGGAAGAGATGCGTGGGAAACGCAAGCAGCTATCAAAGGATCTTCAGAAGATGTTCGACTTGACACGTGCGGATATTGATCGGGTCCGCCTAGCACGTTGGGAAGAAGAGCGGAAGATGGAAGACCAGCAGGCTCTTGATCGCGCTATCAAAAAGTCTACCATGCTATTCGAGAAGCGTCGATCCGAGATCTTGGGTGAATTGCCTAGCGATGCTCCGGTGACGAGTGACGACGAGGATAACATATCGGGCTTTTCGTCTGGCCCAGGTGAAGAAGACGAGAGCAACATGTCCGATTCTGAATCTGGAACCGACGACGAGACTAATGTGGACGATGATGCCACACTAACCGCGGAAGAGCTCCGGCTGAAGTACGCCAACTTACCTACTGAGGACTATACCGACCGGATGTCTATAGCCTCGGGAAGCACGGCAATGACCAACCCCAACGAATCCTTGGACCCTGAAGCTGTTTTAGATGACCTCAATTCACACGCCACCCCCGAAGATAATCAACTAGACGACGTTGATTCAGTGTTGATGGATGATAGTGATGCCTCCACAGACATGGATGATGATATGGGTGATAGTGACGAAGAGGAAGAAGACTTAAGTGACGAGGAGTCGGATGAGGATGATGAGACCAGATCTGGATTGCTGGGTTTCTTCTCGAAAAATGAAACACCTGTATCAAAGGATGGCGAAGAAGCTTCAGCGGTTGGCCACGAACAAGACATTGATATCAAATCGGCATCGGAGGGTGAAGATGACATTGATTTTGAAGATCAAGATGAAGTCTCCCTGGTTCCAATCAGACCAACGACCAGCGAAGGCACTTCAACAGAAGGCACACCTTTACATATCGCCAATGCTTCTGAAGCGTCTCCTGCGACTGGAGCAGAAACACCTGCAGTTGACACCCCGATGGAAGAGGAGCTCGCCGAGGCCGAAGCCGCAGCTGAGGATGCAGCCACCGCTGATGTTGTACATGACATCAACCAACTCCACGAGGTCGAGTCTACCAAACTAGAGACGGAGGGAGCAACTCCTGCTGACATCGCGGCTGACATTGATCAACCCCAGTCTATGGAAGTAGATCACGTTCATGACAGCCGAATAAGCGGGGATATGTCTAGTGAGCCATCACCGGGTACCTTTGCAACCAAGCCATCCGAGCCTGAGTCGGTCTCATCGCTTGAGCCGGCAATTGAAAAGGCATTGCAAATAAGCCACTCACCTGCCCCAGGCCTACAGACACCCATTCCACAGATCCTCCGTGGTACACTACGTGAATATCAACACTACGGATTGGACTGGCTTGCGGGTCTCTACAACAACCGCATCAATGGTATCCTGGCAGACGAGATGGGTCTGGGGAAAACTATTCAAACCATTGCGCTTCTTGCCCACCTTGCCGTGGACCATGGTATCTGGGGGCCGCATTTGGTAGTTGTTCCAACCAGTGTCATGCTCAACTGGGAAATGGAGTTCAAGAAATGGTGCCCGGGGTTCAAGATCATGACTTACTACGGCAACCAAGAAGAACGCAAACAGAAACGCCGAGGCTGGACAGACGACAACGCCTGGAACGTGTTGATTACATCGTATCAACTTGTTTTGCAGGACCAAATGTCTCTCAAGCGAAAGGACTGGCACTACATGATTCTTGATGAAGCACACAACATCAAGAACTTCCGCTCACAGAGGTGGCAAGCCCTTCTTACGTTCAAGTCCCGTGCTAGGCTTCTCCTAACGGGTACACCGCTCCAGAACAACCTCACGGAACTGTGGTCTCTTCTGTTCTTCTTGATGCCTTCGGATGGTACGAATGGTGGCGTCGATGGGTTTGCTGATTTGAAAGATTTCTCCGAATGGTTCCGGCGCCCCGTTGAACAAATTTTGGAGCATGGTAGGGAGACTATGGACGATGAGGCCAAGGGCGTGATCACCAAACTTCACACCGTTCTCCGCCCGTACCTTCTTCGTCGGCTGAAGGCCGATGTTGAGAAACAAATGCCTGGCAAGTACGAACATGTGGTCTACTGTAGGCTATCAAAGCGTCAGCGATACCTTTACGATGGCTTTATGTCGATGGCTCAGACCAAGGAGACGCTCGCGTCCGGAAACTTCCTCTCCATCATCCACTGTCTGATGCAACTCCGTAAAGTGTGCAACCACCCCGATCTATTTGAAACTCGACAAATCTCCACTTCCTTTGCGATGCCGCGGTCTGTGGCTATGGATTTTAATATCAAGGAGTCCCTCGTTCGACGACGACTTCTCTTCGAACACCCACTCACTAAGATCGACTTGGATTTCCTCAACCTCGCACCTGTATCACGGGAAGATATCTCACGACGGCTGGCCGACGACAGTATCAGGCTGATGGCTATTGGGCCGTTCAAGACTCTCCGAGAACGCCAGTACAACCGAACCAATTGGGAGATGGGCTTTGACGGGTCCAACATGCAGACCATTTTAGAGTCATTGGAGAACGCCTGTCGCAAGAGACGAATGGCGGAATTAGAGCGGTGTCTCTACTTCGAATCCAAGCGGCACGGCCGTCGGCCCATCTACGGCAGCAGCCTGATCGAATTCCTTCGGGCTGGGACTAAGGAACATGCGCTATCTAATGCACCGCTACGGAAGCGCTCAATGGCCGACTGGTTGTCAAGCCGGTCTTCCGTCCTCGCGTCGATGATTCTGACCGTTGAGGAACGAGCTCTTGAGATGCATGGGTATGTCCAGAGATTCGCTTGTGTCACCCCCGCTGCCGTCGCCGCGGGCATGAACGAAGCCGCCTTGACTCCCGTCGAGACCCGGCTTTTGACGAATAATCGCCCAAACCCGCCATACGACCCTTTCCACGAAGCACGGATGCGCCTTTCTATTGCGTTCCCGGATAAGAGATTGCTTCAATACGACTGCGGAAAACTGCAGCGCCTTGACAAACTCCTACGTGACCTCAAAGCCGGTGGCCATCGAGCCTTGATCTTCACTCAAATGACCAAGATGCTCGATATCCTCGAACAGTTCCTCAATATCCATGGCCATCGCTATCTCCGACTCGACGGAACTACCAAAGTCGAGTCCCGACAGATGCTTACGGAACGATTCAATAGCGACCCCCGCATCCTTGCTTTCATCCTATCGAGTCGATCCGGTGGTCTCGGTATTAATCTTACGGGTGCGGATACGGTCATCTTCTACGATCTAGACTGGAATCCAGCCATGGACAAGCAATGTCAGGATCGCTGCCACCGTATCGGTCAAACACGCGATGTCCACATCTACCGCTTCGTATCCGAGTATACCATTGAATCCAACATCCTCCGCAAAGCCAACCAGAAGCGCATGCTCGACGATGTCATCATCCAAGAAGGCGAGTTCACCACAGACTACTTCACCAAACTGAGCGCGCAAGAGTTACCCGAACCCGACGAGCGCGACGGCCAAGACGAAGCAAGTGCTGCCATGGACCGAGTTCTCGGAAACCGCGTCGGTGGAACCCGGGTTTTCGAAGCAGCTGAGGACAAGGAGGATCTGGATGCGGCGAAGAATGCTCAGAAAGAACAGGAGCATGCCGACGATGGGGACTTCGAGGAGCATAGCGCTTCGCACGGAACACCGGCCCAAGCCGGAACACCCTTGGCTGTGGAAGACGGGGTTGAGCCGGTTCCCCTGCACGTGTCTGACCCCGATGCAGAATTCCAGCCTGGTCACATTGATGACTATCTTTTGCGCTTCATGGAGTGGAACATGAGGGATGAACCCCTGGTTCTGCCAGCGGATAAGAGTAAGAAGAAGTCCAAGAAGGGCAAGGAGCACCATCTCAAGAGGCGTCGCTAGAGCCATTGTGAGATCAATGCTTTTGCCTCCTTTTGACTCCACTCCCCGTTTCATGTTTCAATATTTCCCCCTTCTCCTCAATATTCCCCTCACGGAGTTATCTTGTTTTCTCCCGGCTTCCGGCTTGTAATAGTCTTTGTGTATAATCTATTTTGTAGGTGTTAAAAGATGTTATAATGCTTTTTTTTTTCTCTTCTGATTAGCTGTCTTTATTACTATTTACTATTTGCTATTTGCTATGTTCTTTTTTCTTTTTCTCTATTCGTTCCCCCCCCCCTTTACTATATGTTATATGTTAATTCTATATTAACAAAAAAAGACAATAGAATCCATTAACAGAAATAGACTCATAACAACGTAAATCTGAACTAAATCTTTTCAAATTCAATAGTCTATTTCCCGGAGATTATACTTAACTAAACAAGTGGATCGGAAGCCATCCTGGATCGGCATACGGAGTAGGCAGATTCTTTCACTCCAACCGTCGGACCCTTGGATCTCAGAGGCTATTGAGATTTAGTTCGATCTTTATATATTAATATCAATAGTGTGAGAATCGCGGGATTGGCTATTGCTGTTGTACATACGAAATAGATTGCGGTGGAGTAGAATGCTACATCGTATACGGAGTATGGAGTCTCTATTTTGTACCTCGGAACGCCTTAGAGGTATATTGAGGATGGATGTAAATATAGTGTAATGATGTACAACATACTCCGTATATATTGTAAATCTACGGAACTAATTGTAAATCTACGGAGCTATCGAGTTGAAGAGAACAAAGGGCGATCATCTCGGCTCCCCCCCCCCCCCTTCTCCTGTATNATAGGGATCCATGGCTTAGTCGATCCCCAAAGCCAATTCTCGCCTACCTCGGTATGTGTTCTTCGAAGAGTAATGATTGAACGAGAGCGACCGCGTGGTTGAAGTAACGGTGGGGACAGCCTGAGCCATGAGGAAGTAGGAAGTGGAGCCTCATTCTGCAGTTCGGCCTCGGATATGACTGGGATACGCATAATTCTTTTGCACATGATCCCAGAGTGGGTGCATGGAGATATTGAGAATGCGGCCGAGTATTCACCGACGTCGACGTTGATTTGACGTTGATTTGACCTGTTGGAGTCGGGGCTCCACTGATCTTCTCTCCAAATGCCTCTTGAACTCGGACGGGAAGGAAATATGTAGGATGTTAGGGCTTTCGCGGAGAGACTCCGTACTCCATTAAGCTTTGGAAAGTACCTCGTTAGAGGTATAGTAGATCCATGGTGATCCGGGGGATCTCGATGCGATTTACATCATCGACTTGATAGATCACTATTTGCCGGATTAGGTGACTGGTGTTTTGAACTGTACATTAAGATATATGGCATTTTGCTATTGGCTCGGGGAGGGAGAAAAAAGAAAGAAAGAAAAGAGAACATGGCCCAGGAGAGATATTTCAAATGAACATTTCTTTGTATCGGGCGGCTGTAGACACGTCAAAGAAGGGATCTCCCTTTTAGTTTTGAGGCGCGCGGGTGAGAAAATGCCGATGCGCTATGTGTTGGATCCGGGTCTCGTTGCCTTCTTTGGGAAATCCGGTATTGGATATATTTTAAAACAAAGAGAGGGGTTTTTCTCGTATCTGGCCAATAACATAATGATCCAGAGAGTCGGCATTTCTCCAGATTCTCATTTCCCGAAGTGGCGGATGGGACAGGATAAGAAATTCTCACCCATGGGTGAAAGTGAAGATATCCAGCCTTGGAGATCCAAGACCTGAAGTCGGCCATCTGCAGTTCGCGAGAGATGTGACATATGCAGGACGAAGAACGCAAGTGATGATTGGCACTCGTGGGCGCTATTCATGCAGTGTCGGGCCCGTGCATTTTTTTGGATCAAGTTAAATGTCTCTCATATTTTCCCATGCCGACCATTAGAGAGGTAATGGGTACTCCGTAGGGAGGACTGGTATGAGAAATCCCGTTTTAGGGGGGGGGAAAAGGAACTCGGGATGTTACCAACGTGGAGTTCAATAAATCCACTATTGAGGACCCGGGCAGATCGTCGTCGATCAATTTGCCAGATCGATTGGCACTCGCACGAACTGGTACTCCACGGGCGTGACACCATTGGTGTGAGTCAAGAGGGGGCTTTACACTAGTTCTGACACCATGTACCTTAGCGGATTCACTTCCAGCCGTAAAAAAAGCATTGGTGCCTTGGGGGGGAAAGGCACCGCTGTTTTCCTAGTAAAATAGGCTCGTTTGAATAGTGTTGGATCTGAGCACATGATCCTTTGGGATTGAATTTGCACATGGTTTCCAAATCCATGGAAAGTTTGGAGTTCTCAACGGCTCTGCTTTTGGATAGACGTCCGGTGCAGAACCATCGGAACCGTCAGTACCATTGAGCCTTGAGATCCCGAGGTGGCGGTGATCGGCGACCATGAGGCCTAAGACGCCATCCGCGGGTGAGAGGAGGGCTTATCTGGTTTGGAGTAGGATCGTATTAGGATAAAACTGGGGCCTCAGCCGGGCCCCAATGCACAGTAAATCACTAGGGAACTATAGGCCGTGTGTGTGTCTTCGCATGACCGTTGTGCTGGGATTTCCCCCCCCC